>NC_137984.1:28541627-28939127 GCF_963924665.1 Micromys minutus
ACACACACACACACACACACACACACACACACACACAGTCTAAACAAACAAACAAATCAACGTAATAAAAAATCTTATAAAAAGCATAATGGCTCAAGTACTTTTCAAAATCCTTGTGTTTAAACCCCCTTTTTCAAATAAAGTCCGTAGATTTCTTTTGGTAGGATGCCCATCTTTACTATATCAACCCTACCAATCCATGAACATGGGAGATCTTTCTGAGTTCTTCTTCTATTTCTTTCTTCAAGGGCTTGAAGTATTTATCATACAGGTTCTTATACTTGGTTGAAGTTACCCTACGATAGTTTATATTATTTGAGGCTACTGTGAAGGGGATTGTTTCCCTGACTTCTTTCTCAGCCAATTTCTCAGCCCAATTGCATATGGGGGGACTATTGATTATTGATTGATTGAGTGAGTGAGTGAGTATCCAGCCACTTCACTGAAGGTATTTATCAGCTGTAGGCATTCCCAGGTAGAATTTCTGGTCATTTATGTATATTATCATATCCTCTGCAGTAGTGATACTTCGACTCCTTCCTTTCCAATTTGTATCCTCTTGTCTCCTTTGGTGTCTTATTGCTCTGGCTTAAGCTTCAAGTACTACACTGAATAGATGTGGGGAGAACAGTCAGCATTGTCTTGTTCCTCATTTTAGTGGAACTGCTTTGAGCTTCTCTCCATTTAATTTTATATTAGCTAAAGGCTTACTGTAAATTGCCTTTTATGTTTTGTTATTCCTGATCTCCCAAGACTTTTTATCATGAAGGGATGTTAGATTTTTTTCGAAGACTTTCTCAGCATCTAGTGAGATAATCATGTGAGGTTTTTTTCATTCAGTTTGTTTATATGGTAGATTACTCTGACAGATTTTTTTTTTTTTTGTTTATTAAACCACCCCTGAATCACTGGAATGAAGCCTTACTCACTCATGGTGAACTTTTAAAATGTGTTCTTAGATTTTGTTTGCAAGCATTTGAAGCCTACGTTTTTTGATATAATAAAGAAGAAAGGTTGTTCTTACTGGGCATCTGGGAAACGCCCTTGAGTTCCTTACTCTCTTCCCCCTTTCTGCACCTTGATACCACCCAACAGAGATCTTGAGGTATCCCTGCGTGGTGTGAACTCACCTAGGCATGGAACTTAGGTGTAGCATTGTCCACTGAAGCATTTTTTGCCTTTCTCTGGAAGTTGGCTTCCTTGATGCTAACTTCCTTTAATCCTGTAAGTCTGGGTGGTTATTAAAAACCCTCTAGGCTTTTTTTCTCAAGACAACCTAAGCTGCTATAATATAAACTGAACTCTAACATGGAAACATTTTAAAGTAAAATTGTAGAAACTGCTCAAAATATAACCAAGCATTTCTTTCCATTAATACTTCCAGTGACACCTTCATTTAGTACAAAACTAACCAGGAATTTCTGCATAAAGTAATAGCAACCAGCTTTCTACATAAACCATGCCTATGCTTGGGGACTAGGGCTCCCCCAAGACATCTGAGGAGTAACTTTCAGTAAGGATGCTGATCATAACTGAACCACACAACAGTTACTTAAATGTCTCAGGTTGCATTCTAACATTTGTATGTTTGTGTCTCATACAGGGCTAATTTCAGGACTGGTTCCAATGTACATTGGTGAGATTGCTCCAACCACACTCAGGGGTGCCCTGGGTACTCTTCACCAACTGGCCCTTGTCACAGGCATTCTTATTAGTCAGGTAAACTCTCCTCTCATCCCTTACTTTGGCCACCTTCTACTTCATCTTCCCTTTCCCGGCTCTCATCCCACACTGACTGCAGACAGCCATGGCCAGGGAGAAAGAGGAGCATTGTGCCCCACGAAGGTCAAAGAGATAGTGTGAAAACAGGCCTTTAGCTCAAAAATGATCATCTCCTCTCCTCACATCCAACTTGGAGCTGCTGGTGGGATGGGAAATGCATGCGAAAGTCCCAATGTTACTCTAGGATCAACATGAAAATGTCAAGAAATAGCCAACTCCAGAGTTTTGACTGCTTGAATTTTCTTGGCTTTGAGCGAGTTGTCTGGTGATTTAAATTCAAACAGTTATTATAAAAACCCCTTTCTTCAGCTGGTGCTCCCTCTCTCCACTCCACCCTCTGCCCTCAGAAGGATCTTTGGAATCCCACATTTAAGATATCTAAAAGGAAGTCTGTAAACCACCACATGGGTATCATAAAGCTGGTTTTCATTATGTAATTGCTCTTCTGTGAAATAGTTAAGTTCTGTATAACCTAAGATGGAACTTCAAAGTAACATACCTCCTTCTCTGTGTGTATGATGCACATGTTCATGTGCACACACAGCATGCGTGTCCGCAGTCACCCGAGGGTGACGTCACACGTCTTCCTCTGCCATTCTCCACCTTGACTTGAGAGAGTCTCTGAACCTGAACTTGCTATTTCAGGGACAGTGACTGGCCAGTGACTTGGGGGTGGGGAGGTCTGCTTGCCTCTCTGTTCTCTCAGGGTTTGTTTGTTACAGACACACATTGCCACACCTGGTAGTGATGCTAAACAGTACAAGTCCACCTTGTTACCTGCAAGAACACGGTGTGTTTTGCTTCTGACATCAAATGTGTTTGTAAAAGTTGAATTGATCTCCAGAATAAATATCCAACTGGAGTGAATGAAGGCACGCATAGATGAGTTCTTTACTATCAAATTCTTCTTGACTTGGTTTGACTGGGACTCATTAATGACAGCCTCCTCTTTTTGCCAACATAAACTAATAGTCAGGGATCACTACTAAAACGCCAGTGCATTTTCTAATGACTTTCTGTAGAAGCCCAAAGCACTGTTCAGATCATATGTTCCTTCCTTGTCTTTTCAGATTGCTGGCCTCAGCTTCATTCTGGGCAATCAGGATTATTGGCACATCCTACTTGGCCTATCTGCTGTCCCAGCTCTCCTGCAGTGTCTGCTACTGCTCTTCTGTCCAGAAAGCCCCAGATACCTTTATCTAAAGTTGGAAGAGGAAGTCAGGGCAAAGAAAAGTAAGTCTGTAGTAGGGAAATGCCTCTCTCTGTGATTGAGGGATTATCAGATAATAAAAATAGTATGTGTCAGTGGGTGCTCATAAAACTAACATGGGACCTTGTAACTGCTCAGAAGAATGCAAAGGAGTTAGCTACAGCTACTGTGTTGTGATGTTACTCAGAAGTGACCGATGAGTTGTGTATTCACCCACACCAGGTGGTCACATGTAGCCTACCAAATTTAACCAGATGCTTCTAAATGACCCTTCTCAGAATCGTGGGTTTGTGATAAGGAGGAGCTTCTCTCCCTCTCCCTCTCCCTCTCCCTCCCTCCCTCCCTCCCTCCCTCCCTCCCTCCCTCCCTCCCTCTCTCTCTCTCTCTCTCTCTCTCTCTCTCTCTCTCTCTCTCTCTCTCTCTCACATCAGATACTCTATTTTTATTTCCTTTCTTTAATCAAAGAACAGAATTTAATTTAACAACAATGACAATCAGTGCTGTTAGGTCAAAAACAGGGGCATGCACAACTATAGCACCTTCGTGACCAGAATAAAAATACTTACTTCTTTTGATCTGCGCTGTTTCAACCTGACTGTTTTGGGGGACAGGCTTGAAGAGACTAAGAGGAACCGAGGATGTCACCAAAGATATAAATGAGATGAAGAAGGAGAAGGAGGAGGCGTCGACTGAGCGGAAGGTCTCCGTGATCCAGCTCTTCAGGGATCCCAATCACCGACAGCCCATCGTTGTGGCGCTGATGCTACACTTGGCTCAGCAGTTCTCCGGAATCAACGGGGTAAGCTTCAGAACGCCCACCACTGAGGAGCAAAGAGGGCTGAGACCGAGACAGAGGCTCAGGCTTAAGTCACCAAAAGACGTTTGTAAATGCTGACATCAAGTGTTAGTCTATGTTTGATAATAATTGATTTCCTTTGCTTTGTTTCAATGGCTCTCTAAATTTAGCTCAATATTTTAAGTCCAACAATAGGACTTTATGTCCATTAAGAAGGAGACACTGGGGCCCAGCTGGTATGTTTCTTGTTGTTGCAAATGAGAGAATCTGAATTCAGAGCCCCAGCACCCATACACAGAGTTTAGCTGAAACTCTATATGAAATCCCAGAACTTTATGGGAGGTGTGCTGATCCCTGGATCATGAACATGACAGTTCAGCCAACTGATGAGCTTCAGAATTTCAAAGACCCTGTCTCAAAAAATAAGAGAAAACACCCAACACTGACCACTTACTTCTATACACATATGCATATGCACTCAAATGCATACATGCACAAACACAAGCAAGTCCTCATGCATATACACCCCAACACGAGGGGCGGACATATACATGTATGAGTATAAGGCAAAAACTGTAATGAATGAAAGGTAAGGAAAAACACTAGTTAAGTTAGTTCTGACCTCAAACCTAAATGAGACGGCCCTTAGAATATAACATCTCAGATTTCTAGTAATCCACACAAGAAGGAGTACGTGGTTCCGTTTGGATGCTATATTTTAGACAGATATATAGATAGTCAGATAGATGGTAGATAGATAGATAGATAGATAGATAGATAGATAGATAGATAGATAGATGGTAGATATATACGATAGCACCCAGAACTGTTATATATATGAGTGAGTATTTTAAAATCCTCATTACTTTTTTGTAACTTTTGGGCAGCATCTATATCAAAGCTGAATTTACAACAGACACCATGACCCAATAATTCTAACTCTGGGTGTAAATACTCACATACTCCACAAAAAAAAAAAAAGTTAAGAGTGTATGCTTGCAAGGAACAGTGGATCATGCCTTTAATCCCAGCACTTGGGAGGCAAGGCTAGCCTGGTCTACATAGTGAGTTCCAGGACAGCCAGGACTACATAGAGACCTTCTCTCAAAAAACCAAACAAATAAAAAAGTATATACCCAGCAGCACTATTTATAAATACCCTAAAAGGTTAGATACCTAAAAAGCCATCGGTAGAATTGGTAACTAAATTGTAGTATACAGGTATATCGGAATGCCACTTAGTGGTGCCAATGAACAGTGTCCAAATGCACAGCGCAGCAAGGATTCCCATGAGATGATGTTTAGCAATAAAGCCAGAACAAGACAATATGTAGGACACATTTCTATTTACATCAAGTAGAGGACTTGACAAAATTCATCCATCATGGCAGACGTTAGGAAAGTGTTTCTCTTAGAAAATGAACAAAGGGATAGAGGGCTTCATTAGAGGTTTCAGTGAGTTGTTCTTCAACCTGAGCTCTCCTTACGTGGGCGTAATCAGCTTTTAACATAATTGAGCTGTGTGTACCGTTAGAGGGACGTTATACTTTAACAAAAGGTTTAGAAATTAAAGAATGGAAATGAAGTAACGGAGCCTTCAGGGCTAAGCCAAGAACTTTTAAGAAACCAGGAGCTCTGAACACTGATGGAAGATTTGTGTGAGGAAAGGGTGGGATTGAATCTCCCTTAGGAGAGTCTAGGGATCAAGATTCCACAAACACTAAAAATAAGCAGCCATGTCTCGCTCCCAGGACCTCGGTGGGAGGTTCCCTGCCTAAGGCTGGCCTGTTCTTACTTTGCAGATATTTTACTATTCAACCAGTATTTTCCAGACAGCGGGCATCAGCCAGCCCGTGTATGCGACCATTGGCGTTGGTGCCATCAACATGATCTTCACCGCTGTCTCTGTAAGTCCTCAGCTCGATGAACGCTCTGCCTGTTCCTTTGCCCAGGAGTGGGGGTGGGATGGTGGCTTGTGTCAAACAGTGATCAGCAACTTTGTCCACGTGCACCGTGTGTGTACGTGACATAGAGATAGGAGAGATAAGTGACTCCTGGGAGCGTCCGTGCTGACAGAGGCTGACCTAGGTGGTGAGTCACTGGCTCCCCGTTGTGCAGGGTGCCAGTCACTTACTCATTTGGTGAATTAATAACTCACTGGGAAGACTTTCTCTCAGTAGGAGACTCTGGGTTCTAGTCCTTATTTTCTATTTAAACACCACAGAGTCTGTGCAGACTGCCATTGTAAGAACTTAGGGCACATTCCCTGGCCTCTCCCTGCCTGGTGGAGATATGTCATTCCAGCATCTTGGGGGAAAAACATTTAAGAAGCTAATAGATAACTTACCCTGTAAACAGGATTAAACAAACAGCAAATTCCTGTGATGTTAGCTCACAGAGCAGAAATTCCAGGCAGTTCACAAGATCCTGGTGGAACAATTTGCATACAAATATGTAAAGTCTGGGTAGAAATGACATAAAATATGAAATGTCATTGTTTTCCCAGTTCCAACAAAAGAAAGAAGTTGTTTGCTTTCTTAAAGCCCACAAGTAGCCTGATATTTTAATATACATACAAAGACTGCTCAACTAATGAAACTCACTCAAGGTGAGACTAATTTGGCTTATTTCTAATCTTTGAATACATGTTTAAAATGTTTCTGAGTTTTCATGTCAGCCACAATACTTATGACTCTCTGCTCCTTTTGGCCACTTGTGTTTTTTCCTCTCTACGTGGACGTTAACATTTACCTTGGGGTGGTCAATAAATTACAGCCTGGCTCCCCAGACCTTATTAAATAGTGCCAGATCTCAGAGAGTAAAGAAACACAAACAAACCACAGTGCCATGGCTCTACAACCCCACTTTTGAGACAGTACCTACCCAAGCCAAAGGATGCTTCCATCTATAACAGCCATTGCTGGGACACAATCCAAGGGGTGTGTGTGTGTGTGTGTGTGTGTGTGTATTTACAAAATGGTCATTATTATTAAAACAAAATGTTTATAATAGCATTTTCTATATAAAACATCAAGCTTTTAATATTAGGTAACACAAATTTTGAGAAAAAATAACAGCACCACACACAGAAAATAAAATAGTAATTTTAAAGAAATACACAGGAACTCTTTTCTTGGTTACTTCTCAGTAATTAAAAGTAGGCTCTTGACTTGTCCTTTCTAGAGTGATCTGAAACCCTGACATGAGTGTGCCTCTGAGAGGAGAAAGGCTTCCACTAAAGAAGACAGATGTGCCACAGATGCCTCACACAGAGTTCAGCATAGGGTGCTGGTTTGCTGTGGACTTACACAGATTGATTAGCATAGACAGTTTACTCACCAAGATGGGAAATTATAGTGTGTGTGTGTGTGTGTGTGTGTGTGTGTGTGTGTGTGTGTGTGTGTCTGTCTGTCTGTCTGTCTGTCTGCCTGTTTGTCTGTCCAGCATTGACAAGATTTGATGGGTCAGACTCTAGTCAACAAATATTGATCTTGGTTAATAGCAAATCTCACCCATTGATGCAAGGGGTCATAACTCAGTGCCAGGTTCCCTCAGGATGAAGCAGCACCCTAATGTCACCTTGCTGTGTTGTCTTCTATTTTCTAATGCACAGTTCACTCCCACAACCTGCACATCAGCACAGCAGGAAAACATGGGGCTCACTATTTTAACACAGTGATCAGATTCTAAACGTCACTGGGCAAGTGGTCATCATTTGACTTTCTCAATGGGGAGTTGGACAAGGTTGGCTGGCAGCTGAATAGTCGCACTGTCTCCGATGCCTGCAGCGAATAGACCCTTAGGATTAAAATCAGCAGCTGAGAAACCAGGGACACTCTTCTGGTGTTAGCACAACAGTGCTTTTCCTTTCTTCTGTGATGGGGGTTGAATCCAGGGCCTCAGCTATGTGAGGCAAAGATGTGTGCTACCACCTCAGCCCTGAGCAGTCATTCACAACCTCACTGGAGATAATCTCAGGATATAGAGCCTGTATTCAAAGGAATGACCCCAGAGTGTTGGGAACACCTTAGTCTATGTCAAGACTGAACTTCTCAAATCAATATGGTCAAATCAAGCCAATGTTTAATTTCCACTGTGTACTGAGATTAGCATCATCATCACACACAAGCATCACCTCTCACCTCAGTTGTACATTCTGTAAAATGGGGTCACAGCACTGCCTTGCCCCCCTACATACATTACGGCAATCTCCTTGGTGGGAAAGTGTGTGAGTATAAAGTATGTGAGCCTTGCTTGGTTCAGGATGCTGACATCATGTTATGTAAACCTTCCTAGGTGCTGCTTGTGGAAAAGGCAGGGCGGCGAACCCTGTTCCTAGCCGGGATGATTGGCATGTTTTTCTGCGCCATCTTCATGTCGGTGGGACTTGTGTTGCTGGTGAGTTTAGTACCCTGACTGGTATTTTAAATCACAGGCAAACATCTCTGGCCTCCAGGGTAAAGAGCTCTGTGTGTAACAAGCACTCGAGCCTGGCTTATGAAATAAAGGAAGGGGAGAAAAGTAAAGGAAATGGGAACTATGTTCTTGGAATTACAACTTGGGTACCAGCATGCCCTCATCCATGGCTGTGTGGTCAGGGCACAGGCTCCATGGGTACCTGAACCTCCCTCTCAGCCCAGTGTCCTCATCCAGCCTCAGATGGAGTCACAAACCTTGTTTTGGTAGGAGGACTTTAAGGTTCTGGACCTTCTTGCTTGTCACAAGGAGAAAGAGCATCCATGGAACAAAACCCAAAAGCCCTTAAAGCAACAGACTGGCCAAGCAGAACCTCCTAATACAGAAAAACCAAAGTGCCCTAAAGCAAGAGATTGGCCTGGCAGGACCTCTTAATACAGAAGCAAGATTTGGGTTAGACTAACTTGCCTCAGACCAGAATCATTCAAACTTGATGGAAAAAATGAACACATAAGAACAGCATCTCCCTCTGAACTTGGCCTGAGAGAACACGGAAGCTGCTAAACTCTGCCGGTCTCACTTAAGATTTCTCTCTTTGTCGTCAGGATAAATTCACCTGGATGAGCTATGTGAGCATGACAGCCATCTTCCTCTTCGTCAGTTTCTTTGAGATTGGGCCAGGCCCAATCCCTTGGTTCATGGTTGCTGAGTTTTTCAGCCAAGGACCCCGACCCACGGCTCTGGCACTGGCTGCCTTCAGCAACTGGGTCTGCAATTTCATCATTGCCCTCTGCTTCCAGTACATTGCGGTAAGTGCCCACACCGCGAGCCCACACCGCGAGCCCACGCCGCGAGCCCAAGCCGCGAGCCCACGCCGCGAGCCCACACCACGAGCCCACGAGGACAGGGCCAGCCAACCACGCGGCTGCTGACTTCACTGTTTGCTCTCTTGCAGGACTTCCTTGGGCCTTACGTGTTCTTCCTCTTTGCTGGGGTGGTCCTGGTCTTCACCCTGTTCACATATTTTAAAGTTCCAGAAACCAAAGGCAAGTCTTTTGAGGAAATCGCTGCAGAGTTCCGGAAAAAGAGTGGTTCGGCCCCACCACGCAAAGCGGCTGTACAAATGGAATTCCTGAGGTCTTCGGAGACTGTGTGAGGACGACCTGCCTAAAACCCAGGGACCACGTATTCCCTCTTAACTCAGTTCCTTCATGAGTGTGGGACTACACCCAGGAGTATTGTTTATTCCTTTTGAAGAACTTGTACAGACTCTAGAAATGTCAACATATTTTATTACCAAAGAAAGTATTTTTTTTTTTTTTACTATTTTTGATGGTAAAACTCTTCAGTCAACCAAAGAAGCTGTTCTGCTACTCTACAGGGAAAGTGTTAACCTTCCAAGCCCGTTTCTACCGAAACTGAAGCACTTTCAACGTATCATGTGCTTTTAAAATCATGTGACTAAGAAACCTGAAACTACAACTGGTATCTATATGTTTAAATCTAATTACGCTGGAATTTTCTTAGCCACAGATCCGATGCTAATGGACATATGGCTGGTGTCTGCAAGGCTCACATTCAAACTGACTTCTCTGTTACCCTTCCTCAGCTTCTGTCGTGTGTATGAGACTTTGTGTTTTGCTTAAAACCATTTTCTGCATTTTCATATAGAATTCCTGAGCATGTTAAACTATATTTGTGGTGGAAAACTCTTTTTATAGCTACCGAAGTCTTCATATGGTGGGAGAGGACATTTTGGTTTCTTTGATGTATCTTGCGAGGTTAAACACTTGAGTTTTCCCAGCTGCTGAGTCTAGACTACCAGTCACGATTAGCATCTAAAACGTGTCAGTTACTCCCCATTTCAGCCTTTTGTGTTGTACTTTTACTTGGTTTTTTTTTTTTTTAATTGCCCATGGCACACACTTAAAGCCATTAGGAGTCGGGCATTTTGCATATTGGCTCCAAACTCTAATAAACTGGAAAATTTGGAATAAAGAGTTGTTCTATTTGTTAACATAAAAAAAATCTCAAAAGAAGTTGAACTCTAAGGCCTAGGCAAAACCTGTCTCCTCTTTACTTTCTCTAGAAATGCCAAGTGGACTCCCTGACATGTCACTGTCACCCCTTTCACCTGGCTCTCTTTATCTTTACCATGCACAGGTTCCTATTGCTGGCACTAATCTGTGCAGAGTGGCAGTACTGTCCCCAGTTACAGTTAAGGACATGCAGGTCTGATGCTTATCAAGCAACTAAAGTGTCTCTAAGCTGTTTTCCTTACCAAGTAGGGGAGAAAATAAATTATTCATGAATGGATGATAGATGATGGATGGATGATGGATGGATGATGGATAATAGATGGATGGATGATGATGGATGATGGATGGATGATGATGAATGCATGATGGGTGGATGATGGATAATAGATGGATGGATGATGGATGGATGATGATGGATGGATGATGGGTGATGGATAGATGATAATAGATGGATGATAGATGATGATGGATAATGGATGGATGATGATGGATAATGGATGGATGGATGGATGATGGATGGATGGATGTTGGATAATGGATGGATGATGATGGATGATGGATGGATGGATGATGGATGGACGGATGGATGGATGATGGATAATGAATGGATGATGGATGGATGGATGATGGATGATGATGGATGATGATGGATGGATGATGATGGATGTATGATGTATGGATGATAATAGATGGATGATAGATGATTATGGATGGATGATGGATGGATGATGATGGATGGATGATGATGGATGGATGATGGATAATGGATGGATGGATGGATGATGGATGGATGGATGTTGGATAATGGATGGATGATGATGGATAATGAATGGATGGATGATGGATGACGGATGGATGGATGATGGATGGATAGATGATGGATGATAGATGGATGATGATGGATGATAGATGGATGATGATGGATGATGGATAGATGATGGATGGATAATGATGGATAATGATGGATGGATGATGGATGGATGATGAATGATGGATGGATAGATGATGATGGATGATGGATGATGGGTGGATGTTGATGGATGATGATGGATGGATGCTGGATGGATGATGATGGATGGATGATGGATGGATGATGGATGATGGTTGATGATGGATGATGATGGATGGATGATGATGGATGGATGATGATGATGGATGATGATGGATGGATGATGATGGGTGGATGATGGATGATGATGGATGGATGATGGATGGATGATGAATGATGGATGGATAGATGATGATGGATGATGGTTGATGATGGATGATGGTTGATGATGGATGATGATGATGGATGATGATGGATGGATGATGATGGATGATGATGGATGGATGTTGGATAATGGATGGATGATGATAGATAATGAATGGATGGATGGATGATGGATAATGGATGGATGGGTGATGGATGGATAGATGAGCAGGCAAATGAACAGACAGATGTATATTGAAGAAAAATTATTAACTTTTCATTTGGGGTACGGATCAAGTCAGAGTCTCATGCATCCAAGGCTGGGCTCTTGAACTCCTGCACTGACCTCCCAAGGGCCAGGGCTGACAGGTGCCACCAAACCTTTTCAACAAAGTACTCCTGAAACACAAAACCCACAATAAACACCTTTCTCCTTTCTGTCTCTTCCTTCTTTTCTTTTTTCCTCCCCTGTTCCTTTTGCTCTGCCCCATCTCTCTCTTTATTTAAGAAATAATTTTTTTCTTCCATGATCTGGACCTACGATGAAGTAAAGACTGGCCTCAAACTAGTGATCCTCCTGCCTCTGCCTCTAAGGTGGCCTCAGCTTTACCCTTCCTAGTGCTCTTTTGGTTTTTTTCTTGGTAAAACTTGTTCACATATATACATTAAGTTTAAACCAGCATGAAATCACAAACACACACACACACACACACACACACACACACACACGCACCATCTTCAAACTATTGGTCTTTAATGGTAAATGTCTCTATTACATTAATTTCCAGGAAAATTAAATGGAAATTCAATTTCCAGGTATTGTTTTTGTAGAAGTGTCTTCATAAAAAGCATGACTGTCCTCTCTCCTTGTCTGAAGTACAACTAGACTTCCCAGTGTGGCCACATAACTGCTATGCCTAGTTATTGTCTGCACTTGGGAAAGGGTTTTGAATTTCTTTCCCCAGCCTTCCTAGGAGTGGTCTGCTCTGTGAAACACTCTGAGCCATAGAGACATTCTTCACATACACTTTAGGGAGCTTACCACCTAACAGCAAGCTAAGATAGACAAGGGGATTCAAGAGCCATGCATGCCTCTCGAGTTCCTTCAGCTGTATTTGCAGAAGACAGGAAGGACATCCTGTCCTACCTCAGCAACCATCCTGAGTGCTGACCACAGGCCAAGCATACTGGGTGCTCCACAATGGTACCTAGAATGTGTTCACAGAAATGCCATCAAGACAAAGGTGGTGGCATGGTAGACAAATAACAGGAGTTTATATGTCCAAGGTGATATTTTCTTACTTCAAGGGAAAAAGGCTGGTTTTATGTCAACTTGACACAAGCTGGAGTTCTCATAAAGAAAGGAGCCTCAGTTGAGAAAATGCCTCCATGAGATCCAGCTGTAAGGCATTTTCTCAACTAGTGATCAAAGGGAGAGGGCCCAGCCCATTGTGGGTGGTGCCATCCCTGGGCTGGTAGACCTGGGTTCTATAAGAAAGCAGACTGAGCAAGCCAGGGGAAGCAAGCCAGTAAGTGACATCCCTCCATGGCCTCTGCATCAGCTCCTGCTTCCTGACCTGCTTGAGTTCCAGTCCTGACTTCCTTTGCTGATAAACAGCAATGTGGAAGTGTAAGCTGAATAAACCCTTTCCTCCCCAACTGGCTTCTTGGTCATGATGTTTGTGCAGGAATAGAAACCCTGACTAAGACACAAGTCAATGATAAAATGCCACAGAAGATTCTACTCTAACTCCTCAATCTAAGGACAGTATTTCCAAGTTAGTCTGGAAGAGTTTTTATTTTTATTTTTATTTTAAACATGCTTTTAAAATATAACATTAAAAGTTACGTTATATGAGAGGATCTATGTTTAGTATTATTTCTTTGGATAATATTATATACAAAATAAAATGCCATAGATTGATTTAAGTGTAACATCTATAAAAGGATGACAGTAAGAAGACAAAGGTGAAACCTTGTTTATAATTCATAAAAATCATAAAGATGTTACTTGTACATGTGTATGTACCAAATATGCTATTTGCCAGCACATGTAGTAAATAAAAATTAGTTAGGCAATATTTGTGTTTCCAGTGTCCTAAATAGAGATAGTGCATAAAGTGTAAGACACATGTACATGTGATTTTGATAAAATTCTATATTAGGGATACAAAAAGGAAAGTCTGCTGGCTGCCACTTTGATCACTTTCTTGATTCTTGTAGTGATTTCTAACTTGCTGTACATTTATATGTATATATGTATATGTGTATATGTGTATATGTGTATATGTGTATATGTGTATATGTGTATATGTGTATATGTATATATGTGTATGTGTATATGTGTATATGTATATATGTGTGTATGTGTATATGTGTATGATTCTGTAATATATATATATATATATATATATATATATATATATATATATATATATTACATAACTAGTCTTAAGTTAGAAACAACTACTATTCTTTTGCCCATAAATATGTTTCTGAATGCTTGGTGCTGCTGATGTTTATATGGAAAATACCTACATTAATAAAAAAAATTAGTTATATTGGTTTACTGTGCATGCTTTTTTCTCAATGTATGTATTTTTCCTTATTCTTATTTTAGGGATAAAAGATGAGCTATGTTTAAGAGGAAGTTTTATATCTACCTGGCAGTTGTTTATTATCAGCTTAAAGACTTAGGCATGGCGAAGGAGGGATGAGTGGTACCCTTTGATGAAACACACTTAACTCTATAGCGTTAAAAGACAGAACCACACCTCAGAACCTTCTCCCACTTCTAATGAAACTGCTAAAATTTCTCATCTCACATTTAAGTAAGTGACAGGATGTTGCTTTTCGGAATGTGGTATAGATTGCCATTAATGTTACTGTTGTCGGGGGCGAAATCTCATGGATTAAAGTTCTTGCCCCATAAGCCTGAAGATGCAGATACTGTTGTCAGAGGCCATGGAAAGGTAAAAGGGAGAACCAATGGACAAACTTGTATTCTGACTCCCACATGCACTGTGCTGCACACACTTGTGTGCACACACTCATGTGCACAAGCATGTGCACAGGCACACAAACACATGCATAGATATGTACAGTTTATGCACACAACAACTATATAAAAAAGTAAGTAATGTACTATTCAATAAAATTAAGTAATTCAACTCCTTATCATTAGTAAGTGTTACTATCAGTGACTGAAATGCACACAGACAAGCCTTTTCTCTATATTTTCTTCATACTTACCCTATCATTGTAAGGAATATGCACAAACTTTTCTTTAAGCTGTAAATTTTATTGTACTTTTATTACCACTTTTATTCCATTTCCCCTAAAGAATTTTACCTTAAAGTAATATATATCTTAATATTTTACATATTATTAAAACTAGCTGCAACAAAAAAATGTCTATAATTTTAACTATAAAAATCTATTGTGCTTACAAACCCAAAATATTAAGCCATTTTTTTCTGGATTGTGTTAGTATATATGGTTATTAACAAATACAGTTGACAAAACACATATACTTTTGACAAAATCAAATTCATCAGATAATCAGTTATTTTACAAATTTATCTCAACAAGAAGTATGGGGAATTACTGGGTGTGTCCCAGTTTTTTGTATGCCACCAATTTTGTATGCGCACAAAAGAAATATGAGAGAAAGGTATGAGGTTATGTATTTTTGTGATTAACCTGCCTATTAATAGATGAATAGTTTCTATTGGTAAAATAAAATGGTATTCAGTATGAATTAAATGACTACTTATTGTTATTCTAAATATGAGTATTGAAAATAATATTTTGAAATATGTTGAATATTTTAAATTCTCAACATACAAATACAGACAATTAAAAATGAGCCTATTAAAAGGTTGTTTTAAAAATGTAAAGGATTTGAGAAATGGCTCAGCTATTAGGAGCAGTGGCTGTTCTTGAAGAGGGACAGGTTCAGTCCCCAGACCCACATGGCAGCCTCAACTGTCTGAAACTCTAGGCTGGTAGACCCCACTTCTCTGGCCTCTGCAGGAAATAACACTTATGTACACACACACACACACACACACACACACACTTAAAGATAAAATAAGCCTATAAAATTGTTCAGAAAAAATAAACAATGTCATTTAATCCCACAAGCCATCTCTAAGGTATAGCCTAGGATGACAATTCTTGGTTGTCAACTTGACTACATCTTGAATTAACATGTGAGATATTTTTGCTTAATTTGAAGTGGTGAGATCTGGTTCTAATCTGGACTACCTTTGAGATGGGAAGGCCCAGCTCTAATCTGAGCCACACCTTCTTCTGGAATCCTCTGTAAAACATGAAAGAAGAATGTCATTGTCTGCTTCTACCTCACTAGCAAGTCCCTTCCTTCGTTGGCATCAGAGCCTTCTTCTTCAAGATTCCAACACATACTGAAGACCAGCTGAACCCTCCAGCTGCATGGCCTGAGTGACTACTGGATTCTTGGACCATAATGGCCAAAGCATGGTTGGATTAGCCGTAAGTCACTCTGAAATTTTTATATATACAGAGAGAGAGAGGAGGAAGAGGGAAAGATTTATTCTGTAAGTTGTTTCTCTAGAGAACCCTGACACATAGCCCAAAAATAACACACACACACACACACACACACACACACACACACACACACACACACGAGCGCACACACAAATCAATCACCAAACATTTTCAGGGCGGCTGAGATATCGTCAGAGGTAAGGCATTTAGACCCACATGGTGGAAGGAGAGAGTTGACTCCCATAAGTTGTTCATAGACCTTGATATGTACACACACACACACACACACACACACACACACACACACACACACGGGGAGGGGGATAAAAAATTTAAAATCATTTTCAACAATCTTGGCCTTTTATTTTACAAGGTAAAGAAACAATGAACTTGTGTGCTGTGGTCTGTTCTCCATTTGAATGTGTTCTCCCAGTTTTCTCCACTATGTCTCCTGCTTCTAACAATATAAAAGAAATGAGGGACAGGTTGCCTTCTCCTGGAGATGCATGCTGGGATGGGAAATGCACCTGCAAGTCAAAGAGCAATGCAAAACCTTCTTACAATGAGAGAGCCTGTGGATTAGTCAGGGGCCTGGAGAGGAACAGGACCAATGGGCATGAGTGGTCCCTGGGCCACAAAGAAAGCTTGAAGTGCTCGTTCCAATCTCAGCAAAGGAAGCAGCAATGGCAACAGGGCAAGTTAAGTTAGAGGGAAGAGGGAAGGCCAAGGTAAGGAGGCCAACTTCTTTCTGCCATTTTTACCTGGACAGACACCAGAACGCCCCCAGCATCGGGGCCAAGTCTTCCCACGTCAATCAAGATGATCAGGGAACTTCCTCAGATGAGGCTTTCTACTCAGACCATTGAAGTCTTGAGAAGCTGAAATTACGAACCAACCACAAGCATGTGAATGTTTCTAGGGTGAGAGAAAAGAGGAATGAGAAAGAACTTCAGGGTGAATTAGAGGAAGGCAAAGAACAGAGCACAAGAGTGTTTGGTAGCAAAAGCTATGGCACACACCTGAGACCCCAGTACTCAAGACACTAAGGAAAGAGGGTTGCTGGTTCAAGGCCAGACTGGACCAAACAAACACCCATCCTGAAAACAACAGTGGGCAAAGCTTGCTGTTAGGAATGAAGTAGAAGTGAGAGGTGCATAAAAATCTGGAGACATTTGAGACTACATAGAACAGTTGAGGTTATTCATATAGACAGGCTTCAGCAGACAAAGGATCAGACAGGCTCATGCTCTGAACAGGATTCCTAGAAGCAACTCCTGGATTAAGCACTGAGGCCAGCAGCCCTGCAGGGCTGTGTCCCTCATCACAGAGCCAGCAGCATTTCAGGGCTGCGCCCCGTCAAGGAGTTCTCAGCTGAGTCATTCCGGGCTAGTCACAAAGTCTCAAAGTTTCAGTCCTTCACTCCCGTGTGAAATGAAAATAAAGACAGCATTATTCATGCTCAGACCCACATAATCATCCTCAGAGAACGCATTAGCTCAAGTGTGACTGTGTGACGTGCTAGTACTTTTGTCCCTAAGTGGCGTTTCAGCCAGCCTGTGCTGCCGTGACAAAACCCCTAGAGAGCATTAAACTGTTTCTCACAGTTGTGCAGGCAGGAGGGTCCAAGACCAAGTGTGGCCTCTCAGCCCATCGAGGGGTCGGCCAGCTTCTCCTTGTGTGCGCACTAGGGGAGAGCAAGAGACCTCCAGCATGTGTGACCAAGCAACTAACTGAATTTGGAGTATTGGATGTGAAGTGGCAAGAGAGGTGGGTGGTCAGTTCATAGCAAATGGTACAGAACTTCATCCATATGCTGTGAAGAAAATTGGCTTATTTCAAGATTGGGTTGATAGAATTTTATTTGTGCATAAAGAAGAATAAAACCTGTAGGAGACTGGATAAATATAGCAAGGTAATCAGGGCTCAGAGAGACAAATACCTTCTGTTCTCTTTCCGATGTAGATCATAGCTTGAGTCATTTAATAAGTGTGTCGAGGTGGGGGGTACTGAGGGGAAAGGCCAGAAAACTAGAAAGGAGCCCACGAGATGGGGGAGGAGACTTTATGGAAACAGTGGAAACAGCACCGGGAAGAAGGTGACTACGTGGCATAAAAACTGTAACAGGGGTGCGAGGCAGAGGGGAAGGTTGGTAGGAAAGGGCCGGGAAGGAATAGCAAGCTAAGCAAGGAAAGAATGTATGGAATTTTCCTAAGTAAACACTGTAAGCTAAGCTTCTAAACATCATTTATTTTATTGTACATACACATATATATGCATATATATATATATATGTGTGTGTGTGTGTGTGTGTGTGTGTGTGTGTGTGTGAGTTTTTCCCTGCATGTATGTATGTGTACACAATGCATGCCGGGTACACACAGAGGCCAGAAAAAGGCATTGGATCCCCTTGGGGCAGAGTTACAGATTTGAGCCACCAAGTGTATGCTGAGAACAAAACTCAGCCAGAGTGGGTGTTCTAATTACTGTGCCCCGGTAAAGGAATGTTTTTTTAAAAAAATACAAGTACCCTGCAGATACATATGTAAAAAATGTTTTTACAAAAATACAGTGAGATTCCATCTTCCCCACGTCAGAAACAATTGCCCATGTAAGGATGTGGAGGAAAGAACCCCTTCCATGTTCCTTGTGGGCGTGTACATTAATGCACAAATTGCGACTATCAATGTTTGCCCAAAAACATGAGGTAAGACTACTGTGTGATCCAGATATCCCACTCCTGGGTATACACAGGGTGGAATCTAAGCCAGAATATCACAGAGATACAGAGATGTACATGTTTATACTCTGATCTCAGGACGCCATGCATCCTTGGGAGAGCAGGTTGAAGTGGAGACATCTGGAGCAGGGTGACTCCAGATGTGACCGTAGCTGACTGTCCCCCAGCAATCCACGGAGTCAGCACTGACTACTGGGAACATCTGACCGGTCCAGTTCAGACTTGTTCCTGTGTGACACCAGTAATTATTTTTATCTCATAAAGTTATAGTTTAACTAACTTGCTAATGATTAAGACAGTTTTGAAGACTGAGCAAGCCCCACTATCGAAATGGCGATTGCACTTTAGTTAACATGCAAGGGGTGTGTGTTCCCTGCTGTTGGCTGATACCACATTCTAATTAATAGCACTCAGAGAAAGTGTCCTGTCAGCGGGAGCCCAGAGGTTGTTTTCCTAATCCATTAAGGCGAGCTCCATCAGCTCTCTCCTGTTTTGTCAGAAGAGTAGTAACTGGAGCTACCACTGTTCTGATACTTTGATTCTAAAAGTAATTTAGTTCCTAATTTGAAACACTCACTTTTTTTTTGAGCTATGCTGTTTAAAGCACACAGCCCCAACATTTACTCACCTCCAACTCTACCTCCAGAGCTCCAGCAAGCAGAAGCCCAGGGGTTCCTGGGCAATGGTTCCTTTTCTCCTCCTCATTTATTCGTATGTGTATGTGCAGACATACGTACTGCATATCACTTAGTATGTGTATTTTTCATGGGATATATAAACCTTTCTGTATTGTCTCATTCTTAGTCTTAATTGGAAAGGAGCCGGGTTCACACCCAGGGAGACCAACCTGGGATACTCTAAGCAACCAAGGACTGTATCACCTAACACCACTGCGCTGGCCTGTGAAACTGGTTCCCACAATTTCTGGTAAGAGTCGCTGGGTGAAGCAGTGGCAGTCCCTGCCTGTGACGAATGGCCGGCCTCTTCTCTCACGTGACTGATATCACAGAAATATTTCTAGAAGTCAGTGCTCATCTTTGAATGCGCCACCTTCCTCCAGCCCCACCCTTTCTCATCTCGTGTTTGGGGGTGGGAGGGGAGACAGAGTGTCGAAAAGGAGGCACCTGCTCTCATGCTTCTTATAGATAGACATCTAAATGGTGCAAACATGTAGTGGAGGAGATGGGAAGGGAAAACACAGACAGCACAGAATGCGAAACAAGAACAGTTCTCCACTGTCTGCAATTGTTATCAAATGTCCGTTACAACTGCATCACAGTCATATGCAATGAAAACGCCTACTAACTCTGGCCCTGGCGGAAGGACTGTTGAGT
Source organism: Micromys minutus (assembly GCF_963924665.1). Classification (NCBI taxonomy): domain Eukaryota; kingdom Metazoa; phylum Chordata; class Mammalia; order Rodentia; family Muridae; genus Micromys; species Micromys minutus. The sequence continues at coordinate 28,561,667 of NC_137984.1, forward strand.
ACTCAGTACCATGGGGTGAGTGTTCTCTGACTGCCTGTCGGGAAAATGTTAGCCGTGTCTCCCGCATCCTTACTGACTGCTTTGAAAGGGCTGAGATCTTACTTGTTTTGAGGATTACTGATGGAAGGGTTGAAGTCTCCAGCTATGAAAATGGGCTGGCCTTATAAAATAGCCTGCGCAGCTGTCACACGCGGTCCTACCCACATTGTCATCATTATGGATTCTGCTAGTATTCGATTTCTCTTTTAAAAAATACTTAATTTTTATTTTTGAGAGGGGGAGGAGAGAGGGAGAGAGTATATGGCCTTCAGAGGAGGTCAGGACCCCTAGTGGTGAGGAGCTGGAGTTACAGGCAGCTGTGAGCAGCCGGATGCTGGCTTCTTACCACTGACCTCCCTCCAGCTCCGGCTGCAGCTTTTTTAACATGAGGGCTCCAAGTAACTGGAATGTAAGCAAACTGCACAAGTTTTCTCAACTGGTACCCAGTCAAGCAGGACTTGAAGTCCTTTGACTCTCGGGTCCCTTACTCCTTTTCCTGTAATATGCTGCAATTGGTCTTATGAATTTTAAGGGCAAATAAGAAGAACCCACTACTTTATTCCTTACTAGCCATGGGCCAACTTCCAAGAATGCTCAAACATAACCTCTCCCTCATTTCCACATTCATATCCATTAAAACCACACTCCTCTCAAGAAACAACGTTAACAGCACTCACTGCATGTTTTTTGTTTGTTTGTTTGTTTGTTTGTTTTTTGCAGTTGCCACTTTCAGTAGATCAGAAGTAGGTTAAAAAAATTTTTTTAAAGCCCCTAGTGTGGTCCTGAAGAGATGGCTCAGCATTTTTGTGTACTGGCTGTTCTTCCAGAAGACCAGAGTTTGAGTCCCAGAGTTTGAGTCCCAGCTCATCATCCTCTGTAACTTTAACTCTGGGAGAGCCAACGCCTTCTGGCCTCCATGAACACAGCACACATAATGCATAGACACACATGTAACCAAAACTCCAAACAGTAAAAACGAAGATCTCAGTCTGGTGGGAGATGCTCTGTGAGGCTCTCTCCATCTTTGCCTCTTTGGCTTTGTTCTTAGAGGATGCAGGCATTCTCAGAGGTGCTGAGCTCTGCCTTGGCGAGCCTATCCCTGGAAAGGCCTCACAGTGGTTATTTTAAAACTAACACATAGCTTAGCACATGTAGCAAAGACAGAATTCCTCATAGGAGTTAGGAGGAGCACTGTGCTGTGTTGTGTGACAAGTCTCAGAGACCATACTGATGGACCACTCTGTAACCAGATTGGTTGCTACTTTATTGGGTTCTTTTCCCTACCACCTTTTTCCACCTTTCCAACCCCAACACTAGTATGCTGGCTGGTTTGTGTCAACTTGACCCAAGCTGGAGTTATTACAGAGAAAGAAGCCTCAGTTGGGGAAATGCCTCCATGAGATCCAGCTGTAAGGCATTTTCTCAACTAGTGATCAAGGTGGGAGGGCTCAGCCCATTGTGGGTGGAGCCATCCCTGGGCTGGTAGACATGGGTTCTATAAGAAAGCAGGCTGAGCAAGCCAGGGGAAGCAAGTCAGTAAGTGACATCCCTCCATGGCCTCTGCATCAGCTCCTGCTTCCTGACCTGCTTGAGTTCCAGTCCTGACTTCCTTTGCTGATAAACAGCAATGTGGAAGTGTAAGCTGAATAAACCCTTTCCTCCCCAGCTTGCTTCTTGGTCATGATATTTTGTGCAGGAATAGAAACCCTGACTAAAACAACTAGGTAGGACAGAAAGAAGGCTAGAGGGGAAGGTGGGCATCAATGTTATTAGACTACTTCCTGTTGGTTAGGGGCATTGAGTTCCTTTGGGCAATTTTGACCTTCATCATTAGATTATCAGCAGCCAGTAGAAAGAGCAGCCGCCGCTCCCACTTCTCTTGGGGTTCTGGTTTTTTAACATCCTCTGAAGAGTCCCATGACATTTCTGTGTTTTAAAAGAAACCAGAATCCCCACTGCACTGCTCACCACCTGTGTTTGCATCAAAGATGAATTCAGATCCTAAGATTCTCCATCTGAGAGTGATAACCACTCCCAACCTTGAGAAATGAAAACCCACATTCAGAATATAGTAAACGATCTGTTCTGCTATGGGGCCCCCAGTTCTTCATCAAAGACCCTGGCCTTTGGTCTAGATTAGGGCAAACTTTGAATCCCATGTAGGTCAGCTAAAATCACCACAAAGGCATACAGTGGCTCAAAAGCAAGAGGTGATAGTCTGTTCTCTTTGATGTCCAAGTGCAAGGTCAGTGTCCTGTGGAAGAGGACTCCGGGTGGACTGCAGCCAAGGGGCCTTTGTTTCTCTTCATTAACCATCCACCCTTGGCCTGGGCTCAGGGCTCCCCAATAAGCCCCAGATCTGCCTGGCTCGGGGATCCAGTGCATGAAGAGATAAGGAACCAGGAGTCATGGCTTCAGTCTGATTCTGAGCTCTCTAACAGTGCAAGTTACTTAATCACCCTGGAGCTCTTTCTGTGTTTCTCAACGCTGACGATAGCAGAAGATTCTGGGGTTGTTGAGTTAGGACTGAGGAATGCTAAGGTCTGTGGGAATCACACGGGACCGTGAGATAAGAGGGGAGAAAGCTGTTGAGCACCTGGAGACTCAGGCTGCCCCAGACAGGAAACCAGTCGGTGTGGCTCTAGAACATGGAATGTCAGTGCGGTGATTTAATTACCTGGTTACAGCAGGTCTGTGACCTTTCCAGATCGGACATTTCTCCCACAGATTTGTTAGTACATTTCTCTGGTGATATCTGCAGACACCTGGTCACTGTATGACTTTTTCCCATGGGTCTGCTGTAGCAGCTGTAGTAACTGCACAATCACTAACAATGTCCATTGTGTCTGCTGTAGCAGCTGTAGTAACTGCACAATCACACAAACAACCTGAAACTCCTCTCACATGTCTACACGACTACTACACATGAAAAATGAAAACACAAATTAGACAAGGAAAGTTATACATAGACTCCCTTGAGTGTTTTTTTAACTTTATTGGATTTGTTTTTATTCTTTGACAGTTTCATGCATATATGATGATTTTCAGTCATGTTTCTCCCCTTACCCCTCTTATACTCTCTCCCTCTGAGCCCCTTCTTTTTAGTAGCATAGTCCCCCCACTTTGTTTCATGTCCTGTGTGTATGTGTTTGTGTGTGAGAGTGTATATATGTGTATGTGTGTATATATGTACATACATGTGTAAGTGTATGTGTGTGAGTGTGTGTGTGTGAATGTGTGTGAATATGTGTGAGAGTGTATATGTATATGTGTGTATATGTGTGTATGTGTGTATGTATGTACATACGTGTGTAAGTGTATGTGTGTGTGTGAATGTGTTCTATCAAACTTCATTGTGCTTCTTTACAGTTTCCTTCCCTGGCACACACACAAATTTTCTGGTGGCCCATGTTGTGGTAACGATTAGTTGGGGGGACTTATCCCACTTAGACCACACAGTTTCCAAATAAAAGGTACAATGCCTTCATATATATAATAAGCTTAGAATGGCTAGCGCTGGGCAGATACCAACCCTTTATGCTATTTTATCTACTTACCTGTCAATAATCCCACGGCGTCACTCGCAGTGTTCTTACTAGGCTGCTCCTACTCCAGTATGTGGTCCTCGTGGTCATGTGCTCATGATCTACCTACCCCGTAGCAGCCCTCCTCCTCCTTCCTCCTCATGGTCCATCCTGGGACCCCCAAGCCTGGGACCTGAAGCTCTGCCTACCTCTCTTCTCCCCAGCCTTGGGCTGTAGGCATCTTTATTAACCAATCGGGGATAAGTTGGGGGGCAAGGTTTACACAACAAAAGCTGGTAATATGAGGATTCATTCATCTTGGAAAAACCAGATCTTGGGGTACAGAATGTATCATCTGAATACAAGCAGCACCAGGCCAACCCCCTACATAACTACTCGATCTTTAGGGCTGTTCTAGGGTTCTGCTTTCTAGCAAACAGGCTCTGACCTCTCCTTTCTGGGGTGTCCCCTGAGCAGAGCACCCCATCTCTCCCAGTAGTTCACCTTTACGTAGACAAAGCATTCACTACACCACATGCCAATGTCCTCAGCTGCCCCCTGCACTGCCTCGTCATAACTGAAGTGTCTCTTCCCAGACTTTGCTCAGTATTCTGAAAACATGCACATTTTCATACACTGAAATAGCAAATAGTCTCAGTTAAATTTTCATAGCATAGTCTCAGTTAGGTTCTGAGACTTTGGGGAGCCCTCAGCTCTGTAAGGGGGAAGGGTGGGAACGTCAGATGGCAGACAATCACTGAGATCAATTCTGGTTCTGGGAACCATGGTTCTGAGATCAGATTTGAGCCTGAACTAGCTTCATCTTTCCCTCACAAGGAAGTGAGGAAGATAATGAAATTTCACAGTCAAAGTTAGACAAACTACCTGGCCAGGCTATTTATTGGAATAAAAAAATACAATCTATTGCACTGGTGTCTATATGAAATGATGTTGTATGGTATTCTAACACCCATGGTATCCCTTACCACACTACACTCCTATCCTACACAGCATCCTATACTACACTAACTCCAACTTTCCAGTGTAAATTTCCACATAGGTCAGAGCTTTTATGTTATTTTGACTCTACAAATCATCTATTTTAAATAATATCCCCTACCAATAAACTGCAGTTACATAAAATGGGTCACATCTTGAACATGAAGATATCATGCAGGAAAGAGACCTGCCCCAGAGCCAGGCCTTCCCTGGTGCCAAATGGCCTGCTCAGCCATAGTCCTAAGCTCCTACCAGAGCCGTTCCCTGCTTTGAGACACTTTAACCTCTACTGATGGTGTCTGTGACTTTCACCGAGATGCTTCACACCACAGTCATTATTTTCTGGCATCTAAGGGCTTCATGAATTGTAAATCAATTCAAAACTGATCAAAACACATCAACTTCCACTCAAAAATCCATTCCAAAGCAGAATAGTTTTCCATTAATCCAAAATGTCACTGAGAAACCCACCGTGACGGTCTTACTCGGTAGCAAGTGCGTTTCTCCACTTTAGCCTTGGAAATGAGATTAATAAAAACGTCACATGGTTCATCCTGTCTTGTTTTCAATGTGTGCTCATTGCAGGGAAATATTTTGAAGGGTGGTTGATGGAAGGTGGTATTTGTGTTGGGGGGAGGGGGTGTGAGCACAGCCAAGCACACAAGTGCGGAGACCAAATGTACTGATCTCCCTGTTACACTGCCTTGTTTTCTGACACACAGTCTCTCACAAGCCCTAAAGCCTACCATTTCAGCCAGGCTGACTGGAGGCAAGTACTGACAGTCACCTGTCTCCACCCCGCTCAGCCCCATGGCTGGGGGTGGGGGTGGGGGGTACCGATGTGCGCCCACTGCAACCAGGCTCTTCCATAAACACTGGGGACGCTATCTCAGTTCCTCGTGCTTCCGTGGCAAGCACTTTACTGCTGTGCTGTCTCCCCAGCCCAGCTCATCCTGACTGGAGCCTAAGTCGAGGCTCTCTGGCAGATGCAAGAGCAGCAATGGAAGGAAGATGGGGCTCCAGCTCCCTGCTGCAGAGCAGAGTCTGATCTGAGAGTTGTGGGAACGCTCCTTTCTCTGTAGGATGCAGCAGGAGGGCATGTGCTCGCGCCCTGATGCTAATCTGAAGGCTATGTTTCGCTTGCTGATTAACAGCACCACTCTACCGAGAGCATGTGCTTTCCTGGTGCATCTCAGAGTCCACTCGCTGCCCAGATAAGGTCTGGAATCTCCCACTGTTGATTTTTACCCAGGTCATTCACAACTGGCTGGCTTTGTCTTGTGAAATCACTGGATCTCACTCACAAAGAGTGTTTAGGACATTTAACTGTGCCATACTCTACTGTTAGATACACGGTGGTATGTTTGTCTAAAGCCACAGATTACATAACACCAAAAGTGAACTCGAACACGGCCTTTGGGTGATAAGTTAGCTGGACTATTTAAGCATCGCACCCTGGCGGGGAATGCCGTTAATGAGGGAGGCCTTGCTTGCAAAAGGCAAACGCTGCTTCTTTGCTCTGAAACTAGAATTAAGTGGATCAATAAATAACTGAGGAATGAAGTCTATGGGCTGGAGGGATGCCTCGGTTACTAAAAGCAATTACTGCTTTTGCAAAGGGCTCGGGTTTGGTTCCCAGCACCAATATTGTAGCTAACAGTCATTTGCGACTCCGGGGGCGGGGGAGCTATTCTAAAACCACCTCTATCCCTGACAAAGAGAGGCTACTTCTTCTAGGTAGTGTTAAAGGTTGGACACTACTTTGTTTGATGGAACTGGAATGACCACCTTGTTTCAATTCTCAGGTGGGAATACTTTCCAGATAAAAATCTGTAAGGGCTCCATTTCAGCCTACAATAGAGGGACTTCTTAAAGATTCAGCTTTTCTTACATTATGAATAGGTGTGGGTTCGGGATATATGGCGCCCCAGAGAGCAGCGGTGTTCGAGGACTCTGGAGCTGAAGCCTGACGTGGAACTGAACTTGGGTCCTCTGTAAGTCCCAGGGTGACTTTTAACAATCCAAACAATTGGGTTCACTTTTAAGACAACCCGTGTATAAAGTGTTTGCTATGTGCCAGATAGCCTTTAAAATGGTTTTATTGCATGTATTTGAGGAGTAACAGGCCATGTGGGGAGAGGAGATCAAACCTGGGAGCAGGGGACAGAACTCAGGTCATCAGGCTTGGTGCAGGTGCCCTTACAACTGAGGCATCCCTCAGAGCCCTGCATCAGGTGTCTCCTTCAATAACTACAGGACATCTATCAGGTCAGCACCTTCAGACGAGCGCATCCTCTGGCCCCTCATGACAGCTGCAGCACAAGCATTCTCACTCCTTTCCTTCTCTCTCTCTCTCTCTAATCAAATGCTTGCCCAGTGTCCTTGGTGGAGTAGCAGCTACGGACAGCACAGTTCTGGAGCCAGAGAAGTAGATCTGAACGGCGGCCTCACAGCTCTGGGAACCGAGGCCTGCTGTCCCAGCCTTGGGCTTCTCATCTGTAGACGGACTGCAGATAAGGAAGCCCCAGACACACGCACACATTAATGGACGAACACTCAGTCATTTTTTGCAGCTTCCCATTCTAAAAGAGGAGGGAGTCGCTGATCATTAGCACAAATGATTCTGAGCGCCGCAGAGTATGGTCCAACTGTAATAATGTATAGATGAATTATTAATAAAATGACATTTTTCCAAAAATTAAGTACATTTGATTAATAGGAACAACCCATACTCTATAATTCAGCGAGAAAGCATAACATGTTATTATAATTTGAAAAGTTGCTTTTGAGTTTCACTATCTATAAATAGTTCCACTAGTCAGAACCCCAAATATTACTCTAATCCCTGCCTTCTCCACCTCTGCATAGGCAGAAATAACTCAAAAAGATACCAAAATCTGTAACAGACAACAGACATTTCACAAAGAAAGAACTGTAAATGGTGAGCCATCGTGTGTGGAAAAGGCTGGGGGCTGGACAGCAGTGTTTTCGTTATCAGTGGGTGCGGCGGACAAGTGCTTTTCTTTCTTTGTTAAACTCTGTGTGTATGTATGTGTGTGTGTGTCTGTGTGTCTGTGTGGTGTGGTTAGTGTGTGGGTGTATGTGTGGTATGTGTAGTGTGGTGTGTGTGTGTATGTGTAGTTTTTGTGTGTGTATGGTATATATGATATGTGTGTGGTGTGTGTGTGTTGTGTGTAGTGTGAATGTATGGTGTGTGTGTATGTGTGTGTGTATGTATGATGTGTGTGTGTGTGATGTGTGTGTATGGTATGTGTGTATATATTTGTGTGGTGTGTATGTGTATGTGTGGTATGTGTGGTGTGTGTCTCTGTATGTGGTATGTGGTATGTGAGTATGGTGTACGTTTGGTGTGTGTGTGTGTGTGGTGTGTGTGTATGGTATTTGTGGTGTGTATGTTTGTGTGTAGTGTATGTGGTATTTGTGTGTGTGGTATGTGTGTATATGTGTTTGTGTGGTATGTATGTGTGGTGTGTGTGTATGTGTTTGCGGTGTGTGTGTGTGTGTGTGTGTGTGTGTGTGTGTGTGTGGTGTGTGTATGTGTGAGTATGTGTGGTGTGTGTATGTGTGTGTATATGTTTGTGGTATGTGTGTGTGTGTGTGTGTGGTGTGTATGTGTATGTGTTTGTGGTGTGTGTGTGTATGTGTGTGTATGTGTATGTGTGTGTATGTGTATGTGTTTGTGGTGTGTGTGTGTGTGTGTGTGTGTGTGTGTGTGTGTACACGCACTCGTCCATAATGGTCAGAGGACAGCCTTACATGTGGATCTCTTCTGTCAGGTTCAGTGGTGCTAACCCAGACCTGACTGCCTGAATCAGTTCCCAGAGCTCACATGATGGAAGAGGAGAAGCAGCTCTCAAAAGTTGTCCTCTGCCCTCCACATGACAGCCTGGGGTCTCGGGAGAAACAGGGTTAATGGGAAGGAATGAGGGGAATTCGTGGGGTGATTATTATAACCCTAACTCTGCTGAAGAGTGGGAACTACTGGGGACATAGGGAGTGGACAGAGAATGAAAGTTATCCTGTGACAGTCGGAATCAGTGGCATCCGGGACAGGGAATTACTTCATTAGACCTGTGTGATGCCAATAGAAGCCTTCGAAAAAGAAGGGTCAAATTTTAATAAAGAAGGATACATAATAAAAGAACCCTGCACCCCGAAATTCGGGTTTCGTAGAAGATATTAATGCAAACAACAGTGCAGGACTGAAAAATTAAAGGCTTGAAGTCTGCGGTGTTTCCGAGGGATCTGCACCAGCCGCTTGCCTGCTCAGCTGTTTGAAAGGCACTAGCACCCCCTGGTGTCCACATCGCAGATCCGCCCCATAGTCTTGAAGGATCTTTGAGAATTTCAGAGCCCCATAAAATGAGAAAGAAGGCTAACAATAAACACTTTTGTGCTTTCAACCACAGCTGTCAGCCATTTCTCCATATTCCTTCTGATATATTGGCATACGTATGGTAAACATTTGCAAGTAGATTACAGATGCTAAGGTGTCATGAATATTAACTATGGTGTAAGGAAGCACTTTCTAATTAAAGGCAGGCTCAAAGGAGTAAACACAAGCCTGGTAATTTCAAATCTGACTAGGGATGAAAATACCACTGCGTTTTGTTAATGGGCATAGTACCAAACCACCCTCTAGATATGTATCTCTTTGTCCAGGATAAGTGGAGGTTTAGGTCCTCATCAGAGAAGCTTCCTGTGTAGTGGGTGGTGGGTAACAATAAAGCTCACAAGGTGTTAAAACACGGGGATTAAATATCTGTGGACTGTTCAGCCACAGACGGGACATCTACCTTTATGCTCATGAGCTGTACCAGGATCTAGTTAAGCATCCTCCTTTGTACCTGCTGACGTGTTCTGGAGGTCTCTCTTGATCTAGAATATTCTCACTACCTTGTGGGCCTCCCATGACACTAGAGTACTTGAGGTCAGCCATCTTGTAAGACGGCCCACTTTCTGGATCTGTCCAGTCATCACCCCTTGATTAAGTCAGTGTGGGATACCTTGTCAGGAATCTTCCACAAGTGTGTCCCCGCACTTCTTACTGCGATACCTCAGGAAAAGCAGTGCTACACTGTTCTTTAGGTGTTGCTACTTGGTCATTTGGCTAAGGTACGTATGACCTCAACATTTGTAAACCAGTGTCGTATTTAGAGAAAATGGCACCTAACACATTTTTTTTGTTTTACCATTTGTTGATGATTCCCAATGTCCACTCCTTAGGAAGCTAAGAAAACCGGATACGAGTCAGCTGCGCCACACTGGGATTATACTCCAAGGAACCTCCGCCGGCATCCTCCAGAGGCACTTGTCCATTTACGTCTATTACAGCACCACTCACACCAGCCATCACTGACATCTATCAGCCGGTGAAATTACAATGAAAAAGTACAATAGAAACACAAAGGGATTTTGTTCATTTACAAAGAAAAATGACTTCTATCGTGCTCAGGGGAAAATAAACAGAACTGGAGGTCATCATATTAAGCCAGACAAGCCAGACCAGGAGGACCTCTCCCTTGTCTGTGAAACTGAAACTACACACAGACCAACAACACAGGGACTGGTAGGGACGGAGCCGAACTGTCAGGGTGTGGAATAAAAGTCACGAGGCACGAGTATGGCCAGATTACCTGACATCCTTCAGGAAACCATGGTTGTGAACCCCCACTGTTCTGTACACAAACAGACACTGATACGAATGAAGAACGTGGGTGATCACAGGAGACTTTCATCTGCTTACCATGACTTCACTCAAAAGCACTCCCTGACTGTCTTCCTCATATTAAAGTTTGTGGTGATGGCTCGATTGCCTTTCTCACATCAATGTGTTGGTTCAGTTTTTTTTTACCTTGATACAAAATGGAAGCACCCAGGATGAGAGACCCTTAAGTGGGGACTGCCTCTATGAGATTGGCCATGGGGACATTTTCTAGATGAATGATTGGTATGGGAAGATCCGTGTCAAGGGGGCAGAGCCATGCTAGGGCAGGTAGTTCTGGCATGTACTAGAAAGCAGCCTTAACAAGCAATGGACAAGAGCCAGTAAGAGGCATTTCTCAGTGGCCTGTGCTTCAGTTCCTTCCTGGCAAGTCCTGTGTATTAGTCAGAATAGAGAGGAACAGAACTGTCAAAGTTAGGGCTACTGTTGCTGTAATGAAACACCATGACCAAAGCAACCTGGGGGGTGGGCGGGTCTACTAACACTTCCCTATAGCAGTTCATCATCAAAGAGTGAGGGCAGGAACCTGGAGGCAGGAGCTGATGCAGAGGCCATGGGGAGGTACTGCTTGCTGGCTTGTTCCTCATGGCTTGCTCAGCCTGCTTTCTTACAGAACCCAAGACTACCAAGTCAGGGGTGGCACTGCCTACATGGGCGTGGCCTTCCCCCATTGGTGACCAACCAAGAAAATGCCTTATAGCTGGATCTCCAACATAAAACTGGCCAATACAAGAACTAATAGAATGAATATATATATATATGTATATATATACATACATACATACATACATACATACATACATACATGCATATATTTTACATAAACGTGAAACAGAGCTCTCTCTGACCGTGAGTTGCTAGCTGCTCTGAGGGCCGATAGTAATAGGTCTGAGTTCTGGGCGGATGTGGAATAGCAATCCTAGAGGCCACTAAGGTGGGATTGGCAACCCAGTGCTCTTAATGGCACTGACAACTGGGAGAAAGTCACTCTCCCCAGGCTCCCAGGAACAGGTCTGCCATAGAAGAGCAGGAGCTCTTGTCCGGAGGCGTGGGTTTCCTGTGGAGTTTTGAAGTCTTCCTCCAGAGAGTAGGACTGACTGTTGCTAATGGGTCCAGGGAGCAGGAGTGCCTGGGCGCTACCTCCACCTGCAAGCTAGGCTTTGGCTAAGAGGGGCAGTGGGGTGGCCAGAAGGCTGTTCCCAAGGGTGTATACAGACCCAGGCTCTGACTGGCAGGGTAGAAGCAATGGGGGAGATAATGATGAACATTATGGCTCTGTGGAGAACCCACGGCCAAGAAGGTTCTCATGTAGGGCCAGCCAGGGCCCATCTCTTCTCTGCATTCCTCCACAGCCTGGTGACGTGGCAGAGGCAGAGAAACTAAAGCAAGAACATCGGTATAGACTGGTTTTCTGTTTGTTCCCTACTGCTGGTTCGGGTCAGAGCAAGGTTCTCTGTGTCCAATGCTCCTAGCTAGTGGCTGCAATCACAACCAGGGCTTTTATTGTCTTGCCTCTTTTCAGTATGTATATTTTTTAAATTGCTTAATTTAAAATTTTATTCTGTCTCTTTTTCATACTTCCTTTGAGTTAATTTTTAGTGGCCATACAGCAAGTGCAAAATGTATCTAATTTATATCTGCCTCTCAACGTATGGAGTCAACCCTTCCCATTTTCCACTAAACGTACAAACTATGATCTTTAAAACATGCATATGGCCCAGTGGGAGACACCAGCTTTACTCCTTCCAAAAAACAAAGCAATCAGATAGTTATCCATGAATGAAAATAATCACAGAAGGGCCCAAGGGTCCAATTAAGAATCGCAGCAACTGCGAGGAGCAAAGGAGGAAGCTGTGCCTGAGCAAACTGCTGGGGCCGTCCTCGTGGCTGGTGGTATCTGGTAAGGAAGAGAAAAGGGAGGCTTTTTTTCTACATCAGCCCATGTCACCTCACCCCACAGTGGCCTGGTCTATACCAAAGAGCTGGCAGTTTTCATCGCCGGAGATAACCAAAACCATTGTTGCCCTGAGCTCCACAAAGAAGCTGACACAATCCAAAGAAGCCACTTTTGTGCCACTTTACCTAGCTCCATGTGGAGCCTGGGCCCTGGAGCTGTGGCTTGTCTACATATATACCATGCTGCAGACACTAGAGCTACTGCTGTTCTGGGCAAGCTTTACCCCGGGCCATACAACCGTTAGCACTCTGAATGTGCCCGAACTTCAGGCCATGATGCCTACATTCCTCAGACATCATAGTCATTGCCACAGCAAGGTCGCTTGCACCTGGTGCCTAGAGCCACTCACTGTCTCTGCCTATATATGTGCTCTAGACTCTGGATCAAAGGCTAGCTGAACTGAACGTTCTAGCCCCCAAAGCTGTAGGCGGTGTGCACCTATGCTTCGGATGCTGGTTCGACCGTATCCCTACAAGCACATGCTCCTTACACAGTGTTAAAGTTCAGTAGCAGGGGAGCCTGCCTTCCAGACACTTGTCGTTCCAGCTCTCTCCACAGCTCAAAGACGCAGAGCCATGCCCCATACCTTGGCTCTGTGACCACCACGTAAGAATCACCCATTGGATGCTGGCACAATCACTGCCCAGAGGCTGGACCCAGTGCTAAGAGACACCCCAAATCATGAATTCCACTATGGGAAAAAGATAATCAGAATTCCTGTGGCCTTCACTATTAAAGGCCTGCAGAGTCCCTGCTGCCATGCACACCCCACGGACACCCACAGCCGTCAAAACCAAGGACCCATGCAATCTTCTCAAAGGACAGTGCCACACAGAAACCATAATGCTGTTGCCTCACACGCACCAAAGCTGCCGTGTCCCCGACTAGCCAAACCCCTCGCACACAGTGTCTAAAAGCTTACAGAATCTGTTTCCCTGTGGCGGTTTCAAACACCCTCCCTCCCTCTCCTTTAGATGACCTGCTTGAATTTAGGTCACACATTCTTTTAACCAAGTCTCCTGTTGATGTCATCCATTGTGTATTTTTCATGTCATGTTACAGTCCACAGTTTCAGGGCTTCTGTTTGGCTACTTTCAAATGTTGTTTCTGGGGATAAATAGATGGGTCAGCAATTATGAGTGCTTTCTCCTCCTGCAGAGGGCTGGAGTTGGGTTATTAGTACCATGTTAGTAATTACCCCCTGAAACACCTGTTCCTAGGGATCTGATGACTCTTCCAGCCTCCATGGTCCCCTACACACACACACACACACACACACACACACACACACACACACACACACACACATGCACGTGCACACACACTAAAAATTAACAAAATCCTTAAAAATATTTCTATCTCTTGGTTGGAAATCATGCATATTGTTTGTGATTTTTATCATTTACTTTTGTTCCTTAGGTGACTGCTAGGCTACCTTTAACAGTTATTTTTTGGTTAACAGCCAAGTAGTTTGTCATTTCCCATGTTTTCCGGGTTGGTATCTGGTAAAACTATTGCATTCCTTTGGTGGGATCATATTTTGTTTTCTGTTTTTGTTATTTTTTTCATAGTTCTTATTGCCACATCTGATGCCTGTACATTTAATGGAGCCGTTGTCTATTTCAGGCCTTGTGGTTTCAGTGGGGAAGACCTTCATCTACATGTGGAGCACCTGAGCTGGAACTGACCTACAGGCGTCCTCCCTGGGGACTAGCTCTCATAGCATCTGAATGTGCTACGGAAGCTAGCGAAGAAAAAGAGTGACTGCTGATCATATACAGCTATAAAACCCACAAGCCACTACAACGATCAGACCAGCAAGACGTCCCCATGATACTAGAATGGCACTATTATTTTGGGGTAACAAGCAGTTGTCTAATTGGATCCAAGGCCCACTCTAGAAGGAAATTCTGCCATAAAATTTAAGAACTAAGTAAAATGAGAAATATCTTTTGTTCATGGTTAAGCAAACTCAATATTATTAAGATATCAATTCTCCTTAAACTGATTCTTAAAACTAACCTAATGTAACAAAAGTAAATCTGATTAAGAAGAGCAAAGGAAAATCTATGTCTGGTACTGTAATCCTAGACAACTATTCATGGCTAAACATGTCATAGACCCTAGAGAAGGACCTATTACTGACATTTTCACAAACCAGTATAACTTTTAACTATATTCTAACTACTTATCCTTATACAATGAGATTTGCAGAATATTCCTGCCATAAAATTAAGACCTAGGTAAAATGAGAATCCTTTGTTCACAGATGAGCAGGCTTAATATTATTATATCAATTATCTTTAAACTGATTCTTAAAACTAAGTTACCATAACGAAAACAAGCTTGATTAAAAAAAAAAGCAAGGTTAAAGGCTAACACTAACTTTTCTCATGAATTATTTTAGAACTTCAGCAATTAAATCAAAACTGTATAGGAGAGAGGAAGAAGAGAGAGAGAAGGAGGGAGGGAGGGAGGGAAGGAGGGAGAGAGGGAAGGAAGGAGAAAAGGGGAGGAAGAGAAGATAAATATACATTACAGAACAAAATAAAAAACACAGTACTGAAAAACCTTCGGGAAAAGCATATAAGAGAACCTAACTAGGCACAGAAATCCCAAATCCTTTGGGTACCTAGGGAATGCAAAGATGGTTTCATGTCTAAGAGTTTGTACTGCTCTTCTAGAGCACCACAGTTCAGTTCCCAGTAGCTATATTGGTGAGTTCACACATGCCTGTATACTCCAGCTCCTGGCCTCCAAGAGCACATAAACTCATGTGCTTATCCATGCACACAAACACATGTGCACATAGACATATATGAACAATAAAAGCCGGGCAGTGGTGGCACATACCTTTAAGGCCAGCACTCTGGAGACAGAGGGAGGCAGATCTCTGAGTTGGAGGCCAGCCTGTTCTACAGAATGAGTTCCAAGACAGCCATAGACACACAGAGAAACCCTGTCTCAGGGTGAGAGTGGGGTAGAAAGAATAGCTGAAAAAATAAGTTCAAGAACTTCTTGGGCTATGTAGTAAGTTCAAGGCCTGCAACTTATCTCATTATACTTTGAGACTTTGTCTCAAAATAAAAATGGAATAAGGGCAATGTTTAGTGGCATAGTGTTTATCCAGCATACATACATCCTACATTCATTCTCCAAAAGTATATACATACAGGTATATGTATGCACACACATATGAAGAAATTCCTAAGTGTGAACCCATATCAAGAACCCGATACACGTAAGAATAAATTAAGAGGGCTGAGAGGGTGGCTCAGTCAGTTAAGTGCCTGCCATCCACACAGCACATAAAAACAGGTATAGCACTGTGCACAAGAAATCCCAGGCCTGGGGAGATGGGGATAAACACATCTCTGGCTAGATAGCCTAGCTTAAGGCCATATCTCAAAATACAAGGTGAGCTTTGTACAAGGAGATAAGAACGGGTCTATTTTCATTCTTTTGCATGTTGAGTGCCAGTTGGACCAGCACCATTTGTTGAATAGGCTGTCCTTTTTCCATTGAATGTTTACTGCTCCTTTGTCAAAAATCAGGTGACCATATACATGAGGGCTCATTTCTGGATCTTCTATTCTATTCCATTGATCCACTTGCCTATTTCTGTACCAGTACCATGCAGTTTTCAGCACAATTGCCTTGTAATATAGCTTGAGGTCAGGGATAGTGATTCCCGCAGATGTTTTTTTGTTGTTGAGGATGGATTTCGCTATTCTAGGTCTTTTGTTATTCTATATGAAATTGCACATTGATCTTTCCAATTCCATGAAGAACTGGGTTGGAATTTTGATGGGGATTGCATTGAATCTGTAGATTGCTTTTGGTAGGATGGCCATTTTTAAGATGTTGATCTTTCCAATCCATGAGCATGGGAGATCTTTCCACTTTCTGAGATCCTCCTCAATTTCTTTCTTTAGAGGTTTGAAGTTCTTGTCATACAGGTCCTTCACTTCCTTAGTTAGAGTCACACCAAGGTATTTCATAGTTTTTGTAACTATTGTGAAGGGTACTTTTTCCCTAATTTCTTTCTCCACATGTTTGTCCTTTGAGTATAGGAAGGCTACTGATTTGTTTGAGTTAATTTTGTATCCGGCCACTTTGCTGAACTTGTTTATCAGCTGTAGGAGTTCTCTGGTGGAATTTTTGGGGTCACTCAAGTACACTATCATGTCATCGGCAAAGAGTGATGTTTTTATCTCTTCCTTTCCGATTTGTATCCCCTTGATCTCCTTTTGCTGTCTAATTGCTCCAGCCAGGACTTCCAGTACTATGTTGAATAGGTAGGGAGAGAGTGGGCAGCCTTGTCGAGTCCCTGATTTTAGTGGGATTGCTTCAAGTTTCTCGCCATTAAGTTTGATGTTGGCTGTTGGTTTGCTATATATTGCTTTTATTATGTTTAAATATGGGCCTTGGATTCCTGTTCTTTCCAGGACTTTTAACATGAAGGGGTGTTGGATTTTGTCGAATGCTTTCTCAGCGTCTAGTGAGATGACCATGTGATTTTGGTCTTTAAGTTTGTTTATATGGTGGATTACATTGATGGATTTCCTTATGTTAAACCATCCCTGCATTCCAGGGATGAAGCCTACTTGGTCATGATGAATGATGGTTTTGATGTGTTCTTGGATTCGGTTTGCAAGGATTTTGTTGAGTATTTTTGCATCAATGCTCATAAGTGAGATTGGTCTGAAGTTCTCTTTCCTTGTAGGGTCTTTGTGTGGCTTAGGTACGAGGGTTATTGTAGCCTCAAAAAATGAGTTGGGTAATATTCCATCTGATTCTATCTTTTGGAATAGTTTGGCGAATATTGGTGTCATATCCCCAATAAATGTCTGATAAAATTCTGCACTGAACCCGTCTGGACCTGGGTTTTTTTTTGGTTGGGAGGCTTTTGATGACTTCTTCTATTTCTTTAGGTATTATAGGGTTATTTAG
Source organism: Micromys minutus (assembly GCF_963924665.1). NCBI lineage: Eukaryota > Metazoa > Chordata > Mammalia > Rodentia > Muridae > Micromys > Micromys minutus. Next base: position 28,578,885 of record NC_137984.1, read on the forward strand.
ATGGTTTACTTGGTCCTGGTTAAACTTTGGGACCTTGTATCTGTCTAGGAATTCGTCCATTTCCTCCAGATTTTCCAATTTTGTGGAGTATAAGTTTTTGTAGTAGGATCTGATGATTTCTTGAATTTCCTTAGTTTCAGTTGTTATGTCACCACTTTCCTTTCTGATTTTGTTAATTTGGATACTCTCTCTTTGCCCTTTAGTTAGTCTGGCTAGGGGTTTATCAATCTTGTTGATTTTCGCAAAGAACCAACTCAAGTGTAAGTGGATTAAAGATCTCCACATTAAACCAGATACACTGAAACTATTAGATGAGAAAGTAGGGAAAACCTTAGAACACATAGGCACAGGAGAAAATTTCCTGAACAAAACACCAATGGCTCAAGCTCTAAGGTCAAAGATTAACAAATGGGACTTAATGAGATTGCAAAGTTTCTGTAAGGCTAAGGACATCGTCAAGAAAACAAAACGGCAACCAACAGAATGGGAAAAGATCTTTACCAACACCACATCAGATAGAGGCCTAATATCCAAGGTGTACAAGGAACTCAAAAAGCTAGACACCAGAGAATCAAATAACCCTATTGAAAAATGGGGTACAGAGCTAAACAAATCATTTTCAGTTGAGGAACACCGAATGGCCGAGAAACATCTGAGGAAGTGCTCGACATCCTTAGCCATCAGGGAAATGCAAATCAAAACAACCCTAAGATTCCACCTCACACCAGTCAGATTGGCCAAGATCCAAAACTCAGATGACAGCAGATGCTGGCGAGGCTGCGGAGAAAGAGGAACACTTCTCCACTGTTGGTGGGGTTGCAAGCTAATACAACCACTCTGGAAATCTGTCTGGCGATACCTCAGAAAATTGGATATAGTACTACCTGAAGACCCAGCTATTCCACTTCTGGGCATATACCCCAGAGACACTTTAATACACAACAAAGATATATGCACCACAATGTTCATAGCAGCTCTATTTATAATAGCCAGAAGCTGGAAGGAACCCAGATGTCCTTCAGAAGACGAATGGATACAAAAATTGTGGTACATATACACAATGGAATACTACTCAGCCACCAGAAACAATGACTTAACCAAATTCTTAAGAAAATGGCTGCATCTAGAGAAGATCATCCTGAGTGAGATAACCCAGTCACAAAAGAACAGACATAATATGCAGTCACTGATAGTGGGATGCTAACCCCAGAGGCTTGCACTCCCCCAGAAACAACTCACAGACTGTATGAAGTCCAAGAAATAAAGAAAACAAAAAATATACATATATTCACAAAACAAGAAGACTTTGACTATTTCCATGTTGCGTTTTGTTTTGCATGTACTTTACGCTTATTGCAACTAGTAGGTTTTCAATGCATACTGTCAAGCCCTTGAAAAAAATCAAGTACTGACTAAAAAACATATTCACATGGTTTTATGTAAAATTTATTTTAATGTCTGAAAAAACAGTACTGACAAAAATGTATAATTTTAAGCAAAAAAATGTTTAAAATCTGTACATTTATCTTTGTTTTGCAAAATAAAGTCGTTTAAAAAATAAAAAAAATTAAAAAAAGAAAAAAAAAAGAAAAAAAAAAAAAAAAAAAAAAACAAGGTGAACAGATTATCAGGCCTGATGCCCAAAGTTAACTTCTGACATCTACTTACATGTCCACATGCATACTCACACATACATGTGTATATGAACACCAATATACACACACTGAGCAAACTAACAAATTAAACTTTATCACAAATAGCTTGAGTTAGAGATTCTTGCCTATCATGAATAAGGTCCCGCATCAATCTGTAGCACCACTGAAAAGAGGGTGGGAAGAAGGATGTGTTCGGAAACACAAAGAAGGCTGAAGTGATAAGCCACAGTCTAGGAGAGAGTATGTATGATGCAAATCTGACCCAGGGCTCATAGGAACTGAAGAGAAAACAACTAAATAAGAATGGAAATGCAGATGTGAGAAGATCCTTCAAATCCACTGGCTATACAGAAAAAAATACATCTTCATTATTAGAGAAATACAAACAATATATCAAAAATACAGTGTATTATCTGTGTCTCCGTGATAAAAATTCCATACCTCAAAGCATGTTGGAGAAGAAAGCGTACAGTTGCAGGCCATCAAGTAGGAAGTTAGGCCAGGAATTTAAGGCAGGAACCTGGAGGCAGGAGCTGAAGCAGAGGCCAATGGAGGCACACTGCTTATTGGCTTGCTCCGTTTGCTTTCTTACACACCCAGGACTGCCTGCCCAGGGATGGCATTGCCCACAGTGTGCTGGATCCTTCTACATGAACCATTAAGAAAATGCCCCACATGGGCTTGCCAACATGTTAATCTGTTGGGAACATTTTCTAAATTGAGATTCCCTTTTCTCAGATGACTCTTGGTTGTGTCAAGTTGTCAAAACAAAACAAGAGCCAAAAAAGCAAAACAAAGCAAACAAACAAATTCTAACAGAATAGCTGAAATAAAGATACTTAGTTATTACAAATGCCAACAAGAACACAGAACTCATGCTCACGTATGAGATGCTCATGCATTCTTGCAAGATTGCACACCTGCTGTGGAAAACACCTTGGAAGCTCCTTCTGAACACAGGACCCACAATCCCAATTCCAGTTAATGTTTTTCAAGAGAAAGAAAAACTAGAGTTTGCACCAACTTTCATACTCATTCATGAGTAATCTCCAGACACTGAACAACTCCCGCAGTCAATGGGTAAACAACATGCTACTCAATAAGAGAGAACACAGAACTGATTTGTGTGGCTACATAGATTAATTTTAAATGCATTTTTACCAGATAGAAGAGCCAGACAGGCTGAGGGAACTATTATGGTTTATGACTCCATTTATCTGACATTCTGGAAAACATAAAACTACAAGCATGGCAAACCCATCGCCAGTTGCTAAGGACTGGAGGTAGGAAGGTGTCTGATCATAATGTGGCAGGAAGCTTTAGGGTGGTGTCACTAAACTGGGCAGTTCACACATCTGTCAAAAGCCAAGAAACTGTGCATCACGGAGGAAACATTACTTGTATCCAGTACTTTAAATTTAATCAGTCCTTTGGAGAGTTCTAAGATTTGAGGCAGACTATAATGAGGGAACCTAGCAAGATTATAAATATATAGCTTCACTAGGCAACCTCAGAAGAGAGGGGCTGAAGAGTGTAGAGTCTATCAGCCCAAGACAACGAAATCAATGGCGATAAAACCAGTTGTGTTTCTCTCTGGAGTATGTGCTGGCAATTTCAAAACTACTTTACATATATATTAGAGTTAAACAAGTGAATACATTGTAGCTGACAAGGACACTGTGTCTTGCTGCCACAGAAAGAAGCAATGGGAACACAGAATGCACCTTGTATTAGCCAGAAATATGAGTATGAGCTATGCTTAATCATGGCTGAGTAAATAAAATAATTATATCTAGATGTATGTGCAATGAAGAACTGGCTCAGCAGGACCATTGCTCAAACTTTCCTATTCTTGAAGACCCATTTCCATGACTGGCCTTGGCTTGCTCCTGAAGACTGACTTCCCGCAATGTTCTGATGAGAATATTGTCTGCTGGCAGCTCCGAAGCCCTGCACTGTTTTGTGGAGAGGGTGTGTGTAATCAATCAAGGTAATTTGGGAAATCAGTGTGATTTATGCTAAATGCTTTCCTTGCAGACGTTGAACTTTAGAAACCACTTAGTGTACATGAGTGTGTACAGCAAGTCAGAACTTTGGATGGCTAGGCTCAGGCAAACTTCCCTGGTGACAGCACCATGCATATTGCTGGGCAGCTGTGGTGGATGCTGGGAGCGATCCACTCTGCATTCTAGGGCCTTCTCCTGGGAGAAGTTTCCCACTAAATTCCTCCAGACTTCACTTCAAGATGTTTTTGCCCTTTGCTTGTTTTGATTTATATTCATGAGCATCGTGAGCTATGAATTTTATTATAAGTACCTCTAGCAAAACGCTGAATCTAGGTACTCGTGGGAGTGCCCAGCTTATGTGAAGTAACCATAACAGGTCTAATATATCTTCCTTTAGTTCTCTTGCGCTGCCTATTAAAAGGGTCTAGAAGCATGTCTGGTAGCGACAAGATCTTTATAAGCAAGTGCTATTGTTTTTTTGCATGTAATCAAACTATTTGATTATTTGATCATGGCCCTGGGCAGGGAAAATACAAGATGAGGTGAGTACAGTGTGTAAGTTTAGGAATGGAGGGAGGAAGAGGGAAAGATACAAAGGAGAGAGGGAGGGAAAGTGGGAGGAAAGGGAAAACAAAGTCACCAAGACCCTATATCCATGGCCAAAATAAATAATATTTTGCAGTCTAAACAAAGACATCAAGAATCTTGGTATCTAAACACACAAAAGAGGATTAAAAATAAATACCCTTGAGCACATACTGCTCTAAATAAATAAAGGCAATTTGGTGGCAAATCTTTACAAAAGAATTTGAAGGGCCAGCAAGATAGAGCAGTGGATAAAGACATTCGTCACCAAGCCTGATGACCTGAGTTTGATCCTAACGACCCAGTAGTAGGATTACAGGTGTCTATCACATGTGGAATTTGATTTGGTTTCCAGAATTCAAACTAAATCATCTATTCAGCCAAAACTTTTTTGTTGAAAATATTTTTTCATACGTTTTCATGCTTTCCCCTCCCTGGTCTCTTCCAGATCCTCCCCACCTTCCCACCACCCAACAGCATGCTTTTTTTCATTCTTTCCCTAAAAAATTAAACAGGCCAATAAACAAAAAAACAAGCTATAATCAAACAAGGCAAACAAACAAACACAGAATTATAAAAAAAAGCATAAACACATGCGCAGACATATGCACATGCATAGACATGCAGATGCACACATGCATGCACATATAAAATGCAGACATACACATGCATGTACATAGACATACACAGATATAAATACATGTATGCATATATAAAACACAGACACACATGCATGTAAATACACATGCAGACTTACATGTGTACATACACAAAAGCCATAAAACCACAAAGTTGAAGATCATAATAGAGAAGCAAAAGACAATTTAAAGGAAGTGATATGAGACAAACCATCTCCAAAGACACTGCTGAGCCTGGGGCCTCCCTTAAGTCTCCCAGTTAGACTTCCTTGGAGAAAACTAATTTTTCCTTTGTAAGTGGCTGGCAGGAATAGCTTTGGGGTTTGGGATGGGGACTTGTGCCCACTTGCTCTCTCAGCACTAGGATGTAGCATGCTGCCACAGTCTCTGAGTTCATATGTGTGACAGTCCTGCTGTGTCTGGAAGGCACCGTTTCCGTGATTCTTCCATCCCCACTCCCCCATCCAAAACTTTAAAACTGTTCGAGAAGATGCTTCACTGACTTCCTGCTATCATACACACCTCCTTTATGATGCTATTCGCTCTAGAGCAGCCGTTCTCAGTCTCTTAACACAGTTCCTCATGTTGTGGTGACCCCAACCACAAAATTGTTTTCATTGCTACTTCATTTCGTAATGTTGTCTTGTATTTAGTGTTGTGCTGTAGTTTTGTATTGCATGTTTGTAATGTAAATACCGGATGTGCAGGATATCTGATATGTGACCACTATGGAGGCCAGTGGTTAAGAGCCACTGCTCTAGATTATGGTGCGAAGCGTTGTAATTTTTGCTTTAATCAATCATGTTTTAAAGAAATAAAGAAAAAATAAAATCCTCTCTATTTACCTATGCCCCTGTCCTTTCAGAAGTTCTTCATCCTTCCATATTTTTCCATTTCCTTCTGTTTATAACTCTAATCATTGCCCTTATAAAATTATCACTTAAAACGGATTTTATGTAAGGTTCTAAATGGTTCTTGTTTCCAATTACAAATCCAATTAAACATATTAAAAATGATAGACTGCACTGTAAAGTTCAATACATTCAGTTTTGGGAGAGCATGTCTGTATGTGTATGGGCAGGTGGGAAGAAAGCACAGTGCAGGTGTGTGCAGGTGTGTCTGCATATGCATGTGTGTGTGCATGGAGATGAGAAGACAAATCTTGAGTGTCACTTTTTATCATCCCCCTTATCTTTGAAACAGCCTCTCCCCTGACCTCAAACTCACCGGGTTCCCTATAGAGACTACTTGATCTCACACCATTTCCCGTGTGTGCCATAAAGTGATGTGGCCGTGAAGGGCCCACACCAGAAGAGTTTCTTGGAATTTCAGCCTCCAAAAATATGTGCCAAAGAAATAACTTTTCATTCTAACTTACAGGCTCTCGGCTACTTCACTGTAGTAACAGAAATCTGATTAAAGGCCCCACTGAAGAAATGGTCAGGCCACCTGAAATTAAACCTGCTGTGTCGAGGCCCATATACTGTCCTAATGACTCCTTTCTGCGTGTTCTTCCTCCTTTTCCCTCACCTGTTGCATGAGCCTCATACTCCTCCATTAAATTCCAATTTTTTTAACTTTAAAGAAAATCAGTTTTTGCTTGTAACTAATCTACCTGGGTTGAAGTCATATAGCTTGCAAATTTAAAATATATTTGTAAATATAAGTAATATATTATATTATATAATTATATATTATATGGTATTAGGTACATATAATATATATTATATACATATATATATGTTACACATGATATATATGTACACACACACACACACACACACACATATGTGTGTGTGCATATGTATGTATCTGGACAGAATACAAAGACTTAAATTTGTGCTGAGAGCAAGGAGGTCAAAAACATAGAAGGGGGACTGTGAGAGAGGAGTGAAGTGGAAATGAAAGGGTTCTTTGGAAAGTCAGTTGTCTGTGTTGGATGGTGTTTTGCTGGGGAAAACACATGAAGGGGTGTTTTCATGAAGCAGACTCACATGAAAAGATGTTTCACTGAAGCAGACACAGGCGAAAGGATGTTCTACTAAAACAAGCAAATGAAGGAATGTGTGATGGAGGATTCTTTGCTAACAACTTGCATGTACTGGTTCACCTTACACTGCACAGTTGAGCTGCATTTGTCAGGACTCCACAGAGAAATGTACCGCAAAGCTACTGGCGGTGTGCTGTGGCCTCCTGACGCTTCCTCTGACTCAGTTTATCGGCAGAGTGATGTCAGCTGATACAGACTCACGTGGAGTTTGCTAAGACAGACTCATGTGCTGAGGGAAGACATGCGGTAAGACCTGTGGAGGACGCATGCTCTTTGGAGGAAGTATAAATAGGACTCAACAGACTGTGAGAAGGGCTTGCAGAGAGTGAGTTATACAACGCTTCTTGGTCTCTTGCATCTTCACTGCTCTTCGCTTGGCTGAGAGAGGCACAGCTGAGAACTTCTCCCAGAACTCCTGATGGTCCTAATTCCTCCTGCTGACCCTTGCCTGGCTGTTCTGCTAGGTCATGCCTTCACAGCTGCTAACCCCACACTACTGAACTGGTGGGTCCGTGAAGTGCTTATGAGTAGATCGGCTGTTGCTGCTGATATGGGAACGGAACTGTCCATTTCCTGACAATCCAAATGGGATTTGCTCCAGAGAATCACATCTAAACAAGTCCACTTCCCTCGTATCGTGATAACCTTTCTTTTCCACTACCTTTGGTGGGTGATGGGCTAAAAGAGAGGCTAAAGCATTTAAGAGACATCATGAAAAGTAGGCTTTGGAAAAAAATAAAGTTAGAGGGGAAGTTAGAACATAGGCCTGTGCCTTTGGGCCTGATCCCAGAGCCTGAATCTAACCGTGGTGCCTCTGCTCTCTTGGGACACTGAGAAGCAGCAATTGGTGCTCTATCTTGACAACTCTCGTTTAATAGAACCTGGCCCTTCCACGATCTTTGTCACGTACACTATACTGAACTAAATCAATATAATGTGAAAAACTTTGCCAGTCCCTGAAACTTATAAAAGGCTGGTATTTCCTTTGTTTTTGGGATCTGTTCAGGGGAGTCATTTTGAAAAGCGTTCCTCTCCTCTACCATCTTGACCCCTGTGGCTGTCTCTCTCTCTCTCCAGCCCTTGTTCTCACTCCTGGTCTCTACGTTTTCAAAGGAAGCCTCTTCTTCGCACTAGGGCCCAATCATGATTTGATTTGCACATATTGAATTGTTTCTGTGTAATGCTCTCCTTCCTACCTTGAGGCCCAATGATGTTCTCAAGGCCTTTTCTCTTAGTAAATTGCATCTTCTGAAAGAATCTATGTGTCAGTTTCCTTTCCAAACTTATGGCTGCTAGTTTATTACTAATAAAATAACTTATTAAGTATAATGAACATATTAATAAATATAGTAACTTCCGACAGTGTATTTAATAGGGAAGTGATGGAAAGGGAAAATAAAGGAACACATATGTCATGAAAGTGTAAGAGAGGATGAAGGAGAACAGCACGGAGGGGGCAGAGGAGATGGGGGAGGACAGTGGGGAGGGGAGATGAAGAATAAATGCAAAGACTTACATCTACCAAACACCATAATGCAAACCCTGGCTTTGTATGCTACCTTTGGAAAGTGAATAAAGAGAACTGTAAAGAGCATAGGTGGGGTAGAAATGCTACTGCACCTTCAAAGCCCACACTATGAGACAGAACCTGGTAGTCTGTACTGCACAGTGAAGCACTTCAATTCTCTTCAGGGCTACATGCTGACTGAGAGAGGAGGCATTGCTTGACAGGAAATGATAGCACCATGTGGTGGTTTGAATACGCCTGGCCAAGGGAGTGGCACTATTAGGAGGTGTGGCCTTCTTGGAGGATATGTGTCCTTGTGGATGCAGACTTTAAGACCCTCATTCTAGCTGCCTGGAAGCCGGTCTTCTGCTGTCTGACCTCGGAACAAGATGTAGAACTCACAGCTTCTCTTGCACCATGCCCTCCTGTGGGTGCTGTGATGTTCCCACCTTGATGGTAATGAACTGAATCTCTGAACCTGTAAGCCAGCTCCAATTAAATGTTGTCCTTATAACTGTTGCCTTGGTCATGGTGTCTCTTCTCAGCAATGGAGATCCTAACTACGATAAAGTGAAAGCCCTGCTTCACACTGCCATAGAATAATGCAAACAATGTAAAGACTGACAAAGAATTCTAGAACTTTTGGGTAGGATGCTTATTTTCCATGGTATAGTTTCAATCAAGAAAAAAAAAGGTTAGTATCTAAATTCTACCTTAAACAAGAGAAACATCTGACTAAAGGCTAGCACTTGGTCTAGCAAGATGGCTCGGTAGACAACAGCACTGCTGGCAAGTCCAACGATGTGAGTTTCACTCCCAGGATTCACACGGTGAAGGAAGAGTCTTGAATCTAGCTAGCTGTTCTCTGACTTACACATGCATGTGCACGCATGCACACACACATACATCCCCATACTCACACACATACACACAGAAACATGCAAATACTCACACCCTATACACAGAGAGAGACAGACAGACAGAGACATATAATTTTTGAAAGATTGGATTGCTTTAAAAGACCAAGTTTTTCACATGTGTACTATGAAAGTGACTGATCTTATTTGTAAACCTAAAGTACCTAACTAATAGGGAAAGAGCTTCCCAGAAAGAAATAGAGTTATGTGAAAAATAGATAAGGCACCTCACATCCTCTGACTACCAACAGCACATATGTGACTAAAAAGTTTTACTTGTTCGATGAAATGGTATTTACTCCCCGGGGAGGAAGGCAGCAGTCCCCTTAAGCTCAACCCTTCACCGTTACTTAGTCCATAATCAAACTCCAATGCAGAGAGACTGGAAGTAAAAATGTAAACGTCTTGGAAATAATTACAGGTATCTCATTATTTATATATATATATATATATATATATATATATATATATATATATATATATATATAGTAGCCCCCGATTCTCTGCAAGGGTTATGTTCCAAGTTCTCTAAGTCATAACTGAAATCACAGACAAGGGCCTATAATGTGATTGTCCGTTTGGCTAACACTCCACATACACTGTGGTTATAAGTCTCACAGTCTAGGAAATTAACAGCACAAACAGCGTGGACCCTTCTCTTCCCTTCTTACATTCTGCATGGCTGGGAGAAGGTTCTTACCAAGGAGCTTAGGACACACAATGTGCAAATGTTTCAGTCCTGCTTTTCACGTAAGGAACTCCTTTAAAACTTGGGACATCCAAACTGTTAGTATATCCAAATCAGTATTTTTGGGTGTGGGGGGGCCATTATTAAATAAAATGAGGTTTATTTGTTGATCTGATAATGAAAGTGGCTCCTGACTGGATACACTAGACAAAGGGCTGGTTCACATTCTAGGCAGAAGAAAGCAGGATGGCATGAGATTTCATCATCCACTCAACACATCCTATGATTTAGAACACATCAATTATTAATTTCTGATGATTTCCATTTATCATTTTCAACCATCGTTGGTTGTAATTAATAACTAAAATGCAGAAAGACATTAACTGGGGATAAGGGCATATAGCCATATTTAAAAATGAAAATTGCTTGTGGGAAGACAGAACACAACTATAGAGAAATCCACAAAACTCAACCAGCTTAATCTGCTGATATGGGGTATCTGCCAATACGTCATGCAATAGACTGGTTCCTTGCTGTTCCACAAAGGCCCACGTGTTAAAGGTTCCGCGGGGGTAGCAATGGTGGGAGGCAGTGGGAGGGAGGGTTCATAGCTTCATCTTAACTTTAAAAGCAATGAAGTCAATGTGTTAACTGACATCTCCAAAACTGTGAGCCAAAACAAACCATTTCTCTTTATAAGTCGACTGTATATACTGTTTATTATAGTGACAAAAATATATTATAATGATTTAGTTAATGCTGTTTAGAAACCTGTGTCATACCATTCTGCTATAGATAGATAGATAGATAGATAGATAGATAGATAGATAGATGGATGGATGGATGGATGGATGGATGGATGGATGGATGGATGGATGGTGGGTAGGTGGGTGGATGGATGGATGGATGGATAGATAGATAGATAGATAGATAGATAGGCACATACATACATACATACATACATACATACACACACACATAAATATTATATTAATATGGCAGGAACTATGATATAATTCAGAGTTAGAAAGATGACCCTTGGAACAAAAGATCATGTCAAGGAGTGGCTGGGAAATCAAAGCTAATGTGATTAAAATTCTGTCTTCTAGAACAGCAATTTTTCAATCAGTTGTGATCCTTTTGGAGGTCAAATGATCCTTTCACAGGGTCATCTAAAACCATAAGAAAACACAGATTCATAACAGTAGCAAATTTACAGTAGAAACAAAATAAGTTTTATGATTGGGGTCACCACAACATAAGGAACTGTATTGTTATAAGAAATACAAGAAAATTAAAATAATTCCCTGTACCTCATCCGACTACCATAAATGAAAACTGGACTTTAATAACAGAAAAAAAAGCCTACAGACTCAGAGGAATTGAACAACTGTCTACTGAGTGGCCACTGGGTCAAAGATGAAATAAAGAAATTAAAGACTTTCTAAAATCAATGAAAATGAATACACAACATATCAAACTTATGATCACAATGACTGTGTTGCAAAGAGGAAAGTTAATAGGATTAAGTGTCTTCATAAATGTCTTAGTCAGGGTTTCTATTCATGCACAAAGCATCATGACCAAGAATCAAATTGGAGAGAAAAGGGTTCATTCAGCTTACACTTCCACATTGCTGCTCATCACCAAAGGAAGTTGGGGCTGGAACTCAAGAAGGACAGAAAGCAGGAGCTGATGTAAAGGCCATGAGGAATGTTTCTTACTGGCTTGCTTCCCCTGGCTTTCTCAGCTTGCTTTCTTATAGAACCCAAGACTACCAGGCCAGGGATGGCACCACCCAAAATGGGCCCTCCCACCCTTGATCACTAATTGAGAAAATGCCTTACAGCTGGATCTCATGGAGGCATTTCCTCAACTGAGGCTCCTTTCTCTGTGATGACTCCTGCTTGTGTCAAGTTGACACCCAAAAACTAGCCAGTACAATAAAAAAAATAAGTAGAAACAAAGAGAACAATACAAAAAGTTGGTTCTTTGAGAAAAATCAACAAGATAGATAAACTCTTATCCAAACTAAAAGGCAGAGAGAGAAGATCCAAATTGACAGAATCAGAAATGAAAAGGGAGACATAACAACAGACACTGAGGAAATCCAAAGAAACATTAGGTCTTACTTCAAACACCTGTACACCACAAAACTGAAAAATGTAAATAAAATGGATGGTTTTCTTTATAGATACCACTTCCAAAGTTAAATCAAGACAGATAAACATCTAAATAGACCTATAACCCTTAAGAAAATAGAAGCAGCCATTAAAATTCTGTAGATTTATGTTAAGGTGATAAATGATTGCACATGAGAGAGATAGGCAGAGACAGGTCAAGGAGCGGAAGAGGAGGCAAGAGACAGAGAGGAGATTTGAGGAGGAATCAAGATGGAGCTGGAGAAAGAGGATCTAGATCCAGGTGGACTTAATTGGCATAGGTAGATATGAAATTTTTTAAGGGATTCTATAGGTCTTTTCATCTCATATAGAAGGGCAGTTTATATCTTTGTCATTTGGATGTAAGCTTATTGTGTAGAGAGTTTGTGGTTTAAGAATTTAATATATAAACCCACTTGAAAGGCTACCGGTCTTTGGAGTCATATTTGTGCTAGACAATGGAGAAATGGAATACACCAGAGTGGTCGTATCCACCCGGGACAAAAACAACATGGGTGGTGGAGTGAACCACACCTGAGTTCTTAGAGGCGGCCTGGAGTGCAAATGGTGTGGGAATCAATGTGTGTACTGGGCTCCGCACTACAGCGGCATCCATGGAGTGAGCCTACGAGGGCCAATAAAAGGTTAAGACATCCTTTTATTATTTACTGCAACAAAATTCTTCCAACCAAAAGGCCCAGGTCCAGATGAGTTTAGAAAAGAATTCTATCAGACCTTCAAAGAAGACCTAATACCAATACTCCTCAAATTATTCCATAAAATAGAAAGTGAAGGAACATTGTCAAATTTATTCTACAAGGCCACAGTCATCCTGAGTTTTAAAAAGACTCAAAAAATTGCAAACAAATTTCCCTTGTGAACATTTATGCAATGATACTAACAAAATAAATAAATAAATAAATACTCACAAACTGAATCCAAGAACACAGCAAAAACATCATCCATCATAATCAAATAGGCTTCATCCCAAAGATTCAGGGATGGCTCAATATGTGAAAATCCATCAATGCAATTCACCATATAAGCAAAATGAATACAACAACACACACACACAATCATCTCATTAGATTCTGAAAAAAATTTTGACAAAATCCAATACTCCTTCATGATAAAATTCTTGGAGAGATCGGGGATACAAGGCAGATACCTAAACACAAAAAGGCAACATACGACAAGCCAATGGCCAACATCAAATTAATTGGAGAGAAACTTAAAGTAATTCCACTAAAATCAGAAAGAGGTAAGGCTGTCTACTCTTTCTATATATCTATTCAATTCAGTACTTGAAGTTCTAGCTAGAGCAATAAGACAACTAAAGGAGATAAAGGGGGATATAAATTGGAAAGGAAGAAATCAAAATATCGCTATTTGCAAATAAAATCATAGTATACATAAGTGACCCCAAAAATTCTACCAGGTAAGTCCAACAGCTGATAAGCACCACCAGTAAAGCCGCCAGTTACAAAATTAACTAAAAAAATCGGTAACCCTCCTGTACACAAACGATAAATGAACTGAGAAAGAAAGTAGGGAAACAACACCCTTCACAATAGCCGAAAATAATTCAAAATATCTTAGGGTAACTCTAACCAAGCAAGCAAAAGAGCTGTATGACAAGAACTTCAAGTCCCTGAAGGAAGAAAATGAAAAGGATATCAAAACATGGAAAGATCTCCCATGCTCATGGATAGATAGGATTAACACAGTGAAAATGGTGAAAAGCAATCTACAGATTCAACGCAATTCTTCCCATCAAAATTCCAACACAATTCTTCACAGACCTTGAAAGAACAATACTCAACTTCATATGGAGGAAAATAAACAGGACAGCTAAAACAATCCTTAACAATAAAAGAACTTCTGGAGGTATCACCATCACCATCCCTGACTCCAAGCTGTACCATAGGCCAATAGTGACAGCAACTGCATAGTATTGGAATAAAAACAGACAGGTTAATCGATGAAATTGAATTGAAGATCCAGAAGAAAATCTGCACACTTATGGATGCTTGATTTTTGACAAAGAAGCTAAAACTATACAATGGGGAAAAAAACAACATCTTCAACAAGTTTCGATGGTCCAACTGGATATCTGCACATAGAAGAATGTAAACAGATTTATATCTATCACCCTGAACAAAACCTGAGTCCAAGTGGATCAAACATACCTCAACATAAAATCAAGTACACTAAACCTGATAAGAAAAAGTGGGAAATAACCTTGAATGCGCTGGTTTAAGAGTCACAAGGTCCTAGTTATTAATTGTTGATCTTAGTGCCTGAGCTATTGTTCTGTTCAGGAAGTTGACTCTCTTCCCATTCTGTAGGCTGCCATTTTATCTTTTTGATGGTGTTAATTTTCACCAACCTCTCATTCAACAGAGGGTTAATATCCAAAATATATTAAGAACTCAAGAAACTAGACATCAACCAACCATATAATCCAATTTAAAAATGGGGTACAGACCTGAAAAGAGTCTCAACAGAGGAATCTCAATGGCTGAGAAGCACTTAAAAAAATGTTCAACATCCTTAGCCACCAGGAAAATGCAAACCAAAACAACTCTGAGATTCCATCTTAAACCCATCAAAATGGCTAAGATCAAGAACTCAAGTGACAACTTATGCTAGTAAGGATTTGGAGCAAGGAGAATACTCCTCCATTGTTGGTGGGAGTACAAACTTGCACAGATACTTTGGAAACCAATATGACGATTCCTCAGAAAATTGGGAACAGATCTACCTCAAGACCCAGCTATACCTGGGAATGTAGTGCCAGGGAAGTGTTAGTGATTCCAAAAAAGAAAGAAACAGGAGCCAGTCTGATGGAACTCACAGCAGGGTCTTTATTCTATTCAGGCTAGCTCCCCTCATCCACAAGCACTGCTGTCACAGAGAATTGTTTTGGGGGGAGGGAACCCCAAATGTCTATTGAGGCAAGGCTTTATAGTAAGCAACAAGCAGGGAGTACATGTGTAAGGATCTAATTGAAAAGCTATTGTGGCCTTTATCATAACTGGCTGATGCTGGGAGTCATATCATAAACTTAATTTCTGTTCTCCTCTGAATTGGTGGTCGTTAGACAAAGGGTGGGCTTGTAACCTGGGAATGCAGGTTGATTGAGGGAATAACCTGGAGACACTGGTCTTGTTGGGGATTAGCCTAGAGTCTGGAGCTAGGCTCAGGTTTTGTTAGAGGGTTAACTTGGAAACTAATACTAGGAACCAGCCTGTTAGTTTACCTGAATTCAAACTTAGGCCAGGTTCTCTAAAATGGAGTCTGAACTTAAAAAATCCGGCATCTCAGGCATATACCCAAAAGATGTTCCACCATACCACAAGGACACTTGATTGACTATGTTCATAGCAGTTTTATTCACCATAGCTTGAAACTGGAACCGACATAGATGTCCCTCAACTGAAGAATGGATAACAAAAAATGTGGTTCATCTTCACTGTGGAATACTATTCAGCTATTAAGAACAACGATGTCATGAAATTTGCAGCTAAATGGATGGAACTAGAAAAGATCATCCTGAGTGAGGTTAACCCAGACCCAGAAAGTCAAACACGGTATGTACTCACTTCTAAGTGGATATTAGCTGTAAAAGAAAGAAGCCCAGATGGGTGCTTTCTCTTCTAAGTCACCATGTTCGTGGTGTTATCACAGCAACAGAAACATAGCTAACTATGAAGAAAACGCACCACTGGCTTACCCACAGGCCAGTCTGGTAAATGTGTTGTAGCTGAGGTTCCCTTTTCCCTAAACAACTTTAGCTTATGTCAAGTTGACATTAAAGCTATTCAGCATGTTTAAGGACTGTCCAAAGGACGAGTGTGTTAGCTGTGCTTCTGTTGGCGTCTTAGTTTAAGGCTCTACACTCTGTGCCTCTCTATCTTGACTTCCAACATTCAGGTATGATTGCTTTTCTGTTCTTCCATTAAAATTCTCTCGATTCTGTATCTTCAGTCACAACTAGTTCAAAAAAATAAACTTTATTTTATTCATAATTAATTTCCTGCTCCTACCAGTTTTCTCCCCTATAAAGGGGAGTCTTTCTAAATTAAAAAGAACAAAAAGGTTATCATTTTATCATCTGTGTTGTTTTAGCGTTCACCCATCTCTTTATATGCTTAGCCATTTGTGATGCCAGATAAAACCATGATGCTATCATTTGGGCTCTTGAATTCCTGCTGCATGTCATTTAGATGCATTTTCCAAATGCCCTCTGTGCTAACGTTTTATTGCTATGGCCCAAATGCCTGACAAAAACATCTTAAGGGAGGAAGTACTTGTTTTGGCTCATGGTTTGCTCCCATGTGTTTTGATATGATCATGGCCTGGGAGTTTGTATCAGAAAGCATCTTCTCCCCACGATGGTCAGGAAGCAGAGAAGACAGAAAGGGACAAGGTAACATCAGAAGCACACCACCTGTGGTCTTCTTCCTCCAACCAGGTCCCACACACTACAGTTTCCAGAAATCTCCCAAAATTATGCCACCAGCTGAAGATCCAGGGTCTCCATCTGTCTTTTGGGAGAAACTAACATCCAAACCTTAGCAGCTTCTTACTTCTGGCTTCTACCCAAACATCAAATCACAAATCAGATTGAGCTCTCCGGAGAAGCTATAGGTATACTTTCACATCCGTGATGTCCACAGGCAGGCCACCAGTCACATACAGCTTACAGTGCGCCTGAAATGTGGCTACTGTGAATTTAGACCAGGTTGTAAAACCTTAGTACTAATTTAAAAAAAGAATGTACAATGGCTTAGTAATAATTTTATAATTAAATGTGAAAGAATATTTAAACATATTGATTAGGTTAAACTAAACATATTAATGGGACTTAATTTCAGCTTTTAAGAAACCTTTCACCCTATCTGTAGGAAACTCAAAATCACACGCAGACTGCCTGGGATACCCCCTGACCAACACCCAGGCTAAAAAGAAGGACCTCCTTCTGTCAGCATTCCCTAGTTATGTCTGTACCACTTACCTTTGGAAATTACTAGACTGACAGACTGTGGGCAGCTTGTAGACAAAGAGCTGACTCTACCCACCGGAAACCCCAGAAGAGTGCTCAGATAAATAGTCAATGAATTATAAAAGTAAATAAAATACTCAGCCCTCATTATTTGTGGGTTTGCATAAAGACACAGAAGAAAACCTCCAGAACAACACGCTTTCGGCATCATCTGTGCATGGGCAGAGATCTGGGCTGAAGCCAAAGAGCAGAAACTCTTTCATGTTTCAACTATCAAACTGCGTGTACATGTTCCTTCCGGTCTGTTCTCTATGGTTTTCAGAGCTTGGTTTTCTGGTTTGCACTTTATGCTTTCTGTTGATGATTCCCTGCTTAAAATGGCCCCCAAGTACCACGCTGGAAAGTTCTTTGGTGTTCCTATGAACAAGGACCAGTTGTGACCAATTGAGAAGACACGTATGTAAATAAAATACCTGCAGGCTTACATTGTAGTGCTATCAGCCACACACCCAATGTTAACAAACACATGTGAAATAAAATGCCTCTAATAGACATAAACATGACAATCACTCATTCACCATGAAAATGTGGCCACGGGAACCTACAAGGAACCTAATACTGTGACTCTCCTGGAATCAAGGGCTCAGAATTTGCTAGTTCAGTGTTCTAGATACTTCAGGAGAAGTCACTGTATTTGTTGAATTAAGTAGTCATTTGAGTCCACATACAAATCTTATATGAATCCGGAGACAGCCAAAAAAGTAATTCCATCTTTAATTCTGACTGACTTTTACAAGCTATATGATTCAGAGTGGCTTGCTTCATTGTGCAGGCCTTTTCCCATAATTCAAAATGAGGATAAAGGAGTAGCTGTTAATTATTGGGAAGGTCTGGCTGAGCGTAAGGTGGGGGTGGAAAGCAGGGCTGGTGACCAAGAGGCACAAGAAATTTTGGAATTCGAAAATATTCTCTATCTTGATGATGGGGGTGATTGTATGTCTGATTTTCTTTTTCAAAACTCATAGAAAAGTAAACCTTATTTCAAATAAATTCTAACATTAACCTCAGCTTAAACAAAAACTTTAGTAATCAAAATTAAATAATGGAGATTTAACAGCACACTATGTAATGTTACATATGTATATAAATAGCACACTATGTAATGTTACATATGTATGTAAACAGTACAGTATGTAATGTTACATATGCATGTAAACAACACATTATGTAATGTTATGTATGTATGTAAACAGCACACTGTAATATTATGTATGTATGTAAACAGCACACTGTAATGTTATGTATGTATGTAAACAGCACACTGTAATGTTATGTATGTATGTAAACAGCACACTATGTAATGTTTCATATGCATGTAAACAGTACACTGTGTAATGTTACATATGCATGTAAACAACACATTATGTAATGTTATGTATGTATGTAAACAGCACACTGTAATATTATGTATGTATGTAAACAGCACACTGTAATGTTATGTATGTATGTAAACAGCACACTGTAATGTTATGTATGTATGTAAACAGCACACTGTAATGTTATGTATGTATGTAAACAGCACACTGTAATGTTATATATGTATGTAAACAGCACACTGTAATGTGATGTATGTATGTAAACAGCACACTATGTAATGTTTCATATGCATGTAAATACTACACTGTGTAATGTTACATGTATGTAAACAGTACACTATGTAATGTTATTATGTTACACAGCAGCAACAGCAATAGGGAAAAGTTAGGCAGTATAAGGAAAAGCAGAAGTTACTCAGCAGCCTGGGTTTCTAATTTGGCTCTTTCATAGAGTAGCAAGAGGTGGAGTTTACTTTATGGAAGCCATGAACTTACTGCTTCTAAACAATCCAAGTGAAATACGTTCTGCATATATGAACACGTAAGAGACTGGATTTGCTTACAAGATGGCGTTACAAAGTCACTGAACAACACGAACTGGGATGTGGGGGTGGGGGGAGTAAGTTAATTACCTTGATTCTCTCCAAGGTGAGAGATGAATCTATGATGAAACTGTAAAAGGAAAGCATACTTCTCAGGAATCTTTGTCTTTATTCCTTAGCAACACAAACCACCACAAAACCCCAAACTCTAGGGCACACCGATGCCAGGAAGATCCAAGGGCAACAGAAAGTCTCCAGGCACATGGGATTTCCCGCCCCTAGGAACACAGCTGACTCTCCAGGCTGCACCACCATAGGGTGTCTGGAGCCCTCTGAGGACCGACAATGCAGTCATGAAATAGTACACCACACCTAGCATTCTTCGAGCTCCAAGCATGGATTCCAACCCCAAGGAGCATTGCAAGCTGTACCAGAAGCTGGACTCAGAGTTCCACTCCACCGACACCCAGGACTCTTGCAATATCCGTGGGATTTGAGAATTTGAAGACCATTAAGTGACAGCACCCATGCACCTGCGTGCTAGGACTCAGAGTGAGCTACCTGGAGCTACATCTCCAAGGTCAACTCTGCCCCGAACTGAAGATGAGGATGCATCACAGCGAAGCTTCAAGCAGGCGACTGCAGGCAGCTCTGCACGCCGGAAGTGCACTAATCCGCAGCACGTGGGGTTGCCAGGGCGAGCTTCACGTGACTGGGCGGGACCTCGGGAAGCCTCTGACCAATGGGAGGCCTGAGGGCGGGGCCTGTGCTGCGCAGGGGCCTATCCCGGAAGTGTGGTCGCGGCGGGGCGGGCCCGGGCGGGGCGGGCCGGGGCGGGGAGCCGGGTGTGGGAAGCGTGGCGGCCCCGCCCCGTCTCCTGGACCAGCCGCGGCCGCCAGCGCCGCCGCAGCCGCAGGGACCGGCGGACGCAGCAAAGGCTTGCGGTGCGGGCCAGAAGGTGAAGACCTGGGGCTGGGCGAGCGGGGCGAGGGATGCAGCGGGTGATGCTGGGGTCCGGGGCGAGGGGAGGAGCCGAGATGCTTGAGAACTAGAAGGCGGACGGGCGCGGGACCGCTGGGGCTCGGGCCCTTCGCCGCTGGGCCGAACCGGGATGCCAGGGCGGCGCCGCTGCGGGTCCTAGGCACGCTGAGGGCCAGGTGCAGCCGGACGGGGTGCTCGTGTCCCAGTCTTCCCCGTACCTACGGCCTGGCGGATGCCTTGGCAGCGGGGATGGGGCGGAGGGTGGCGCCGGGCCCCGCAAGCCCGGCGCAGGAAGGTCGTGGGCACTTCTTGAGGTGGGGTGGTGGGGACGGGACCTGCTGGCCAGGCGCTGGTGTCGCCTTCACTCTCTGGCTTCACTCTCTGCGGCTCTCCTCCCCACCTCCCACCAAGGGCTGGAAAAGTTTTCAGAGGCCTGAATGGCAAAGTATACACCACTCAGAGTGGATGTCCTATAAATGCAGAAAACGGGCTGGTGATGCTCCGCTTGTTACCTGTCTTCACAATGAGACATGCCCCCTCCTGCATGCCGGTTATTAAAAAGCAAACAAACTTTTCGCATAGTTCCCTTAGAAAAACCGCACATCTCCCCAGCCCACCATGGCAGACGAAATTGATTTCACTACTGGAGATGCAGGGGCTTCCAGCACTTATCCTATGCAGTGCTCAGCCCTGCGCAAAAACGGCTTCGTGGTGCTCAAAGGGCGACCATGCAAAATCGTGGAGATGTCAACTTCCAAGACTGGGAAGCATGGTCATGCCAAGGTAGGCCCTTCCAAGTCATTCTTTGGCTTCACTGATTAGATCATTTATGTGCCATTCTACATCGTGAGATTTCTATGTTTAAAATAACCTTTGTCCCCCCTTTCTTCCCTCAGTCTCTGGAATGATCAGGCATTACTCTCAAAGCTCTCCTTTAACTGGGCCCTTTAGAATGTTTCATTAACTGGAAACTAAAACTTCTTCCAATCCCGGCGCTCTAAAGCATCTTGCTTAGTTGAAACAAGCCTCTCCTTATAATTCTCAGCCTGGCTTTTCACTTTCTGTGGACTCTAGTCACTGGAGTGCTGAGAAGTGTAGTGTCTTGAGTTCTGATACCATGAAACTGTTCTGGTTCGGGGTACTCACTGAACCCCAGTCCTGTGCCACTGCAACTCTTTTTTTAAAGGAAAAAGGCTGACCTTGGAAGGAGGTGAAAGGATCCATTACAGTGCTGGGATTGGGCTCCTGCGTTATGCCTGACATGGCTGACAGAGCCTAACCGTGTCCCCGTTGTGCTCCCCTCTGTTAGGTACACCTTGTTGGGATTGACATCTTCACTGGCAAAAAATACGAAGATATTTGTCCTTCTACTCACAACATGGATGTCCCAAATATTAAGAGGAATGATTATCAAGTAGGTACTGGTTTCCTTAACAGTGTTTCAAACGTATGTAAACACCCTCTTTAGTGGTTTAGTCACAAGACTTGAGAGTAGTTTTACAGAGTATATTCCTTACCCATTACTAGACCCCATTTATCTTACAGATTAGAGAAATAGACCCCATTTGTCTTACAGATTAGAGAAATAGTGTTTTGTTTTATTCTGTTGTTACTATTTTGTGCACTTTTTGTTTGTGTTGTTGTTGTTGTTGTTGTGAAGTAGGGAGGTCATATATTTGAGGCTGGTCTTGAACTCACTGTTCATCCGAGGATGATCTTCAGTTTCTGACCCCCCTGCCTCTGCCTGTGAGTGCTAAGATTATAGGTTGCATCTTCATGCCTGGCTGTCCTGTGCTGGAGGTCAAACCCAGGGCCTTGTGCATGCTTTAGGCAAGCAACCCATAGTTTTGCTGTATCTCCAGCCCCTACTGCATTTTAAACATGCTGTATTAGGCCAGTGAGATGACTTAGTTAGGTACTTTCTGTCAAGCCTGACTCTGGAGCTCTCCAGAAGGAGGGAACTGTTCTCGACACATGAGCTATGAATCACACATACCTGCATGCATACGTTCACTAGATAAGTCGGTGTAAGTAAAAAATTTTAAATGTAGCATCCAGAGGCAGGAGAATCAGAAAGATTTAAGAAGGTTGGTATCAAATGCATTTACTCAGTAACGTTCTGTGTGAACATGTTTCTCTAGTTTTAATTTGGTGAATAGTTTTATATTTTCACAGTGCCAATGTTTTCTGTGTTGAATGTGTATGAATTTAAAATAATTTGATAGTTATATCAAATGCCAAAGGAAGTGACATTTTGAGTCAAGGAGATCTGGGCTTGGAACTGGATCTGGCACTTTCTAGTTAGATGGTCTTTTACAAAGCATGTGTCTTCTCCAAACCTCTGCCTTTCCGTCTACAAACCAGAGTGACATGTGGGTCGGATGAAAAAGTGTGTGCCCATAAGTAGCTCTGCCTAACGACAAGTACTTTTGGTCTGCTTCACATTTCCTATATCATAACCCTGTTTCCATTATTCTCAGATCATTGACTTTAAAGGTGGTACATAGTAGGTGCTCAGTAAACACTAGTTAAACAAATACACCCTTACACAGTGGTGTGTAAGATTGACATGTCAGATTGAGACTAAATATAGAATTTACTTTGGCCAAAATGGGTTACTTTTCTCATCTTGATTTGTGAGCTCTTTGAATTCTTAGTCTTCATTATTTTCAGTAGTTTATATTACATGTTGGATGCTTCAGCAGGCTACACCAGAGTTCACATAATAATGTTACCAGATTAAGGGACCGTTGATTGAAGCTTGAAAAGTAACATCAGAGGGCTGACTTGGTCTGGAGTTTCTTGGGGTATTTAGAAAGGTCCCAGAATACTCCTCGGGCCCTGTGCAGAAGTAAAGCACAGCCTAATAACAGTGCCAAGCCACATGCTAACCTTGGGCAGAAGCACA
This sequence comes from Micromys minutus, assembly GCF_963924665.1. Classification (NCBI taxonomy): domain Eukaryota; kingdom Metazoa; phylum Chordata; class Mammalia; order Rodentia; family Muridae; genus Micromys; species Micromys minutus. The sequence continues at coordinate 28,601,908 of NC_137984.1, forward strand.
ATTAGTCAATGTGGTCCTGTCTCTGTTGCAGATTTTCGTTTTGTCGTGTGAGTTTTGAGTTCTCATGTTTTACTTTTCCTCGAAGTGTTCTGTGGTTGAGGTGGTTGGGTGCCTCCTCAAGTATGCACCCAAGAAGTTGCTTTCCTCACTTTCCCTAGCCCCGCCCCTAGTAGTCCACATGGCAGAATGGTCAGCCGAGGACGGTGCCAGTCAGGACGCTGCTTTAGGACTCACTGTGGTGTGACGTTGCTGACAAGTTATCTGACCTCTCTTGTCTCGTTTACTTCATAAAATTGAGAGGTGAAATCAAACCTCTCACAGGTTTTTTTTCTGAGGCTCAGTGGGCACCTTGGATACAGGAAGGACTCAGGGCCATAGTGTGCCTGTTATAAATTTGCCAGTGGATATTTATCTCTGGTCACTCGTTTGGAAACTTAGTTCTGTGAGCTTCCTAGTTTATTTATTATGCCCCGGTGATCTTCACTCTTCTGTCTATGTGCCTTTGTTAAACTCCTGCTGCTGTCATTATCTGGCTACGTGCAGTTCCTTTGCATCTGCTGAATTCAATATTTTGAGTGCCAGTTTGGCAGCCAGCCAAAGTGGATTGTGAACATCTATTCATTTTAATAATTTAAAAAAAATAAAAGAATTGGGAGAAAAATATGTTAATATTTACAGATGTAATTTGTGTATTTTTAAAATAAGTTCAGAATACAATAAAGTGTGTCTCCTGACTCCCATATTGGCTCAGATTCGAATTGCCAATTTTCATTAGTTTTCTCAAAAGAAGTTATAATTGTCTGGGGCTCTGTGGTGATGTAAAATAGAAAATGATTTCAGACCCTTTGAGGGATTTTCCATTTTGTTAAACGAGAAATGGCTTGTTTGACTTTCTCTTTGGAATCATATTTTTTTTAAAGTCTGTACTGCTGTTCACTTTACTCTAAATTCAATATTTTCCGGATTTGCTGCACTTTTATCTGTCATTTGAAGACCATTCCTCATAGAAAAGTCACTCAGCACAGGAAATATAAAGTGTGTGTTACAGAGCTGCAGATGGTCAGTAGATTGCCAGAACTATAACTTTTAAATCCAAGTTATACATTTATTTCACTTAATATATTAGTGTGCCTACATACACACATATACATGTGTGCACACACACAAACACATGTGGAGGTCAGAGGCCAATTCCCAGGAGTCGGTTCTCACTCCTAGGGATGTGAGTTCTAGGGATGTAAGTCAGGACATCGGCCTTGTAGGCAAGCACCTTTGCCCCCTGAGCCATCTCACACCTCCATATTGCAGGTTAGGCAGGATCGTAGTAATAAAGAAAATATAGATGATGTGATTTTTATTGTTTTAATGTGTTTGTGAATATCTCATGTTCTTCATGCAACCATTCTTCCTCTGCGAATGGAAAACCAGAAGAGCCCAGTATTTTAGGGAGAAGCAGTAAAGGTGCTACAGGCTTGTTAAGGATATCAATGAAAAAGCCATGTTAGGTTCCTAAGTCAGGGCATTCTATTGGCAGGAAAAGGAGCAGCATGTAATCTACTGTAGCCTATAGTAGAGAACCCTAGGCCCACAAACCATTACCCAACAGATACCATAAGTGTGTCTTCAGGGCCATTCCAGTAGGCAAGCTGTTTGTAGAGGTGAAGGTCAGGAACCATTGGCTTCTTAGGGCAGCATCTCACTGTCCCATTACTTCGCCTGTAGGTGAGTATTTTATCCAGAAAATATAAGGTGCTATCACAGAGACAAGGCATACTCTAAACCCCGGGGGAGTTTTAGCAGAAGCACCGTGGGCAGGAAAAGCTAAGCCACATGTAAACTGGGTCTGCTGCAGGAAGTGTAGCTCCCTCCTTCTGCAGTGGCATCAGATACTACCTGTTCCCACCGGGTAAGCTGCATCAGGAACCCTGCATCATTCATTCCCTTCTGTGAGGCTTAGTGCTCTGTCGGCCTTGGTGAGAGGAAGCTGTGTCATTAAGCCTGTTGAGCTGTTGAGGCAGCAGTAATAAAAAGTTGAGTGTCATTCACTATCTTTTTATCTCATTGAGGGGCTCACAGACACAGCAGGAACCCGCCAGTGAACACTGGCTAACATCTGGAAAGGTCTGTTCACTGCTACTACCCTAGACCTCACTAACAATTCCTGTAGCTTGCTTCTCCAGCATCCTTGACTCTCCAGCCCAGCTCTTGGTTCTTTGCCCATATTCAGTAGAAATCCACACAGTACAAGTTTTCCCACCCCACCCCCACCGTTTTCACAGCCCCCTCTGTATGGTCCCTCATATTATACATAGCCACTAGAAACCATTCTGAAGTTCTTGCTTTCAGTCAACTAGTCAGGGAGAGTTCTCCACCAAGCCATTGGTATAAGTTCCCAGGGGGGACGTGGTCAGTGTGGAAGGAAGTGTTTTCTGAGTCTGAGCCATTTATCAAACTACTGCTGCTTTAGGACCTACTCACATCACCTCATGTGTGCTCCGTCCACGGGCTGGTGACAGGCACTGTTCACACCCAACTTAGTGACTTGCTGGGTCACATAAGACCCCAGCTCATTTTTTTCTTGTTTATTTAGGTGGTATAATAATGTTCAAGAATTCACGGTACCAGGGACCAGTAGCTTCTGGGAGGTGGCTGACGAGTGCCTGGGAAGAAGGCACACGTTGACAGGAAGAAACCTTGCGTAGTGACAGCCACCTGTTTTGGAATAGATTGTAAAGCCAAATTCAGAAGCTGGGGCTAAGGAAGCACTTGCAGTGATAATCTTTCCCTGCGGTCTGTAGTATATTAATAATACAAACAGGCAAAAGGAAGAAAACACCCTTCCCATAATCCCCGTCTCTACGTTCTTCTTATTCTAGGCACATCACTGGCAGATCTAGAGCCCCATTCCTTCCTGTTATCCTTCCTTCTCAGCCCACTGTGCCTCAAAGCAGTTAGTATCTCCGTGCTCCCGCTTTCTACCGCTTTCTAGAATCCTGCATCCTTTTGTTACCATCTTCCCGTTTCATTTTGTTATATGTGTGTGTGTGTGCACACACGAGCGCATGCAAGTGAGAGCACTACTGCCATGGGAGGAGTCAGTTCTCCCTCTACAATGGGAGTTCCGGGAACCAAATGAGTCACCAGGCTTCTGCAGCAAGCAGGCTTACCTGCCAAACATTCCTACTTGATGTATTTTACTCTTTTTGTGAGAATTTTCTAAGTTTCAAAATCCTGTATACACATCAGCCAGGTTTGATATGTATCAATATATGACAAATCTTGTCTTACCTGTACCCCAGTCCTTTGAAAACATTTTACTTATTCTTTGGTGACGTCATACACTAATGCAATGGAGTTACATAATATCCACTCCCTTTCCTCCAATTCCGATAGATAGATAGATAGATAGATAGATAGATAGATAGATAGATAGCTGATAGAGAGACAGACAGACAGACAGTATTGTATATATACAGATATGATAGTGCTGCTATATGCACATGGCATAGGGCATCATCTACAGGTGTGTGGAAAACCAACCAGTCCACCCTGCTGAAGGAAACTAACTTTCTTTTCCCTAGTGGCCACCAGTTGGCTTCTCAGTTGACAGGAGGAGCCTCATGTGTTCTTTCCCTCTTTGTGCTGGCGTGTGGATGGTTTGATCCCGTGTCAATGGTTTGATCATGTGTCGATGGTTTGATCCCATGTTAATGGTTTGATCCCGTGTCGATGGTTCAGTTGTGTGCAGGTCTTGCGCAGGAAACCGGAGCTGCCGAGAGTCCATGCGTGTGAGGCTCTTTATGCCCAGATGATACTGCTTCACACAGCAGCCATCCTAGATAGCTGGCTCTCACTGTCTTTTCTTCCTCTTCTGTAATACTGCCTTGTTTTTATGTTTGTTTGTTTTTGAGACAGGTTAGCCTTGAACTTACAAACCTCTAGCTACCTCCCAGGTGCCAGGACTAAAGTCATGTGCTGCCATGCTGGCCTGTATCCCACACTTGCTGTTTCTTCACATGTGCTCTTCCTCTTGATTATTTTGAAGCAAATCTCAGATACTTGCCGTTTTACCTATGTTTTATTATATATCTCTAAAGGCTAAGGACTATGAACTAAGCCATATGCACTCTCGGACCTAACACAGTTGTTGGTTCCTGGAGGATATCCCATCATTCTTAGTCTCCTGGCTGCCTTGTGTTGCTTTAGTGAGAGTGGTAGTCTCTGGTTCTGTTTTATAGTGTATTACACCAATGCAGGGACTGAATAAGGATCTTGACTCTGTTCCGCAGTTTCTCTCGCATGCACTGAAATCTTTCTTCTACCTGCCCACCCCCCACACGTACACATACACCATAACTGCCCTACAGTGTTTCAGTGAAGAGACTGGATCATTTGTTCTGTAGACTTTCGGGCATCTAGATGTTGCTAACTGCATGTCCTCACCGTCTCCATGTTCCTCTTGTGTATTTCTAAGACAAGAGTTCAGAGTTAGATTAGTTTTTTGTCACCTTCTTTGTGGCTGTTACTTAAGTAAGGCTACTCCACAGTTGAAGTTCTGTACACCTGTCAAGTATTAGATAAATTAATCTTGCTTTTCTTGGATTTGTTTTGTTGTTTTTGTTTTGTTTTCTAGACAGTTTTTTTTTTTTTTTCCGTGTAACCCTGGCTGTCCTGGAACTTGCTCTGTAGACCAGGCTGGCCTCAAACTCAGATCCACCAACCTCTGCCTCCCTGGTGCTGGGATTAAGGGGTCAAGGGCATGCACCCATGTTGTGGTAGTTACTAAATAAGGTTCTGTTTTGCTGCCGTCGGTTGTGCGGAGTGATACTCCATGGGAACCACTCCAGGAGCCGCTTCAGTGTGGAGTCGGGCGCAGTCCTCTAAGGCGGTTAGTTACCAAGTTACACACATCCCAGCTCTGTGGTGGACTTTGTGCGTCCCGCCACCACACCCTCTTGGAACTCAATTAAGTCGCCACATCAAAGAGCACACCAAAATACTCTGATCCAATTGGTATAATACAATTTGCCTACCTAGATAAGTCAAATGATCCTGTACAATTCCATCCCTTATTAAATATTCATAACAACCTTATCCACATAAAGATGCACCAAGAGAAACATCAACATCCACTTCCATGTTGCCTCCTCTTGAATCTCCCGCTTTCTCCTCCTCTTCCACTTTCCCAAAACGTTGTTCCCACCCAGTGTCTACTGTCCAGTCGTCTATCACCTTGACCTCAGTCTACACACCCCCATAGAATAATAGAATAATCTTGCTTTTTCCTGTAAGGTTACTGCCCACATACCTTCACCGCCTCACTCCACAAAGAATGTTTCTCCGAAAGCCAGACTGCTGCTGTGGAAACTTCGATTGTTCTGTTTTTACCTCGAGGACCTGGCCATGTATCTCCCGGATACATGCTCATGCATGTGTGTGTGTGTGTGCATACAAGGAAGCCAGGATAAATCCTTCCCTCTGCTTTTCTTTACCAGAGATTTTAATATTTTAAAAACATTTATTTATGTGTATGTGTGTGCACGCACATTGCACAGAGGACCATATATGTATACCGTGATATAACTGGTGAGGGAGTTCTTTCTCCTTCTGCCCTGTAAATCCTAGATGCTGAAGTCAAATTGTCAGCCTTGGCAGCAAGTTCCTTTACCCACTGAAGCACCTCACCCTCTCACGTTGTCAGTTTTGAGATGACCTGTTCCCAGTACCCACTCATGTTATTGATATTTTGTTATGAACTCGGCAGCAACACACTTGAGTTTCAGTACACTATCTTTGTCATAGATATATCAATATCAATATGGATATATTGATTTTTTGGGTTGTTTTGTTACTGGCCAATAGGAATTTCGTCCTGCTAATTCCTGAGTCCTTTGGAACATACCTAATTCATGGTCTTGACAGTTCCTTATAGTCTAGTAAACCGCTCGTTCCAGGCTCCCACTCTAGATGTGAAATCACCTGTTTTTCCAAGTAGCCCTCCATTATTTTAGTAAAACATTTCAGTAAAGAAAAGATGCTACATTCTAGTACCATGCTGGTTGGGAGTCTGGCACACCCACTGCATGTGTTCTAATCCCAAGGCGGTGAGGAGAGATGGAATGCTGCACAAAACATAATTGAGATTTAACGGTAACACCACTGGCTCCTTTCCTCTTTTTTAAGAGAGTTATATTTAGTCTATAAAGATCTTACAGATACCCTAGTAACCAGTTGGTCAAAGTTACCATTAGTGAGATAGATACATTTCCCTCTGGTGTGATTGTTACTCTGAGGACACATCATGTAGATATCATTTCTTCCAATTGTGCATTACATGAATTATAAGGCGACAAGGGAGATCCAGACTGAGAGACAGTTTGTAAACCAAGCAAGTGTCAATGCTTTGGAAGATATGATGGAAGACAAACTGCTTCACGTAAAAGAAAACACAACCCACATGACAGCACTAAGCCACAGGTGTTATCCAGGAGCAGGATCAGAACAACGGGCACATTTGAAAATGGATAATAGATTAGTTTGAAAAGTTACATAAGAGTGTGTCCTCATTCTTGGGGTAACCATACTGTAGAATTTACATCTGAAAAACCATGATCAGGGAAGTGGTGCTGATGGTGGAACACGTTAACACTCCTCCTGTATGGTCTGCTGCTTTATGTCACTCTGGTTAGAGTCAAGGGCCCATGTCTCACTCCGCGCATGTGCACTAGCTGCAGATAGTCTGGATGAATGGCTTGACAAAGGCTCTTGGATTGGGTGTACACTGTTGGTGGGGACTTGCTGTTTTCCTCATTCCTGAAATAAAAGAGTTATGGCAGGGAGCTGGAGATACCGCTCAGCAGTTAAGAGCAGGGACAGCTATTCTGTAGGACCCAAGTTCAATTCCCAGCACCCTACCTGTAACCCCATCTCCAGAGGATCTAGGTGCTTCGACCTCTGTGACCTGTACAGATACAGACACAGATGCACACACAGCAACACACAAACAGAAAAACTCATTTTTAAGCATTATATGAAAAGCCTGCTTTCTTAAGGTTAGCTCATGATTGGGTTGGTTCCACCGATGCCATAGATAAGGGTGTGTTACTGCTACCCCTTCCTGAGGATCTATAGATGGTCACTGGGCACTAGTGGAGGGAGAGACGTCTTTTCTGTCATATAGCCACCGAGAAGGTGCCCAGGATCCCATTAACAAAACTCACCTATGCTTCCATAAGCAACTCTAATGAAACGTACCAGGTCACCAAGAAATAAAGAAGACATAAAAATAGAAGAGGCACTAATGCTTCAGAGGAGGGTCAAGAGGTGGTAGTGTGTGTAAATAACAAAATATATACCACATGTAAGCATATACTATAGATATGGAAACATTTTTAAAAACCTGTTGGCAGTGGCCTGAAAACCAAAAGTTTCTGCTTCACTTTGCTTATAACCAAGTTATAAAATGTATCATCTTAGTGGTGAAAAGCTAACTTATGCCCACTAACAGGGAGATTGGCTCATAATATAGTCATGCGTGTGTGGTGGTAAGAGGAAGATGGGTCTATATTTTGTGATTTGGAAAGTTTTTAAAGCATTTGAAAACTTCCTGAAATGCATGGTTTCCTCTCTGTGTATCGCGCATGTGAATATCAATACCTTGGCAATGCAGACTTGGCAATGCAGAGAGTGAGGAGGCTGCTACTGGGAAGTCAGTTACACATCCCTTCTAGCAGTATCCCATATGCCTGCATTCTCCTGTTTGTTTGTTTGAAACAGGGGCTCACTATTTAGTCCTGGCTTTCTGGCTCGGAGATTGCAGTGTAGACCAGGTTTTCCTCTGTGTCCCTAATGCTAGTACTAAAGGCTTAAGCTGTGTTAGCATTTTTAAATGCCACAATCTGTTCGTGTATTGCTGTGTTCTTGTCCAAACTAATGTGTGTTGCAGTTGAGCTGTGTAAACATCACAACAAGATGGATATGATTTAATCAGTATGCACCTATCATTTCTTTTAATAGCTCATATGTATTCAGGATGGTTACCTTTCCCTGCTGACAGAAACTGGTGAGGTTCGTGAGGATCTTAAGCTGCCAGAAGGTGAACTGGGCAAAGAAATTGAAGGGAAGTACAATGCAGGTGAAGATGTGCAGGTAAGGCTGACAGGAGGCTGTGTCTCCGAATCATTACATAAACCGCCGACCCTGAATAAGTTAGCATGAAAGACTGTGTGCAGACTTCCGCTTCCCAGTGCCCCTCTACTTTGAGCTGTCTTTCTTTCTGTGCCTTATGGTAAAATATTAAAAACAGTGATTCTGTTGCTACTGTTCCCGCGGTCTCACTCCACGGGAGCCACTCCTGTGTAGAGACGGGCACCCAGTCCCACACGGTCCTCTAGGCGATTAGTTACCAAGCCTGGTACCCACACATCTCGTTCCAAGGGCCCCACGCGCCCTCACCTTGTGCAGGCTACAGAGCTGGAACTGCACGCTCCAGCTTCCTCTCAGCCATTGCTCTCACACACTGTCCTCCACAGCCGTAAAAACATGACTTAACAGTCAATAACTTATCAAACAGATTTATATGTTAAATTCTCAATCCACAATACAAACAATAAATTCACTGCCAATTAATAAAGCTATAAACTGCCCGCCTGGACTAGATAAAACTGATCTAAGTCACCTTGATCTGAAAACCATTCTCCTCTACTGCCTCCATCTTAAATCTCTTGCTTTCACCTTCTCTTCAGCCTTACCACATCTGTCCCCACCCCACTCTCTACTTTCCAACCATGTATCACCTTGACATCAACCTACAATGTATGCTTCTTCACCTTCAATAAAAGTATTTTTTGTCTGTTCACATGCACAAACACAATAATATATGAATTTCAAAACAGTGAACTGTACCTTCAAACCACTGCTGCAATGTGCATAGGATCTTAAAGACCTGTAACCAGAAGCAGCAAGTTTGGGAGGTGCTGTTAGTTGGTTTGTTTTCTTTCTTCTGGACTTACGGGGAACTCCATTGTTTTGGAGGTCCACCTGTGAGTTTAAGAATAGGAAGGCAGACGGGGAGGAGAATTTCTGTGGATTGTACCTTTCCCAGTTCAACATAAAAGGTTCATAAGTATACAGTGTTTAGTGACCAGTCTTTCCTGTGTGTGACCTCCTGAGCAACTCTGCCTGTTCTTCCCCCTTCTAGGTGTCTGTCATGTGTGCCATGAGTGAAGAATACGCTGTAGCCATAAAGCCCTGCAAGTAGACAGGACCATCAGCACGAGCAGGTCCACTGGGTCTGGGTCTAGTTGCCCCAAAGCTATGGCCTTCATAAGCAACCTCATGTTTGTTTTTGTTATGTTTTTATTGTTTTGAAAATGTGCTGGCTTAGGTTTGCAGACAGTTAGTAAGTTTAAATGAATATACCAAGGTATATAATTTTATAAATATCTTTCCTATAACACTCCTGTGGTTTACATCATGTGACCATAAGAAACAAATGCAACAGCTTCAGTAGTTGCCACTTATCTGAGCAAATCACTCCTGAACTGAAGTGGTTAACAAACCAGGGTTTTAAATCAGCAACGTAGCATCTAGTGGAATGGAAGTATCATGCATTTCAGTTGAATTGCTTTGTGCTGATTTCAGGCTTAACATCTAAAATTCATAGATTATAAAATGGTCTGTGTGGCAGACACACATCTTAAAACTAAACTCTTTGTATCAAAAAAAAAAAAAAAAAAAAAAGTGTCATTCTCTTGGTGGCCAGGTGGCCCATGTATTACCTTCATCATGTTTTTCTGTGCCAGATTGGTGACGACAGACCTACAGAATAGTTTTGGTTGATGGAGGGAACAGAACTGCTGAGTAAGTCTGAGCAAGGCCACTGAGTGGAGAAGACACGGGCAGAGGCAAATCAGAGGTTAACATGGTTAACCCTGTAGCTTTTATTTAAGACCTTTTAATCAGCACACAAAGTAAAGGAGCTCTGGTTTTATTTTTGCTTTTGGCTATGTCCCCAGCCTCTGTGTCCAGCCATAATGCCTAAGTGGTCATGATGCTGGTAATCCAGCCCTTCCAGCAATTTATTAAGTAATTTGTTTTTGACATTAGACTAAAATTAGGAATTTTTAAGTTGCTTTCAAATTCTTAACTTTAAATCGATGTGTTAAATAGGTGTATACTTCTCTACAATGGGATAGGAGGGAACTATGGAGGAAAGATTACCTTATTTGAAAACTATTTTAAGTGTGTATAGACTTTATATTCTCTTGGGACATAATTCTATTACTGATATGAAATACAACTAGGAAAGGATTCTGTGACCTGGATTATTTTACTGCATTGTAGGTAATTCCCTCCATTCTGTTTTGACTTCTGGACCATGTATAAATTGTGTCTAAAATTGTAGACGTAGCTGTAGGCTTGTGAGAAACAGACAAAATCGTGGCATTGGAGTACAGCTTAGAGCAAAACCTCTCTTGGTAACACCATGATTCTCTGATGCTGGCTCTCAGGTCCCATTCCTCGTGTCTGGACTCTTTGTTCCCATGTAGAAGAAAAAAATGTGTAACAATGTAACTCATCTAATCAGCAGCTTGAAATAGCATTATAAATGGAAGATCCCAAGATCTTAGTTGCTTAATTCGTATGCAGTTTTAAGTCTTGTCTCGGCCTCCACAAACCAATCCAGGGAAGAAGCAAGATACCGTAAGAGAAGTGCCGGAGAGAGACGTCTAAAGCACAGGAACATTGAAGTTGTTGCCAGTGGACTTTAGTATGACCCTTTAGCCTTTGCCCATGCAAAGCACAATTAGGAATTGGGCTGAATTCTTCCTAGGTATCTGCTGATTTATATTTCTGCTGGGATGTGTTCCTTGGCGGTGCTGATTGGCATGATACCCACAGGAATTCCAGGAAGTTATTTCTGTCTGCTGTTCTCTGGTCATTGTCTGGCCAATAAGTAACCACACTGGTGTTTTGATTTCGTATTTCTTCAGGAGTAGCATGCCCCTATCCTTCCTAACTTATCAAACCTCACATGCATCTCTGTTTCTCACTGTAGTGTGTGCATATAAATTAGAGCAATGTACCTCTAGCTTCATACCTTGAATGAATGGCAAAAGCTACTTAGGCCTAAGTATTTCATTTTAAATACTATATAAGTGTACATACTCCAACATGTAAGTATAGATTTTAAAGATACAGGACTGTTTATTTTCACATAAGTCAGTAGATGTTTCTCTTAAAGCAAAATATTTCATTTAGTAAAGCTTTATAAATTATATTAAAGGGAAGCGGGGATCATGTATTTTTTAACAGAAATTGCTTCTTCTGACATCAGAGAAATGCTAACAGTTGATTCCTAATATTTGTTGCACTCACGCATCATGCCGAGGATGGAGATCGTTTGGACGTCACCACACATCTGCGTCTGTGCACATTTCTTTCTTTGCCTTGTAGACAGTATTAACAGCTTGAACGTTTTTGTTCTAGAATAACAGCTTAATTTCTACCGTGAAGATTTTGCCACACTGGTACAATTCCGTGCCCTCTGACATAGGTCAGACCCTTTTGGCTTTGACTTAGCCTCTGTGTCCTTGATGCCCCCTGGGGGACTGCCAGTCACTTGAAGTGGTTACCAAGCTCTTGACTCTGTCCCCGTCATAGTACAGATTTCTGTATCAGTGCTTTATATCAGTGACCAAAACCCTCACAGCCAGGCGTGGCATCTTGTTTAGACAATGTGGGGACACGTGCTTTTTACTAGCCCACAGTATGGCTGTGTAGAAGTACACACAGCTTTGGGATGTGTGTAGAAATACACACAGCTTTGTTCATTTCTCAGAGCCCTTCCAGTTGTTCAACGTGCTGTAGTCTGGTAGTGCCTCAAATGTTGGCTCGGTTTCTGTTGTTTTTTCATTTGTAAGTGTTCCAGACTGTTTTTGTACTTCTAAGGCTACTCAATTAGATTGTTTCTAGTTGAGCTGGAATCCAAACACATTGTTCTCAGGGCTGTTTGTGCTAGGGGCTGAAGTGTCATTATTTTAAAGATAGCTGCCTACAAATACAGTGCACATTTTCCCAAGTCATAATGCTGTAATACACACAAATAACAATTCTTAGTGTAACATATTTAAGCTATCTGGTGAGCATTTCTTAGGAATGGGAGCATTGGTAGCAGCTGCACTGGAATCCTGCTGTAGCTTCTACTTTAGAGGAAACCCCAGGGCCCTTACCGAGAGCCCTGTCCGTGCTGATGCATCTCACAGCAAGCAAGCTTTTGGCCCGGACGCCAGAGAGAGCTTTGGAACTAGACATTGATACTGAATGTCTCCGACACATTTGAGAACAGACAGGAAATTCCCTACTCTCTGGTATCGTCAGATGTTTACATGCTGAACTCACATTGCTCCAAAAGATGTGGATGTGAGGTAGATCAGAGCTGCCACGGCACATCCCATAAGCAGTATGCTACACTGATGGGAACAGTGAAACCTTCTGATATCGAATCTGGGGTTTCACAGTTCTCAAGCCTCTTTTCTGTTAACATTTCCATGAATAAGAGGCAACAAAGACTTTTTCTTAAATCTATGGTACACAAATCTTAAAATTGAATTTATTAACTTAAATCTGTGAAATGTGTTCTCTGAATTGGACAAACAGCATTTTTATTTGATTGTAGAGGGAACATTGGGACTTAGCGTACGGAGCACAGATGTTCTGTGGAAACAGGGTTTGAAGTCACTGTGTAATTTAATTTTTCCATTAACCCAAACACCAACATAACTACCAGGTGAGTCCATGCACCTGCAAAGAGCTGCAAATATCTAAGAACTGTTTTCTCCGTGTGGAGGACATGCCATAGGGCAGTGCACACAAGGCTATCACCGGCTGTAGACACACTTATTGCCAAACTTCTCCATCACCACTGCTCACACTTGAAATGGGCCTGGACCTATTTTACAGAAAAAAGGGAGAATCTTTTATGTACATGAGGTTTTTAGAAACCATTTCTAGATGTTGGTGGGATTTGGTTCATCTTAGTTTGAAACTGTACTTCTAAAAACACTGGATACTAAACTCTTCAGCAGTGACTGGAGAGCCAAGGAGAGGTTACGGCTGTGCCCTTTCTTAAGCTGATTCCTCATCGTGGTTCATCCACTACAAGTAAGCACTCGTCAAGTTACAAAGACTACTTCACATTGCCAGCTCTAACCCATGATAAAAAATGACTGTTTCCCTTTTCTCACATTCCCTTACCCCCTCCCTAGAAGAAAACAGACCAAACGACATTGTCTAATCTATTGGCACTTCGTTAGTATTCTTTTGTCTTAAATATAGGATACTTATTGAATTTACTTGCAAATGTTTTGTTAAAACTTTAAAATTGTAAGATCTGAATATTATGATTGTACGTTTACATTTTAAAAGTAAGTAAACTTTGAATGTTAAATCTCCAGCTATACTGAAATATCCTTATCAGTGATAACATTTTGTTACCTTAAATATATATGTCTGTTAACTTCATGTTATGTTAAATGAAAATAAATTTAACAGTGCACAATTCTTATATGTGTATGTTCTTGAAATATTTTATACTACAAAATTGCATTCACTCCATCTAGAGCCTTTAAAAGAAAGTCTTTCATTTTTATTACTTCATATGCAAGACCCTCACTGTCAGTTACTGCCTTTATAGCTAAGAACAGTGATTCCTGATGTTGAGTTCCAGGTTAGGTAGGAACTTGTCCCCCTTTCAAATTCTGAATTTCCTTGCTAGCCAGGCATGGTAGTGCACAGGAAGTTGTGGTAGGAGGGTATCCCTAAGTTGAAGACCAACCAGATCTGTGTAGCAAGACCCTGACTCAAAAAATAAACATTGGACTCGGCAGAACCGTTGAGATCATGTTCACACCCATAGTCACTGCACTGAGCCCCCATGGAACTGTCACCCATGGGAGAAGTGTGCACAGGACCATCCTCTTTCGTGCTGAACTTCATTGGCTATTGGTATTTTCTGGAAGAGGGAGAAGTCATTGTTTCTACTTTGTGTGCACTGCTGAGCCCAGTAGGCTCCAACTAAACTGGCTCTGGTTAAACTCAGTCACGAAGCCTGAACTGGAGTGAAGGGTAGGAAAGTTGGAAGGCAGGGTCGCAGGACATGAGGGTGCTCATGTGTTATGTATGTGTCATTGTCGTCAGATCGTTTTCATTACAAATGCATGTGCAAAACAAACAAGGATGCTTTTCTTCTTTTGTTCGTTTGTTGGATTTTGGTATGTGCTCTCCTGTGTATCCCAGATTGACCTTGAATTTCAGGTGCTCCTTCCTCCAAGTTCTGAATGCTGGGATTATACTAGCCCCATATGTGGCCAATAATTTTTTTAAGTATGTAAATTAGTTGCTTGGCTCAGGAGTCACCATAAAATAGAAAATACCCTGCCATCTTCCCACCCACCCTGCCATCTTCCTATACCCCCTGCCATCATTTCAGAGACACCACTGCCAGCAGGGATTGCTGTTCTTGGCACAGTGACCAACTAATGAGTCCTTGAAGTGATCCCTCCCTCATCGTGGGAACCATGTGACCAGGTTGGCTGTAAGTAGCTCTGTGCCTCAGCTCATGCACTTTCTCTGGCACTATAAGCCATGCCAGGCTACTGTGACAGTTATCACAGTATGTCCATGATCATTATTACTAATAACCTTAACATCCAGATACACAAACCAGAGGTATAGCGTGAAAGAAACATCCACTTAGGATCCCATCCTCTGTCCCCACATTCTCTTCTTACTTGCAGATACCAGACTCCTATTTCTCGGGAGTACATGGCAGAGGAGGAAGATGAGAAGGGTATGGATTGTGTGTCACTGTCTCAGTCTCTATGTCCCCTTGTTGTTAGACATCCAAATGGGGAACCTGTTGTAGTCACCACATGTTAAGGTTAGGCTCCCTGGGAAATTAAAACATCTATTCCCACAATACATTCAGCAGATGTTTGTAACTACAATCACTGGGTACCGTCTCAGAAGGCCAACTACCAAGGCCTTATCCACCTCTTGGGAGTTCCTTCAAAATGTAATCAAAATCATATTCTGACCATACCCAGAGATGATTTCCAGGACTCAAGTGATTTGTGTCCTGAGTTCGCCAGCTTGGCAACCCTGGTTACCATCAGATCCATTCACCGTGGGAGACTGATATAGTTTTAAGTAATGATCACAGTACATCTGTCTTTTTGTTTTCAACCGTGTGTACTTCCATTTAAATTGTGGGTGCCACCATTTTCATGTAAGCATAGGCACACACATCACTGACATCCTGGATTAGAGGAAAAACCTTTCCTTCCAAATCAAATGGACTTTCATGCACAACAGTAATGGTGCTGAGATATTGAGAACACAGAGGAGTTACAAGGTTCTATAGAGACTTTAAAAATGGAAAGTTATTAGAGCAGAGGGCTATTGTTCTATTCCTCCTGCTCCTGAGCCTGAGGCGAGCGGATGGTGGGTCCAAGGCCAGCCTGGATTATGAAGCAAGATTCTTGTCTTTCACATGCAGGTTGCATTATGATACCAGTTCCAAGTGAAATTAAAAACAAAACTAGAAAAATAAAAAGTTTCTTCCTGAAAAAAAAGTTGAAACATATTATACAATGAAACAAAACTCTAACATTTTTCTTAAAGATAATAAAACATTATATTTCAGAATCTTCATAAAGTAGCACCAGGAAAATTCATAGCATTTCTATCTCAGTAAAAATGGAAGTATGAACATAAGTGAGTTCGTTTCTGAATCAAACAGCCAGCCTACAAACCAGAAGGAAACAGGAAGAAGGAAGTAACATAGCAGGAATGAAGGCGTTAGAGAAGTAGCGAGACCCAATTGAACTTCTAGTTTTAAAAAGTGGGGTGGGGAGTAGGGGACAGAGAGGCCAGCCTGGTCTACATAGCAAGTCCCAATCCAGCCATGACTGTGTGATGACACTGTGTCAAACAACAAAAGCTAACAAATCAGATAATTTAAAAAAAACAAAGGGATGGTAGGACAAATCAGTAGGTAAAAGGTGCTTGTCACCAAGCCCAATGACCTGAGTTGGACCCTCAGACTCAAGATGGAGGTCTTGGTCTACAACTTGTCCTCTGTGCCTTGGCTGTATGTGCAAATTTGTTGATCACAGTACAGAAACATGAAGCAAGTACTTGTGATGGTTTTACAAACCAGCAAATCTAGAAATAGGTGAGATTTTAAGAATAAGTAAATTAAAGAGACACATAGACCATCTGCCCTACATGCTACCTGATCCCTGATACTACTAATGGAAGAGAGACCTTTCAGAAGGCCCTACAGAAGAACATGAACGTTCTGCTCTGTAAGAAACATCATCCGATGCACAAGCCCAGAACAGCTAGAGCTGCAGATGAGGGAACACAAATGATCATAGTAAAAGCCTGTTCAGAGTCTCCTGCTACATCTGTTGTGGTTTCTCGTAGTGCACAATACATATACGCACACATTCAAGTGCTTATGAGCTTACTGAGATTTATAAGCCGTTTATCTTTCCAGTATAAAACAGTGGTGTGGGCCTCAAGTTCTCTACTCACCGATGTTTTCACACATGTGCACCGGTTCACATACTTTCCACATGAGAAGTAATGAGGGTTGTAGTGATTGTTCTCATCATGTTGAGAACCGCTGTTTTACCCTCACACACACACATACATAAATGTCTGGGAACTGTTTGATTTTTCTGCCCACGAGCTACTATTCTACTGTTGCAAGTGAAGTGTTAAAATCTCTTATTACATAGGAAAGCCTTCCTTTATTCTGTTAGGTTGGTGCTTCTGTGCAAATTTTAATTGGTTTGTCAAAACAGTGATGAGCATGTGAAGCTATTGCTTGAAATCACATTAATCTACAGTACTAGACCGCTGACTTCTTTACTGTATTGGACTTTCGGTCCATGAACATTGAATTTTTATTCAACCTCCCTTATCCAATTTCTCTCAGTTAAATTTTACAGTTTCTACATACAGATTGTGTACATCTTTTGACAGTTTTCCCTTCAGGGTTTGCTATATTTTGTGCTATTAAAGATAATGTGTTCTTCAAATTCTGTTTTCTAACTTGTTGCTGGTACAGAGATATACATTTGGTTTTGCACATTAATTTCGTATCCAGGAATCTTAACAAACCCACATAACCAATTCTGATTCTGATTTTTTATGTAGATTTTAAGCTTTTCAAACAGCATTTCTTAAAACCACACATTATTAGAGAATGCCCAGGTTGCTGCATAATGTGTGTGTGTGTGTGTGTGTGTGTGTGTGTGTGTAGGCCAGAGGAGTTGATTCTCTCCTACCTTAAGACCTGAGATCTTCAGGCTTGCACAGCAAGTGCTCTAACTGCTGATCCCTCTTGCCAGCTCCTCACTTGTTTATGATCTGGAAGTTTGAGTAAGTCTATGCCATCGCTTATTAGATATACATAGCTGGTTTACTTAGGAATGATCCAAGATGACAGAAGAAACTAGGAGGCAGCAGAAGCACAAGCCATACACTAGTGACAAGCAAAGCGCAGGCCTGCCAGAGTCTCCCACACAGTCATGCAAAGGACACTTCTGAACTGCAAAGATGCAGCCTGACTGAAATTCCTTGCACACCACTCACTTCTACCTAGAGGATTCTGGGACATGAAGCATGGCATAGTCATGGAAACTCATGCTTCCTACCAGAACTCACACCGACAGTCTGAAAGTACAGGGGTTTAACTCTTTTTTTTACATTTCAAATGTTATTCCCCCCTTTCCTCTCTGGAATCCCCCTATCACCCCCTCGCTCTTTTCTCCCCACCCTGGCATTTCCCTACACTGGGGTAATGAGTCTTCACAGGGCCAAGGGCCTCTCCTCTCATTGATGGCAGACAATGCCATCCTCTGCTACATATGCGCTGGAGCCATGGGTCCCTCCATGTGTACTCTTTGGTTGGTGATTTAGTTCCTGGGAGCTCTGAGGGGGTCTGGTTGGTTGATATTGTTGTTCTTCTTATGGGGTTGAAAACCCCTTCAGGTCCTTCATTTTTTAACTCCTCCATTGGGGACCCTATTCTCAGTCCAATGGTTGGTTGAGAGCATCCGACTCTGTATTTCTCAGGCTCTGGCAGAGCCTCTCAGGAGACAGCTATATCAGGCACCTGTCAGTAAGCACTTCTTGGCATTCACAATAATGTCTGGGTTTGGTGACTGTATATGGGATAATTCCCTGGGTGGGGGCAGTCTCTGGATGGCCTTTCCCTTCAGTCTCTGCTCCAAACTTTGTCTCTGTATTTCCTCCTGTAAATATTTTGTTCCCCCTTTTAAGAAGGACTGAAGCATCCACTTCCTTCTTATTGTGTTGTTGTTGTTGTTTTCCTTCAGAGTTTCAATATATTGTCAGCTGATCTCAAACTCATGAAACCAAGGCATCCTGCTACAACCTCACTGGTAGCTGGAGTTACTGGGACTACTCATTAGGCTTAGCCTCTTTAATTTTCTATTGCATATCAGTAGCTGATTTCTTAATTTTTCTCTTCAGCTGGGTCTATCTTCTTGTTTAGCATATATAACTATAATTCAACTTTTGTATTTTAAATGTAAAAAGCACTTTTTGTAGTTTCTGTTTTAAATGCTGACAAAATTGAACTATCTCTAGTTTCCTCATACTTTGAAATACCTTTAGCTCTTAATCATACTGAAAATACTTATTTTATGTTCTGGATATTTTCAATATATGTATGCTCTGTGGGTCTTATTTTATAGGTATTGGTAGTTGATCTTTATTCTCAGTGGTTTGTTTTCCTGTGTATTTAGTGGTTTTAAAGGCTGCCAGCTCATATTTCTGGAAGCTTAGGTCTGGGAATTCTTCCCGACAATATCAAAGGTGCATTTCTCCAGAGAGTATCTGCACTTCCTCCTGGCATTAGTCCAAGCACATATTAACTGCAATTTTAGATTTTTTTATTCTATCTTAGTAAGGAGAGCTAATCCAAACTCCAGATGTGTATGAGCATAGCTTGTTTTTTAGTCTCCAAAATATTCTTTTACTTCGCTGTCAGCTTAACTGTACATTGGAAGTCATTTATAACATGTGTCTTACCTATTTTTATTTGGCCATATAATATGGAGTTTTTAAATAAACTTAATCTACAATATCCTGTATTTTTTAACTGATCCAGCTATTCATGATCTGATATCAAGTACATCCAATGAGTTAATTTTACAATTTATTAGGAATATATCTGTCCAGGAAGCATGCTTCTTTGATCCTAGCACTTATAAAGCTGAAGCTGGAGTATCTTTGTGGGTTCAAACCCAACCCAGTCTTCATAGCTTCTATAATAGCTGTGGCTTCATAGTGAGACCCTGTCTCAGAGAGAAAGAGAGACAGAGGCAGAGACAAGAGACAGAGACAAAAAAACAGATTTGCAATATAATAACTTGCAAGTAGCTGGGACTACACATTTGCCCTCACTCTAATTTTTTTCAGTTTTTTTTAAAGCCAAAAAAAAAAAAAAAAAAAAAAAACAAATGGTGGTTTAAATGACAATAGCCACCATAAGCTCATCTATTTGAGTGCCCCAGTAGGAAAGGATGTGAGCCCATTGGAAGACATGTGTCATTTAGGGTAGGCTTCAAGAATTCTAAAGCCCACTCCATTCCCAGTTAGTCCTCTCTGCTTTGTGATTGTGGTTCGAGATGTAAGTTTTCTGCTACTGCTCTGGTGCTGGGCCTGTCTGCCTGCTGCCAAAGTCCCTGCTCTGATGGTCAGAGACTCACCCTCTGAAACTATGTAAGTCACCAACAAACTTTCTTCTATAAATTGCTTTGACCATGGTGTCTGCACAACAGTCGAATAGTAACTAAGCCATGATACATTCTGTAGGGCTTAGAAAGAATTCCTGACCACATTAATTCTTGCTATCTGGTTAATATTTTTTTTAATCTAGAGGGAAAAAAGTCTAATTATTTTCACCCATTATGGTTTCTCATTTAGTATTAGGGGTTACCAGTTAATTAGAATCACGTATTGCTTTTATGTCTCTTTTAAATAAATGACTTAAGTGTAAATTGTTATGACATTGAAAGTTGCCAGAAATAAGCAAAACAAAATTTTAAATGTCAACTAATGGCTTATTTTCAAAATATCTAATGACCCAAATATCATTTTGGTCTGCAGTACAGGAAGACCTTTAGGAAGAAATGCCAATCCCACTCCCTGCCTGAAAATTTGGAACGGAAAGTTTTTGTGGTTCTTAAAGCAAACAAAATTTAAATTTTAATAAAATTGATTGCTTCTAAAATCATCAGCCCCACTAGCCCCCTACCCTACACTGTATTAACGCCTTATAATCGATCACTTGGACTAAACACAAACAACCGTACATTCTAGGGCCTTTTCAAAATCTACAACTAAAATCCATCCCATCTCCTGTCTCTAAATAGAAGAGTTTCACAGCCACAGAAATACATTACTGCTGGACACCAACAGAGTCGCCACTTCTGGCGTCAATTTACAACCACTCAAAACTCAAAGGCTGTTTTTCTGTCGGTCATCAAGATAACCTCCATCCTGGTGTACTTGTTAAACACTGATAGGTGTCAGCAAATTGTGAAGTCAGTAAGTAAAAAGTTAAATAAATTGTGCCCATCCTGTAAACCCAACGTGCATTCATCATGTTCTTTTCAGGACATCCTCCTTCTTAAAGCCTAGACAAAAACATAGAACTTTTTCTCTGCAGGATTATAATCTCAATATAATAGAGACGACCATAAAGCAACATTGAGATTGTGCCTTGCCCTGAATTCCGACAGACAACTAACACCTGAATCTCTCGAACATACTCCACGCAGGTTTGTAAGTTTGGAAAGCCCATAGCCAGAGGCAGAGAATCAATCAACTCCCGCCGCCCGCTAGATGGCGTAGGCCGGAGCCAAACGCCCGGGCATCAGCGCCCCAACGCCACGCCTCCGTTTCCTAGGAGATTTGCGATGTACTCTGACGTATATCCGGTTCCTAGTTGCGCAACGCGCACGCTCTGCGTATGACGCAGCACGTTTCTATATAAAAGCGTGCGTACAGCGGAGGCCTGCCCTCTTCCCACGGCTGCTGCTCAACATGGCGCCGGTGAGTAAGCGGCGCGGGCCTGTCTAGGGTGCTACAGGTAGCTTTTGCGTCTAGCGAGTGGGAGCGCCGCACTAGAGAAGGCGGTCGTGATAGAGTCGGCCCGGGGTCTCTACTGGTACGATAAAAGTCTGAGTTTTGCCCTGTGTGCCGTGCGGCCTGGCGGGGCTGGAGCCCGGCCCTCCACTAGTTTAGTATCGGCAGGCGAGGTCGGTCTCTGGGCCTCTGGGTTTCTCTCTGCCTCCTGATGGCCTGTGGTCACTGTGTGACCGGAAGAGAGGCTGGTGGCCAGGTTCGCGGTTGCAATGACGCTAACAAGAGCGTGGTTTAAACATTTGGAAAGTCGCTTTAAACAAATGTTAAAAATAAGGTTTCTGGGTAAGCATTCAAAACTGAGTGATGTGTAATCATAAACCCATCTGGATTACCTGGTCATTGCACGGAAGTGAGCACGACCAGTCCCATCATTCAGATGTCAGTTCCGGGTTTGTGATAATTAGAAGGTAGTGAGGACGTAGACTTACTAATTGGTAGCCATATAGGTGCCTTTGGACCAACAAAGCATAACAAAACCTATTACTTATTGCTGTTTTAAATTCAGACAGAACTTTTATTAAAACACCACCCAGCTGGGTGTTTTGATTTGACGTTAGAAACATTGGTTCTCTGTTCAGTTACAGTAGGAGGCAGTTCTCCGTGGGAATTGAAACCTTGGTTTAAACCAAATTAAGGAGAACCATTTTCATATAGTACAGGCTCCTTTAGGTATTGGTTAGTTCTGTGTTTAACCCCTTTATATATGTGCTGCATTGATAATTTTTTTCTTGGGAATCCAGTATCCAAGCTGAATAAATTGCTTTAATGCCATCATAATTTATGTTTGTAGCAGAAAGACAAGAAGCCTAAGAAGTCAACCTGGAGGTTTCATTTGGACCTTACTCATCCTGTAGAGGATGGAATTTTTGATTCTGGAAATTTTGTAAGTATCTTACTTGTGAGTGTGTAGTTCTTGGCATTTAAATATAGTACTTGGTATTAACCTAATCTGTGCTCCTAGGGTACCTTCCCTAGTGACTAGCTAGGGTTTTCTTCCCTAGTTTTGCATTTTTTCTGTTTGAAAACAGGAACAGTTTCTACGGGAGAAGGTTAAAGTCAATGGAAAAACTGGAAATCTTGGAAATGTTGTTCACATTGAACGCCTGAAGAATAAAATCACAGTTGTTTCTGAGAAACAGTTCTCAAAAAGGTCAGTTCTTCTGTTTTAATATCTTGTGGGCACTCAACTAAAATAACCATGTTAATCTGTTTAAAGGTATTTATATATAAAGTCAGGATAACTTGCTGTTTACTCAGTTTCAAATGTAAGGAATATTAGTATGTTTTAGATAGAGGGACAGCAGATTTCATTGTGTGTAATTTGTACTAGAGTTGAGAGGCAGCTCTTGGTTGCTTGAAATCAAAGTCTAGTGAATTGGAGTTGTAAGACAAATGTGACTATGTGTCTTTCTTCATAGTAGGATTGATTATACATCTAATAAAATCATGGTTTTGTCTCAAAGGTATTTGAAATATCTTACCAAGAAGTACCTTAAGAAGAATAATCTCCGTGATTGGCTTCGTGTGGTCGCATCTGACAAGGAGACTTATGAGCTTCGCTATTTCCAGATTAGTCAAGATGAAGATGGTTCAGAGTCTGAGGACTAATTGGCCTTTGCTTTTAATAAAATAGAAGTATGCTAAAAGAAAAGAAACCTAAAATTGGACTTTATGAATAAATAAAAGTCATTTTACTCTAAAAGCAAGTATGGTTCATCAATGTGTTAGATGCCTAGAGAGAAATTTAGTTGTTGAGTCATGCTTTTTAATTAACAAAAAGGTGTGGGTGAATTATTCATTCTTGCTGCTTGTTAAAGATACCCACCCAGCAGTTGGGTGCCACTGAAAAGGAACTTGAGTTCTTGCTTTGATGGGCCATTCCCCAGTAAGTGATACTAAAAGATTTGCAACAAAATTCAGATTGTGGAGATGAGGCAGGAGTCTTCTAATACAGTTTGTCCAGTATTCTGGTCCTACAAAGTCCTTGATGTGTCTTCCAATTTGATTCGTAGATTTCAGTGGTTGGCTTTGAGGTGCCAGGTGCTTGCTAGTTTTTCTGAACCACCTTAGTTTGAAAAGGCTTGTGAAGTTTCTTTTCTTTGTGTCCTAATCTAGTTTTCCACAAAGTTGGATACTTGATTATGTTATTTTTCTTCTGACATTGGCCTATTTGGTGTAAGACTAGATGAAAAACATTCTGCTTGCTTACCACAACTGGCAGATATTCTGCACTGCTTAGGTAAGGCAACAAGCACTTGGGTCTGTCCTAAACAGAGTAGGCAATATCAGGGGGAAAGGAGGTAGATAAGGGAAGAGGACTAACCCTTAGAATGATAACAGGATGTCTGATAGACATGTTTGAACTGCTTTGCGGGAGCAGTTAAAGCTGATGGAGTCAGGCTGTGTTTGGGGACAAGGTGGGAAAGAGAAATGGGTAGATTCAGTGGAGAGAATCGAGTGAGGCTGACTTAGTCTTGCTTGGCTGCTGTAACAGCTCTGTAGTGCTACAGAGTTAACCTTGCATCTTGCGGAGTCTGGGCAGGGTCCAATTTTTACTTCATAGGACCAGCTAAGTATGCCTTCTGTGGTAGAAGGTAGAGTTTACAGTTAGATTTCATAAGACATCCTAGCCAGGAGTCTGTACTCCTGTATCCTAATTAATCAATTCCTAAATGCCCCACCACCTGTCACTTGATTTCAGTGTAGCATGGGCCTTGGGTGAAGGAAGAAATGTCACAGGTAATTCAGTTCCTTTTAGATGTCACTGCCAAAAAACTGATTTCACTTCAGGTTGAAATGTATGTGAAGTGTTTTTTCGATGATCAAAAGAAACTGGCTATAGGGTTTGGAGCAGTCAGGGATGTAAGTGAAGACATCTTCACAGAACACTGGCATGGTGGGTCATTTTCTGTAACTAGTGCTTCCAGAAGTGGAGGCAGGAAGATGAAATGTTCAGGCCCCTCCATCTTTGGTTTCACTGAGTTTGAGACAAATCTGGGCTATACCAGACCCTGTCTCAAAGAAAAGAGATTGCAGATAGGATCAAGGGGTCCCACCTATCACTTTTAAGTCTTCCTTAGAAGAAACATTGAAACACGTCTGATAAAAAGTATTCAAAAGCTTCCAAATTAATTTTCCATTTAATATTATGTACTAGGGCCTTACAGAATACTAAGGAATTAAAACTACTCACTTTCTTAATTTGGCAGCTGCTGCTAGGTATTTAGGATACTACCTTAATCAGAAATTACTACTTTATTAAGCCCAGGATAGGAAGAGAAAAAAATTGTATGTTTCGTGGCCATATGCTAAAAAGAAAAATAAAGATAATGTGGAACAAGGCCAGGGAGAAGGGATTGTATCTGTAAGTGGAAACAGGCTTTTCAGGGAAGGGATCCTTGCAATATAGTCCTAAAAGACTATCCAACCAAGCAGATAATCGGGGAGAAGCATTCCAGGCAGAGAACAGCCAATGTCCTTGCTATCAAAACCTTTATGATCTCAACAGGAAGTAGGTAGAAACTAAAATTTGAGAAGTCAAAAGTGTTCAGGGAGAGAAGAGGCGGCATTGAAAGGTGGCAATTTCAGGTCTTCGCAGTTCTTGATACTCATAGTGCCTTGAAATGAGGCGGTCTAGTGGATGAGAATTTGTGTCAGCTAAGCTATGGTCTGGGGTTGTAGTCAAGACATAATTGCTGTGTCAAAATACAGAAATTGCTGGTTTCTCCAAAAGAGTGACCTGACCTAACTTACATCATAAACGAATGATTATAGCTTGTTTTGTCAGTCAAGAACATTCAAGATAAGAACTCAAACATTGATCCAGAGAAAGCTCTCAGGTGGGCCATACCTTTCGGACATGGTATTCTGGAGATTTTTGTATCTAGCTACATCAAAGAGTTGTGCTTTATTTTTACCTTTGATTGCTGGGGCATGTATTCGTACCTGTGAGCAGGTATGCAGGCTGATGTGTCTTGCTTGCATGTATATAAGTACACTGCATGGAAGTTGTGCCCGAAGAATCTAGAAGAGGGTGTTGGATCCTCTGGAACTGGAGTTATATAGATGGATGTGAACCACCATGTGGGTACCAGAAATGAAACCATGACCTGAAAAGCAGTAACTAAAACTGCTAAACACTCTCCAGCCCATGTTCTCAGAGTTCAGTTTTGACTACACTGACTGTCCAGCAAGCCTGTCTCCATCCTCGGAGAAATTGACACCAAGTGTAACTTCAGCCCTAAATTGCAAGTGGAGGGTGAAACTGGAGTTATTAGGGATGGGTGTGAGCCATATGGGTGCTAGGAATCAAATCCAGGTGCCCTGTTGCACCAGGTGTGGTAGTGCAAGTCTGATTATACAGCTGAAGATTTATGTGTGAGTGCTCTATCTGCATGTACACCTTCATGCCAGAAGAGGGCATCATAGCTCATTTTAGATGCTTGTGAGACACCATGTGGTTGCTAGGAATTGAACTCAGGACCTCTGGAAGAGCAACCAATGCGCTTAACAGCTGAGCCATCTCTCCTGTCCCCAAACGAATTAACAATGAAAATGTAATTACCTAGAGTGATTTATTTACGTAGAACGTTTCTCAGAATAAGCAACCCAAAAGAGGTGTAGTTTCTGAAAGAAAGTTAAATATCTTTAGTGGTTGTTAAGTTTACTGGGTATGGTTGACATACTATAGCTATAGTTTTACTTATTATTTATGCATTATTTTATGTGTTTGGATTTGTTACCTGCATGTATGTCTGTACCATAGTTTGTGTCTGATGCCCACAGAGAGCAAGAGAGAATGGGATCCTCTGGAGCTGCAATTTCAGATTGTTGTTAACCAACTGAAATCTGATTCTTTGAAAAAGCAGTCTGCGCTCTTGACTGCTGAGCCCTCTCTTCTGCTCCTGTTCTCCATTTTGAGACTATACTCCCGGATGGCCGGGAACTTGATAGAAACCAGGCTGGCCTCTACAGTGCAGACATCTGCCTGCCTCTCATTTGAGAGCTGGGGTTAAAGCAATGCATCAACATGTTCTGTTGTGGGAATCCTTTTTAATCCGATAATTTGCATATTCTGCTGGAACAGCTAACTGTTAAGAGGACTGTTGCTCTTCTAGAGGACTGGCATTGACTCTCAGCACCCACTTGGTGGCACACAGTTGTCTCTAATTTGGAACTCCAGTTCCAAGGGATCTGGTGACTGCTCCTGGCCTCTATGGGCACCAAGCACAGAATCGTTACACATACTCATTTATGCTGACAAAATACGTGCCCCCCCCAAAAAAAAAATCTGGTAGGAAAACAACTACCACAGGGTACCCTCACATTTAAATTGACTTCACTTTAAACTCTGATCAAGAAAACCTCTCACTGAACCAGGCAGTGGTGGCACACGCCTTTAGTCCCAGCACTCAGGATGGGACAGGCCGATCTCTTGAGTTCGAGGCCAGCCTGGTCTAGAGAGCAAGTTCAGGACAGTCAGAGCTACGCAGAAAAACCTTGTCTTGAAAAAGGAAAACAAAACAGACAACAAAAAAACAAAAACCCTCACTGGAATGCCAGGGGCTAGCCTGATTCCAGATCCAGTCAGGTTGACAGCAAGTTCAGCCATCACAGACATCTTCATGAGTTTACCTCAGAGAAGATTTTACCTCAGAAGACCAGTTGCCTCAGGCTTCCCAGTGAAACATCAGTTCTTTATATTGGCTGAGAAGGGATATATACACTTCGTTATTTTTGTGGGTGTAGTGGCTATTTCTGGTTGTCAACTAGACTATCTGGAACGAACCACAATCCAGAATTGGAAGGCCCACCTCTGATCCTGATCTTGAGGCACAGAGGCTATGAATCTTAGAAAACTAAGGCAAGGAGATCGCTGAGCTCAAGGTCATCTGGGACAAAGCAAGTCCCAGATCCAGGTGTGGTGGCACACACCTTTAATCAGGGACACACCTTCATCTGGAGACCTACCCAAGGACACTGGGACAAGGAAGGCTGTCTCTGCCTGCTTGCTTTATGAAACTGAGCATCTGCTAGATCCTTGGACTGCACCGCTGCTGCCGGCCATTGTTAGGGGAGTTGGACTACATACTGTAAGTCACCGACAATTTCCTTGCTATATAGAGACTACCCATAAGTTCTGTGACTCTAGAGAACCCTGAGTAATACAGTGGGGTTTGTCAACATTCTTGATTTTGTGCTTAGACATAATTCTCTTACTGCTTTGCTGCTTCACAGTTACAGCCCCTGTGTCCGCAGCACATGTTTTATGGAAGAAAGTTCTGTTTTACAGAACATGTGGATGTAGCTGGGAGTGACCAGCTGGTTTCTAGATGCTTTTCTGTCTCAGTGGCTAAGCACCAATAACTTGCAAATGATAGAGAAACAGAGTACACAACCACAAACTCCTGATCTGATGAGCAAAAAGGAAGTTCAGAGCTAAAGTGTTTGGAAATAGTCCTTCCCTAAGCCAGTCCTGAGAATAAACCAATGAGCTTAATCCAGTCATGATGTAACTTGAGGTGGCATAGTAAAGCCCAATACTACGTACAAGACTTGATATATGTTCTTATTAATATATCAATTACTTCATTAATTATCTAGTATACAACAAATAATATAACATTAATGTATGCATCAATATATAATGAATGCTATATATGTTATATAATTTATATATGTATACTTAGTATATACATATGTATGACATACTATATACATTTCTGTTTGTATGCATTGTGCATTGTGTGGATGCAGGTATGTACATGTATATGCCAGTGGACTAATATGTATGAACTTGTGTGTGTGTGTGTGTGTGCGCGCATGTGTGTGTTGGAGGCCAGAGGTGGAATTTGAGTGGTTTTTTTTTTTCCTGTTGTTCTTCACATTAGTATTTTTTTTTCTAACGTTTATTTGTTAATTTTTTGTGCACCTCTGTGTTTTGCTTGTCTGTATGTATCTCTGTCCCTGGTGCCCACAGAGGCCAGACCGGGCACTGGATCCCTTGGAACTGGAGATACACAGTTGTGAGTTGCCATGTGGGTTCTCGAAACCAAACCTGGGTCTCTTGCAAGAACAGAGTTCTCTTAACTGCTGGGCCATCTCTCTAGCCCCTCTCTACTTTATGTTTTGAGGCAAGGTCTCTCACTGAATTTTGAGCTCATCACCTCAGACTGTGAGCCCCACCTGACGCTGCCATGCCTACACCCTGCCTGTCTCCGGGTCTGCTCTCCTCCACTTCCACCCTCCCATCCCCCACTGCTCAGACGTATTGAAGCAACGTCCATTCACACCAAGCCAGGCTTTAACATGGGTTCTGGGCATCCAAATTCTGGCCCTAATGCTTGTGCAGCAAGCCCTTTACCCGCTGATCCATCGCTCTAACGCCCGTTGTCCTGCTCTCCAGTGGTTTGTCGTTGTGACGATTTGAGGGTTGTAGCAATGATGGAACAGCCGGACTCTGAAGCACTTGCCATCAGCCTGATACCACACTCTCTCTCCTACCACGCCACATCTCTGAGATGTGAAAAAGCAGGAGGAAATAGAGCTAGGGCACGGAAAGACTGGCACGGGATGGAAACAGAGGGGGGAAAGCCTGGCAAGTTAGCGGAAAGAGGACAAGAAAGCTAAACGGAAATGTGTGCATTTGTACAGGGAAATGTGACACTTCAGTCTGAAAATGTCACGCAAAATGTCTTTGCAGGGAGACACTAATTAGCAAAATGGCTGGAGAAACCACATCAGGGATATTTTACACAGCACTCAAGCTGGTCCTCTCCCTGAGGAAGTGTATAAGATTGTATCAGACAGGTGTACGTTTTTAAACTTTCTTAGATGGGTCTCAGATGGAGTACAGGACCCTATTTTTGATAAACTCTAGTGCCCTTTACTTCCCTGATTCTCCAAATAGGAAAGTGAAGCGTTGAGGGTTCCATTGTGTAGGGCGAATGGGGACAGGGGAGTGGAAATGAGCTTGGGGAACTGATGGTTATGTAGAGCAGAAACTAATAAGTCACAGTCGACTCACGGAAAAAGAGGCTCTTAAAAGAACCATGCTGGGTATTTTGAATCCCATATAAATAGAAAGAGGAAGAGTCTAAAATGACACGCAAGTATGTTCACCTTGCGGACCGCCGGCACTTATCATTTTGCTAACATTTTCTAAAGATTGACTACTCCAGGATCCACAGGGGTGCAATCACATACTTCTGCCACTAGGTGGGGCTATAGCTTTGATGCAGCACAATTTTGTGCTGCAAAGAGGATAGAGATCATTTTAAAACAAAACAGGAAAGAGCTGTTTATAAAGGTGCATGCCATAATTGTTTTTAGAATAGCCATGTTATTTCAAGCATTCGAACCTCGAGTCGTAAATCTGGTTGGCTTTCCTACGGATATGAGCATATTTAATACTTTGCCTTTGACTCCTTTCAAAAGGGCTCCAGTCACTATAGCTTAGGAAGAACAATCTTAATAGTGTTTCAATTAAGACACTTCTAGATAAGACACTCCCTTATTTGCAACTCAAAAATTTAACAAGTCATGTCTGAAAGACAGAATGAGTTACACTTGAATCCAAGATATAAATGAATCCCTTCTAGTGTGTGTTACAGTTAGTACCTGTGATGCGTAGTGACAAACATTTGTCCCCAGCCCACTTACTTCACACGCACAAATGATCCAAAGGAAACAATGTATTTATTGTTTAGATGAAACTTTCTTGATTATTTTTGAAACTCTCTATTTAAGAAATAAAGTTTTTTTTTTCATCATTTAATTGTAAAATATAACTTAAATTGCGGTGAAGTTCTTCATAGCCCGAAATCAGTTTGCATCAATACATGTATAATGGCAAAGATTCTGCTTAGTGAAGGTATTGCCTGTGATTTCATGAAGAATTTACATGATTTCTTCTCACCCCCTGCCACACACACACACACACACACACATACACACACATATGTGTTTATATATGGATACACACAGCTTTTTTTTTTAAAGCAGAGCTTCTTTTTAAAAAATCTTTTAAACTTAAAAACAATCAGAATTTTATTCCTATGCATAAAGTTCTTTGATCACAATGGTCCACTGTCCTTGCCCTGGGTCCCCCCTCCCCCCACACTTTAATACTTTGCATCTTATTTATGTGGCTTGTGACCATTACAATAGCTTTTGTTAGGATTATCTGCATGCACTCAGGAGTTAATTTACCTGAGTGAGACACTGTACTAGTGGCCACACCACTGAGGTTACCCTTCTTTCCAGCATGCACGGACTGCCCAGAGCTCCTCTGCACCCTCTCCCCTCCCCCATCCATGATGGGAGGCTGGCGGTCCAGTCACGTGCAGGTGAAAGTGTCTCTAGCTCTGGCTCTTCTAAACTTGTGATTATGAGTACTATACCAGAATTACAGACATATGTCACGATATCCAGTTCTATGTTGTCTTCTTTTAAAAATGTAAAGTAGTGGGTTCCAAATATTATTGTCTATAAGCTACACTGGAGAAGGATTGAGGTGGAGGGATGGATGCCTTCTGTCAGCATTTCTGGGGAACCTGTAAAACAGCTTCCTGCCATTTCTCATTGCATATTTCTGGTCACATATCTGAACCATGCTACTAGCCTCCAGGCCTGCTAGCCTCCAGCCCCCTCCCCAGCCTCTAGTAACATGTATTTCTTATGAATATCAAAGCCCCCATGCTAGGTCCTGGCCTTTCTCACCCCCCACCCCTATGCTAGTTCCCAGGCTGCTCCCCCTAACTCACCTCCTCCCACTGCAACAGAACCCTGTAGGACTGACAGGACTTAGTTAGGGTTTTACTGCTGTGAATAGACACCATGACCAAGGCAAGTCTTGCCAGGACAACATTTAATTGGGTCTGGCTTACAGGTTCATAGGTTCAGCCTATTATCATCAAAGTAGGAGCTTGGCAGCATCTGGGCAGGCATGGTGCAGGCAGAGCTGAGAGTTCTACATCTTCATCTGAAGGCTGCTAGTGGAGACTGACTTCCAGTCAGCTAGGATGAGAGTCTTAAGTCCACACACACAGTGACACACCTACTCCAACAAGGCCACACTTCCTATTAGTGCCTCTCCCTGGGCCAAGCATCTACAAACCACTACGCTATTCATCTTTGCTGTCTTCTCTGCTCTGAGGCAACCCTGGCAACTGCCAGTCTGCTTGTTCTCTCCCGTGTGTCTAGAATGAAAAGTCCCCTACCCATGGAGAGGTCATTTTGGTGGTTCTTTCACTGTGCTCTTGCTTTACTTATACACAGCACTGCAAGATGCTATGCACAATACTAGGGAGCAAAGCCATGAACTGTTATAACAGCCTGGGAGGCAAGATATGCAAATGAGTGCAGCCATGGCTCCAGTGTTATGTGAGTATTTACCAAACACTTCCTCACAAGGCCAAGTCCACAGGAGGAACATGTAGTTAGTACAATAAGTCTATGTACTTATTGTACTATGGTTACAGAGCTCACAGGCCCCAGTGTGAACCTATAACCATTGTTCTGTTAAATGAATAAAGTAACAGACTGACCTCTAAATGTATTCTCCCAACCTGTAGATGGCTGGCACTCTGAGACCTCATCAGAAAGGTCTCGTTGTACAGTGGTTAACAAAGAAACTCAAAACCGGTCAAAGTGCAGAGACTAATGAAGTCCATAGGCACAAATGGGGCATCAATATCCCAACTCTCCAAAGACTGTTAGAGTCCGAGGCTGGAGAGGACTGGAGTGAAAAACTGTCCCCTGGACGTGACAGACTCCTAAGCTCATGGCCACCCAGCAGTTGTGGCTGCCTGCACAAGATCTGCACAAGAACAAGCCATCAACATTCCAGCACAGAGTGGGAGCACAAGATCTGCACAAGAACAAGCCATCAACATTCCAGCACAGAGTGGGAGCACAAGATCTGCACAAGAACAAGCCATCAACATTCCAGCACAGAGTGGGAGCACAAGATCTGCACAAGAACAAGCCATCAACATTCCAGCACAGAGTGGGAGCACAAGATCTGCACAAGAACAAGCCATCAACATTCCAGCACAGAGTGGGAGCACAAGATCTGCACAAGAACAAGCCATCAACATTCCAGCACAGAGTGGGAGGAGTCTGAGTCCAGATGCCTGAGGAGCCATGGAGAGTTGATGATTTCTGAGGGAGGGAGTTGGTTTCTTTAAGGATGTGGCTCCTGGTGGGTCAACCATACTCCAGTGGGTAGCCTCACACCCAGGAGTATGTGAGCAACACACATTGAAGTTGATGGGTTATTGGAAAAGACAAAGATGATCTGAAGTTGTTGGAGTAGGGGGGTGGGAGAGAAAGAGATGTGGTGAATATGATCAACGTGTATTGAATGAAATTCTCAATGAATTAATAAAAATATTTTAATTAATTTAAAGAGACAGAAAATTTTAAAAAGCAAGCATAATGCACGATGGTTTGTGTGTGTGCTTCTCTGCACTGTACTTTTTACATTTGGATAGATGGATCTATGTGCTGACACAATGCACTTAAGAGAAATTATAAAGCCATGTTCATTACGAAAAATGACTGCCCAACTTTCTTATAAATAACCTCATTCTCAAATATCCAATCATTTTCTTTTCATGTTTGTTTCCAGACATAAGTTCCCTTCATGGTTTGCCATTGTAACCATTTTCCAAGCGTTATTAGTAGTCTAAGCATCTTCTGGAATATGAAGTGCTAACCTCTTTCTACCATGTTAGGTCTGCTACACATCCAAGAATTATGTTCAGCCTTTTCAATTTTCCTAACAGGTCTTTTTCTGACATGTCTTTTTTTAAAATAACAAACTGATTCTGTCAAATAAGATTTTAAAAGGAGGACTGAAGTTCTGACTAAGTGTCTACTTATGTTGCATGTGCTGCACACATGGGGTACACATATAGGTGACACTTGTATACATTAAAGAAGGATTTTATAAAATGCATTAGATGATGTCCTGATTTTTGTATATAAAATCCCAATGTACATTTTGTTTCTATCTTCTAACTTTATAAAAATAAACTCAAAGTCTTACCAAAAACATTGTGTTTTCAATATACATATTAGCTTTTGTTGCTATGGCAACATACCAGAATTAAACAACTTAAAGGGGGAAGGATTTATTTTTGCCTTATTGTTTCTGTCCTGGCAGGGAAAGGCATAGCAGGCCACAACGGCCAATATCATGGCAGCTAAGAAGCAGAAAGGGGGGGGGGATGATGGCTGTACTCGGGGGGTTTCCTTGCTTTCTTCTTTAAATTCCTCCCTGCCCTAGCCTATGAGATGGTACTGTGCACACTCAGTGCAGCTCTTCCTCTTTCAATGGACATGCCTATATTCATTCAGAGATGCGCATTACTAATGCCCTAGCCATTCTGAATCTAGTCAAGTTAATACAGTTAATGGGCATGACTTAACTGAGTGCCGAGGAAACACATTCTATTTTTTAAAAACAATTTGTGTATTTACATACATAAATGTTTTGTCTATGTGTACATTTATGCATACCAGAGTACAGAAGTGAATCCCAAGAGACTACAGTTATAGATGGTTGTTAGCTGCTGTGTGAGTGCTGGGAATTGAGCTCAGGACCTCTGGAAGGATACCTCTTAACAACTGAGCCATCTCTCCAGTCCCCAAACACATTTTCTTTCATAACCTCCTACCACCAGCTCACAAATGGATCACGTCCATCACTCCATGGACAAGAGTTCCCATAGCCTCAACAGGTTGAACACTGTTCAAAAACCCAAGCCCAAAGTCTCTTCTAAGACTCAAGACAAACTTAGCTGTGAGCCTCTATAAAACTTCAACAGCAAGTCATAAGCTTATAGCAAACTCTTTACATTCTGTTGGGGTGGAAGGAGAAATAGAAAAAAAAAAAAAAAAGGAACCAAAACAGGTTCTAAAATAACAAGGCTGACATGAAGTCTCCTAGATTCATTCCATGTAAACAGGGCACATGGTCAGTTATCTACTCCCAAGAGATTTGGCATCTTTGTCCAAATGCACAATGCCTGGTCTCTCCTGGGCTGGCCTGAAGTTTTGTCTGTGGCTTTCCTAAGCAGACCTTCTGATCTGCAATGTCTAGCTTCCTGGAATCTTCATTTCACTTTTAGCTTCATCCCCATCTGTGCTCCATACATCACACTCTTGGGGGCTGCCTGCAGGAATTCTGACCCTGTCACACATTGTCTGACTCTCAGGATTTCCCTCGAAACCTGAGTTAAAACCTCTATTATCTTGTAACTTTTGTATTTTGACAAATAGACATTGCCACAGTTATAGGAACTTCGGGACTCATGTGGGACTTTCCTAATTTGCTTTCTGCAAACAAGGCACCCTGGAGATGCTCTCTTCTCAAGGGAAAGTCTTTCAAAGACATTTACATACTCTTGAACTTGCAATGGGTAGTATTTTCTTAGTTCCTGAGATGTGCCATTGCCCTGATGCAAAATTCTTGGCTGCTTTTTAAATATTAGTGGTTCAGGGACTGGGACGATGACTCAGTGATTAAGAGTCATGCTGTTCTTGTAGAGGACCCAAGGCTAGGTTCCCAGTACCCACATTGGGTTATTTCCAAATACCTGTGACTACAGCTCCAGGGGAATCTGACACCTCTGGTCTCTGGGAGCACTTGAATTTACATGCATGCATGCACGCACTTGCATGTGCAAAAACACACACACACACACACACACACACACACAATTACAAAAAAGAAACCCTTCTTAGCCTCAACTTTATTCTGACTCTTCTAATCAAACTGCAAGATCTTCAAGTATTCCATCTCTGCATTTTGCTTCCTCTTCTCCTGTATGCCTGGCTAAAAGCAACCTACTACAACCATGCAACTGCCTCAGTGCTGAGTTGCATTGATTTCCTTTGTCAGATTGTTTAGTTGATCTGCCTTACAAGTCTCGGGACACAGGAAGTGTAGACAATACAGGGACCAGTGGCCTGAAATCTACTTTCTAGTTAAGTCCTTCTTCCTGGAGAATTCTTCCTCAGTCCAGGCTTCATTTTCTACATCCTTAACAGTGCTCTGGTCTCCTGACTTTTCTCCAGCTTTTCCATTCACACTCTTTTCAGAGCATTCACTGCCCTTTCTCACACGATTCTCTCAACTTCTATTAGTGTTTCCTGCAAATCAGTTCCTAAGACCCGAGAACAATGTAGATGGCTTCATTACAGTCAGCTTTCTGCTACCAATTTTCTACAATTAGTCAGACTTCTTGTCACAGGGACAAATGCCTTTCAAAATCCCTTAATGGGGAGGTGAATAATTTTGGCTTACATTTGCAAACATTTCAGTCTATCATAAAAAGTGTAGGACCCAACAGCTCACATCATGGTGGTCAGAAGGAAGATTGAAAAGTGTCTTTGTTTCAGGCTTTCTCTCCCCCACCTCCAACCCCATTTATGCCACCCAGACCCATGAACCGTAAGGTGGTGTCATCTACATTCAGAAAAGTTCTCTCTTACCTTTCATTAGTCTCCCCAGGCAACAGCCTCACAGAAACACTGAGGTGTACTTTCCTCATAGTCTAAGGTCTAATAGTCATAGTCTAATAGTCAAGTTGGAAATTAACCATCACAGCAAATTTGTAGTTATCTATCTTGATAATTAAAAATATAGCCCATTGCTCATGTCAGTATAAAAGTCATATCAAAAGTGAAACAAAACTTGTTTAACACCATTGTATAAAATATTTTTTTCATATAATACACACACAGACACACACACACTCAACCTGATTTTATTATACTGTATAATTTTTATGGCTTTTGAAAGTTAGTATTTTAATAGGTATTTCATATAAATTTACCATAATTTGCTTAAATAATTCTTCTGCTATTGAACATTTAGCCTGTCTAAAATAATTTTACCACCATATACAGTTTGACAATGAACACAATGTTTCAGTTAAAAGCATTTGATATTCTTTAGGCTAAAGATCTCCTTCTTAAGAATTTTTGATGAGTCTTTACACTACCCAGCACTCCAGCCAAAGACCTGGTTGTGTGTTCAGTTTCTTTCCTACATCAACAGAAAAGAATATAAAATATAAAATGAGAAAATTGATTTGTTTGTTGTCTTGAGCATACCTGGGAATCGAGCGATTCTTTGTTTCCCTTTCTCCATAGCAGCATTGAAATATATAGAAGGGATTTTAAAAGGGTCTGGTGTTATACACAGATAGATCTAGCTGTGAACCCCAGTGTGTGTGACTGAAGAATAGGCCCTCCTGCCTCCTGAGACCAGAGCTGCTGGGGATGTGCATTTTCCTTTCAGTGTGATGCTTCCCACACTGAGCAGTAACTAAAACCCATTTCTTTAAGGATCCCAATTTAAAGGTAGCTGTTTTACAATAACGTGATTTTTTAATTCCCAGTGACTAAGGACATTGTCTGGAAAATGGCTGAATCTATTTTGCTACAAATTATATGCAGTTAAACTCTTTTCCCCTTTTATTGAAAATAGATTTTTTCATCATATAATGATGTATCCTGATTAGTTCCCCTCTCTCTACTCCTCCCACTTCCTCCTCACTTCCTGTGCCATCTGGATCTATTCTCTTTCTGTGTCTCATTAGAAAAGAACAAGATTCTAATGAATAATGATAAAATAGCTTAACTGTGTATGTAAAAAAGAGAACGTGTTTCAAAAGTTAAACATGACTTTAAGATGCTTTTCTTTACTGTTAAAAATCAAACAAAAGAATGATACCACGCCTCTTTTCTGTCTTGCATTAAAGAAAACTACAACCCTGGAGAGATGGCTTATAAATTAAGAGCACTGGCTGCTCTTTCAGAGAACCCATGTTTGACTTCCACTGTCCACATGATGGCTCACAGCTGTCTGCGATTCCAGGTCTAGAAGCTCTGGTACCCTCTTATGGCCTCCATGAGTACCAGGCACAGGTGTGGTGCACATACAGACATGCAGCCAAAAGACTCAGATGCATAAAGTAAAAATAAATATATGTATTTTTTAAATTAGGTCTTGTATATAAAGCTATCTGCGTTTCGATTCTTGGGCATATGACACTCATTCATGTAAGGTGTAAATTGAGAATGATGAAACCTATCTAAAGTTCTGCTTTGTGCACTACAATGGGAGGAACCACAGAAAATGAGTAAGTTGATAATCTCCCTCCCTTTTCAAAGAAAGCTTTTACATTGCTGATAACTGGGCCAAAGTGATGTGCATGGATAGTATAAAGATGATAAAGTACATATTAAAATTATTTTGATCTATTAATTTTATTATTTTATGTAGATGAGTGTTTTGCCTGCATGTGTGTCCACATATGCCTCGTACCCATGGGGTCGGAAGAGGGTATAGAATCGTCTCAAACTGGGGTTACCAATGGTCATGAGCCACTGTGTGGATGCTGGGAATTAAACCGCAGTTTTCTATAAGAGCAAGTGTTCCTAATCCCTGAAGTGCTAATGTCTCGAGAAGCCCCCGTATCTGCTTTCTGGTGTGCCTTACTTTCTTCTCAGGTATTTCTGAACCCTTGCTTAAAATCCATACTTAAAATGTCATTTACTAAACTCCAATTCAGGTGCCTCACCCTGAGAATTTTTTTTCTGCATTGATCCAGGGTTTTGTTTGTTTTTGTTTCCTTTTGATTTTGGTTATTTTAAGATAGGATCTCGCTATGTTATCCTCAGCTGTCCTGGAACCCACTATGTAAACCAGACCAGGCTGGCCTCAAATTCACAGATCTCTTCCCGCCTCTGCCTCCCATGTGCTGGGATTAAAGATGTGTGCCACCAAGCCCAGCTTGAGAATCCTGCTGTACCTGAGTAAAGTTCTTAAACCTTAAGGGAACTCCTTTTGGTCAAGGTGGTCCTGTGTTGAGGAGTTCCTCTCCTCCTGCAGCTCTGAGAGTTTAAATGGTCATTAATTTTATAATAAATATGTCTTAGTGCTACTGAATGGCTGCCAGTTGATATAGAGGCAATCAATCCCCTCTTGGAGTTTGGACTGGGATAGGTTGTTAATGTTGTTGTCTTCAGCTTGACACAAGCCAGGGGTATCTGAGAAAATGTCTTCATCACATTGGTCTGTAAGCAAGTATGTGTGTTGTGGTCAATATTATAAGGATGGCTTAACTTTTTATCGGCCCCTGCGGTCTCATTCTGTGGGTGCTGCTCTGGTGCGGAGCTGAGCAAACACATGCGGTCCCCACATCACTTAGCACTCCAGGTCACCTCTAAGAACTCAGGCACGGTTCACTCCACAGCCCCTGTTGTTTCTGTCCCAGGTGCCCCAGATGTTCCTTTACTCCACTGCCCAGCAGAAACATGACTCCAATGCCCAGTAGCTTATAAAGCAGGTTTATATATTAAATTCTCAATCCACAAGCCCTCTACACAATAAGATTACATCCAATGGACAAAGATACAAACTGCCCTTCTATATGAGATTAAAAAAGACCCATAGAAACCCTTAAATATTCATATCTACCTATTGCCAACTAAGTCCACCTGGATCTACATCCCCCTTCTCCAGGTCCATGTTGATTCCTCCGTGGAATCTCTTTCTCTCCTCCTTTTCTGGTTTCCTGGCCTTTTCTCCGCCTACCTCTCCACTGTCCAGTCATGTATCACCTTAACATCAACCCATATCTGTGGGACATTTTCTTGGTAAGTGGTGATGCGGGAGGGGCCACAGCCCACTGTGAGCAGTGCCACCCTTGGTCCTGTGTTGTATAAGAAAGCAAGTTGGGAGAAGAAAGCTGGTAAGCAGCGCTCCTCCGTGGTCTGCTTCCATCCCTGCCTCCAGGTTCCTGCCTTGCTACCTTGCATTTACTTTCCCAGATAACGAACAATAAACCCTTTCCTACCCAAGCTGTCTTTTGTCATGGTGTTTGTGACAACAACAGAGAACAAGCTGAGGCAGGGTCCTTAGTCTCATTTTTTTAAAAAAAGATATACTCATATAAAAATGCTCAAGGACAATTGTCTCCCCATTTAAAAGAAAACCCTTGAGGTAGGCAATGTGCAAGTCTGTGCATCTCAACAGCTACCTGGAGGGTGAAGGAGAGAAGGAAAGCACCCATGCTGTGTAGCTGACAGGGAGCTTGACCTCATGCCCTCTGCAGAGGCATGTGCTCTTGATGCTCTTCATCTTTTTAGCATTCTTGAAATCCATACAACTTTTCATCCTTTGCAATTATTCCGTAAGTACCATAGAACTTAAGAACTGGGCAGTAACACTGACATCTTTTTTTTTTCTAATTATATTTTATTTTATGTGTATGAGTGTTTTGCCTGCATGGATGTCGGTCTATCGCATGCATGCCTAGTCTGGCAGAAAACCAAACCCAGGTTCTCTGGAAGAACACCCAGTGTTCTTAACTGCTGAGCCGTCTCTTCAGCTTCCAACACTGACCTCTTAAAATGATCTGCATTTAAGTTTTTTAGATCATCTGTTTCATTATGTAGAAAGAAATTAATTGCTTCAGATAATCAGGTCTGACACATGTGTGTGACCAAGCAGAGAAAAATATCAATTTTGTTACTTACTGTCATGAAACAACATGAAACAATGTTAGCCCCTTCACTGTTGTGAATTTGGAGTTTGACTCTGTTTTATGTGCACCATGTTTTTGAACTTCTGCTGTGCCGTTTGTTATAGTATGTAGTGTCCCTCTACCTTTTCATGGTTGCATTCACCCTAGGTTGCTCTTCTGCTCTAGAAGGGATAAGATGGAAATGAATAAAAATATAATTTAAAATAATTGGGACTTGATATATTGACACATATTACTAAATTCTGGTAGAAATATAGCTCCTTGATATTTGCCTAGTAGATCTGAAGCTCTGGATTCCATTCCAGCACCGCCAAGAATAGAATAAAAAATAGTGAAGTCGTATGTGCATAGTCACAAAGCGGCAATGTTACTGTGGGGCCCGCACACATGTCTGCTTTAGGATGTTTGACTTATTTTGATGAATTTAATCACAGAAATATTAACACAAACTATATAAAACTCAGTGGAGTAGTGTTTGTTTCGTGTTGGAGGTAGGGTCTCATTCTATAGCCTTGTCTGCCCTGGAACTCACTATGTGGATCAGGGTGGCCTTGAACTCACAGATATCTGCCTTCTTCTGTCACTACTAGGATTAAAGGTGTGGTCCATCACACCCACCCATTTTCTGTTGCTGTTTAAAACAATATTTTTATTCATTGGGAGCAATATTTTGCATGGCATTGTTTAGCCCTCTCTAGTGGAGAAATCCAGCAGAAAGTCCTTGACTGTTTTGATTAGCCTATAAAATCTATCTAATTAAGTAAATTTTCTTAAGCACACTTAACTTGCTAATTAGTTTTCACTCAGCTAAACAAAAGAAAACTAACTGGCCACCATGGTCACCTCCAAAAAAGATTCTTTTTTTGTCTTAGGTAAGGTTTGCATTGCTGTGAAGAGACACTATGACCAAGGCAGCTCTTATAAAGGAAAACATTTAACTGGGTCTGGTCTACAGAGTCAGAGGTTCAGTCCATTATCATCATGGCAGGAAGCAGGCAGGAATGTCGCTGGAGGACCTGAGAGGTCCACATCTTGTTCTGAAAGCAAACAGGAAGACACTGTTCCAGATAGCTAGGAGAAGGGTCTCAAAGCCCGCCCCACAGTGACACACTTCCTCCAACAAGGCCGCACCCATTCCAACATGGTGATTAAAATTTAACCCAGCTGGGCACAGTAACTCCTGCCTCAGTCTCAGCTACTTAGGAGGCTAAGCAGGAAAGTCTTTTTGAGTCCAGGAGTTTATGACCAGATATGGCAATATAATAAGACAGCAGTTCAAAAATAATAAAGTAATGTAACTAAAATATCAGTAGCATATTTTATTTCTTGGCCAATCAAATGTGGCAAATGCTGAAGGCATACCAATCATCCTCAGTTAATGGGAGGTGGGGGAAGGATGTGTGTGTGTGTGTGTTGATCTTTGGGCATCTCTTCTCCATGTTGTTTAAACACCAAGTCTTACTGTCTCACAGCGGCCCCAGCGACATGAGCACATGGTTTCTGAATGCAGCTATGTTTTGCTGCATTTAGGAACAAAAGCCCGTCTTCATAGAGAAGCCGCGTCTGACAGCGTTCAGGCACTGATGGACATCTGCTCAGACTGGATATCATGTAGCTCCGACACATTTGTTCTCTCAGAATCCTTAAGGGGCTCTGTGCCAATGACAACATGGAGACCAGCTATTTCTCATAAATCATTGGAACATGGAACATGAAACAACAAGAATGAAAAACAGGAATCCAATAATAAATATGGCAAGGTGCACAAACAAGAAAATTGAAACCAGATGAAAAGGAGCCCTTCAGCACAGAAGGTCAGGGAGTGCCTTCCCGCTCCCTCGAGCGGCAGAACAATCCCCAATTGTACCTTCTCTCAGCCATCAGGATATGTGCCAAGTCAGTTTGGAAATCCTTTTGTGGTGCGTTTAAGGCTTTAACATACAACTGAAAAATTAGTGTAGTTTATTTTAGTTTGTACAGGCCTCAGGTCATTATTCAAT
Organism: Micromys minutus; assembly: GCF_963924665.1. Lineage (NCBI taxonomy): Eukaryota > Metazoa > Chordata > Mammalia > Rodentia > Muridae > Micromys > Micromys minutus. The sequence goes on from NC_137984.1 coordinate 28,643,726, forward strand.
GAGTGGGAAATTCTGTTTATTGTCCTTTAAAAAGCACGGTGCTTACAGGCCTTGAAATATGTTTTAGATACGTTTATATACAGATATCCAAATTTATGCTGTATTTGTGTACTTAAACAGATATCCAAACTTATGCTGTATTTGTGTACTTAAACAAATATCCAAATTTATGCTGCATTTGCGTACTTAAACATAAAGTCATGTGCTTGATAAAATAATGTGACAGTTTGCCTCAAAACAGATCTTGTAGAAAAAAAAAACTTATAAAACAGGGTTGATATCCCTTCTACATAATTTACCCAATATGTAAAGTTGAATGTTGGAAATTTGGGGGTGGGGTGCTGGGAAAGACTTTGTTCTGTCTTATAAAAAAAAGTTTCATTCTGTTCTGTATTTGAATATTTCCTTTTAGTTTGAAATGCATAAGGAGAGACAACTCTAAAGGCATCCTATAAGATGCAGAATCAGCTCACTTGATGCTGTGCTCACCAACACAAAGCCCCGTCAGTGTCCTCAGCATGGTGGCTCACCCCTGGAACTCCGGCACGTGGCAGAAGGTGGAGGCAGAAGGTAACAAGGTCAAGGTCACCCTCAGTTACTGGTTTATATGAGGCCAGTCTGGGCCATGAGATACTCTGCCTCAAAAAGAACACAAAAAACTACTAATTAAATAAAAGGCATCCCAAGCAGTCATTGAAGCCTGGAACCTACTTATGCAGTGCAGGCTCAGATATTCAAGCACTTATATGTTTGTCTTCAAGAGTCTGAATGCTGCACACCTTTGATTGAAGAACTCGGGAGGCTGAGGCAGAAGGACGGCTCTAAGTTTGGGGATTTGTTCTGACCCCTCCAGGACCACTTTAAGCTTTTCCACACCCCTGGCTTCAGTTCTCTTTATTAGAGTGTTGGAACTAAATCCTTACAATACTGGCCGAGCCCCCATGTATCCATCTACCTTCTTGAATCTCCACTGAAGGTTATTTCTTCCCATTGCCTATTTGGACACTGAACTCCATTTTGTTTCTGGGGTTCATGCATGTGGTTTGGTGTTACCTCACATGGCTAGGTCCTTGGTTCTGGCTCTGGTGAGCGACCTGGCTCTTCTCGTTCCTAACCATGTGTCATATCCAGTCTGCCTAGCTGCTCAGTTGTTTTGGGTTTCAGGTCTGCGGACAAATCGAAAGTTATTGTGCTCCTAGTTTATGGGATGGAAGTGTTAATGAGTTACCTTTGTGGCAGGAGTCCTCGGCACATGGCGAGCCTCACTGGTCACTTGCCATTTCTAGTCCACTAAGACAGGTACAGATTGAGCCTTTCTGCTGTCTAGTGGGCCCTCGACGTCTACCATGGGTTGAAAGCAGCTTTTGAAACAGTCTCTTATCGGCTGTGCACATCTGTGCAGACTTCATTTTGTCACCAGTCCCTAAACACCACAGGAAGCAGCTATGACATGCCACTTAGATTGTGCTGGGTATTGTTAGTGATTTAGAGATGGCGTGATTCATTGGGAAGGTGTGTGGAAAGAACAGAAAACCTATGATGAGCACAAACCTCCGGAGGAGCCTCGCCATCGCCACCAAACACGATAATCATACAGCCTGCTGCTGCCCGGGAATATAAATTTTGGTTACTTTTTATTAGCAGAGAATCAAGACCTACATACACCAAGAGGCTGTCGGACTATGGGCTCATGAACATTCTTACAACATATGTACATTTAAAAAAGTATTTCCCCTTGGTCACATGAACCCTGCCACAAAGCTCAGTTCTACCTCACCTTCAGAAGGTGTTCCTTAAGGGGGATTTTTTTTTATTGCTTTGTCGTGTTAGGCCATGAGGTTCCACACCGCCTTGTGAAAATTTACTGAGCTACTGGCTGTAATCCCAAGGACGCCTCCCCCAAGTGCCTCTTTGCTCTTTCGGTTCCTGACTTTGAATTGATCAACATTTGCAAGGAACTTGAGTGTCTGTGTATTTTGGTAACTATGATGTCCTGGAGCCAGTTACCCACGGATGCTGAGAAATGAAGCTATATGTATTTTTCTTTTTAAAGTAAGTTTATTTTAATTGATATACGAAATATATACATTATATATATTTATGAGGTATCATATGTTATTTCAACATGTACATAATTACATAATGTTTAAATATGAATAAATGTATTAGTCGCTTCAAACATTCGTTGCTTTACTCTGAAAATACTCATTCATTCTTCTAGATTTTTTAAATATATGGAGACTTTTTTTAGGTTTATGGATGTATAAAGAACACATTTTTATGTCTGTAAATATATTTTATAGCTGATGATATATTCATTTATAAATGTGCCATAGTTTACTACATTAAATATTTATATTGTTTCTAAAGTTTTGCTGTTATAAATAACAATCTTTCTCATTCCGGTTTCCTTAAAATAATTGGCGTTTCAGGGCTGAAGAGGTGGCTCAGCACTGCCTGCTCTTCCAGAGGAACTGGGTTGGATTCCCAGCACCCACATATCAGCGTGTGTCTTGTTAACTTCAGTCCCGGGGGATCTGATAGCCCCTTCCTGCCTCTGAAGGTCATGGCCTCTAGAACAAGGGAGATTTATTGCTACATAGGAAGAGAAACCAATAAAGAGGCCCAATGACCTCCAACTTCATTTTTAGGTTGCGGCCAAGAGGCTTGAGTTTAAACAGAGGACAAGAGTGTGAGACATTGCTCATTAGGTAAAAGCATGTGTAGCCAAGTGTGGGAATTCCATTGTTGGTACCCACACCATGAAATCTGAAAGCTGACTTCTTTGGGTTAACCTCCATACATGTGCCATGCTACATGCAGCATAGTATGCACACACACACACACACACACACACACACACACACACGTATGCACACCATACTAAATTAAAAAATGTAATTTTCTTTGTTTCTATTTTATTGAAAATACATTTTTCATACGATATGTTCTGATCATGGTTTTCTTTTCCTATCTCTGCTCAGAGCCTGCCCACCCTTTCCCCACCCACCCAACTCCACATCTTTCTCTTTCTTTTTAGAAAAAAAAAAAAAGGAAAGCAAAATAAATAAAACCAGATATTTTTTTGAATGAAGAAAAATAACAAAGAAATCACAAAAGGCATGCACAATGCACAAAACCAAGACCCATAGGAACACAAAATGGGAAACCATAATATACAAGCACAAGACCAGTAAGAGAAAAATGCCTAAAGAAAGCCCTATGAGGGAAAACAGCGACAAAAATGTCACTGAGTTCATTTTGTGTGGATCATATTGCATATCCAGGCCACGCTACTTTTTATAGCTGGCACGGGGCCTGTCCTTAGAGGTGCTTAATACACCCGTGAGACTCCACTAGTGGCTGCTAAGTTTTCCTTTTGCGCAGTTATCAGTTTGAGACGGCCTCTTGGTTGGGGACAGAAGCTGGTGTCCACTTCCTACCTCGGTGCTGGGACCCCGTCCGGCTTAGACCTGTGCAGGCCTCGGGCATGCTCTGTCTCTGTGAGTGCGCATGCGCATTGATCCTGCCGTGTTTGGAAGACTTTATTTCCTTGAAGCTGACCACCCCCTCTAGCTCTTAGGACTTTTCCACCTTCTCTTCTGCAGAGCTCCGTGAATCCCGAGATAAGCGGTTTGATGAAGATGTCCCATTGAGGACGGAGCCTTTCAGAGCCTCTGGCTCGGCACACTGTCCAGTCCTGTGTCTCTGTGTTTGTTCTCAAAATGTAATAAAAATGTAAACCCAGGGCCTCACACATCAGGCTGAAGCAATTCTACCAAGGTCCCACCTGTCCTTGGCCTTTGTTGCCTTCGTCCTAGCCTCTCAGATTCAACTCCTAGAGAGACACTGGGACAGATCAGAACAAGGACAGTATGGCAGCGGGTCTGAGAGGAATCGGGCCGTGTGGCAGAGTGCGGTGGTAAGGAGGGAGGTATCAGCAGGGACCTGCAGCTAGGCTCTCCTGTTCCCCAACAGGCAGTGGGGAAGGGGTCAGAGGGCAGAGTATGTGACCAGCGGCAGCCCCTTGACGTGTCTGAGTCTGTAAACCCACTTTTCCAAGTCGGAAATCAGACTATGAGGAAACCGGTTAGATTCGTGAACACAGCTCTCGATCGGGGGTCCCTGGCAGTGTCTGCGAAAGGGAAGAGGGGGTTCTGTGGGTGTTGCTACCTGGGCACATTCTGGCCTAACAAAGCACTTGCCCATAATAACCTGATGATCTGAGTTTGGTCTCTGGAATCCATGTCAAAAGCCCATTGGAACATCATAAGAAATGTCTGTAACTCTAGCTCTGGAGATGGGAGGCAGAGAGAGGGCCAGTATCCTGGGGTATAACAACCCAAGAACAAACGCAACAAGAGAGAGGATCCTGAAATGTCCCCTGACTCCTATATGCAAGCCACAGGAGATGTGTGCTCCTTCTCTCCCTCTCCTCTCTCCCTCTGCTCCCCCTTCCCCCTCTCCCTTCCTCCTCCCCCTCCCTCCTTCTTCCCTCTCTCCCTCTCCCTTCCCCTCCCCATTTTCCTCCCATCTCCCTTCTTCTCCCTCTCCCCCCACAGTTAAAATGTATATGTTGCTTATCACATATATACATCTGACAAAACAGAAAACCCTCTGATTAAAAGGAGAAGGAACAGGTAGAGGGCAGATGTGAGAGCAGATTGTACTTTCAGAATTCTGAACTATGTGAATGCAATATACATTCAAGAGTAAAAAAGAAAAGCACATGAAGACTTGTCCCTGCCAAGTGAATATCTTGCATTATTCCTTAACCTACACAGTACTGACGACTTTCTCCCCTCTCCTACATTGTCCTATTAGCATACATGATAAAGAACCCTTGGGATCAAAAAGAATTCTTCCGACAGAACAGTTCCTTGTAAATTTCTGGTATCCAAAACAAGCGTAACCGTCCTATCATTGGAAACCTTTTCAGATTATCTGCATTGTTATTTCCTGTTGAAGAGAATCCAAGGGCTTTGGAGCTGAGAACAGTTGCTTCATGGGGTTCCGTGTTAGGGCTGGGAAAGACACCCTGAACTTAACTTTCCTTCCTTTCTGTTGCAAGGAGGAAGCTCATTATTCTTGGCCACCCACAGCTATAGATTGTAAAAACATTTTGCCTTTGTGTTTTAAAAGCATTTTAATAAGATGCAACCCAATGGTTCACTTGGACAAGTGATCTTAGCAGTAAGAAAAACAAACGCTTGATGAAAACAAATCTAAGCTTAAGTCTCCTGTCTTTTAGCTTTACTTCTTTCCCAGAGTCTGGCGTGAACCAGATACATATTTGCCTCCACAGGGGGTGAGAAGAAACTGCAAACATTATAGAGCAGAGTCCTGAACGTTGGTGACTTCCATTCTGTCTGCAGCACAAGGCCTGGCTTGTAGTGTGGACAGTGATGTTTGGCTCAGTGCAGACATTTGCAATGTGTAACAGCTTCCTCCCTCAGTCTCCAGTACAACATCCTCGTATTTCAGGAGGAGTTTCTGTATACTTCCCAGAGAACTGAGTGTAAACAGCCCATCTGGGTCTAAGCTTACTTCTGTAACAACTTAGCATTGACTCTTGTTTTAAACAAAACAAAATCACGATCTCTTGATTTTACCAATAAAGACTCGGAAGCCAGATGCTGGGATGTAAAACCTCTCTTTCTCTAGTTTATAGAGGCAGAGAAAGCACCTACCTTACCTTCCTCCACAGTTGACATCCTAAAAGGCAAACAAAAAATGTCCTTACTTTCCAGTTCCTGTTTGTCTCTTTATCTTCTTCCTGACTTCCTCTCACTCTCTCTTTTTCCCAGGTGATCCAAAAATTCTTTCCACACAGATGTATGTAGCAGTGTTATTCATACTTCCTCATGTAGAAAAAAATCATGTGTCTTTAACAGGTAAATAAATCATAGAGCTAATGTGCTAGACTGTGAACTTATAATTTAGATTAGAAAAGGCTTAGTGTAAACTTGAATGGATTTCCTAAGAGAAAGAAGTCAGTCAGACTGTGTTCTGTATGATGCTGACATTCTGGAAAAGGAAACCTGTGTAGAAAAGACAAAGACTTGTGCTTGCCCTGAAGCTTTAAGGAGAGAAAAATGACAAGGTGGAACACATAGGTGTTTAGGACCTTGAAAGCATTCTTTGGACAGTAGGATGGGAAATTCGCATCCTGGAACATTTACCAGAGTTCATATGTCTTAGTTTGCTTCTCTGCTGTTATGATAAAACATGGAGAAAAGGCAAGTTGGGGCAGGAAAAGTTTACTTTAATCTTACAGTCCAACCCTGATGGAAAAGTAGTCAGGACAAGAGCTTGACGCAGGAACCTGAAGGCAGGAACCGGGGCAAAGACAGGGTAGGAAGGTTGCCTTCTTTCTCAGGTTCATATTCAGCTTTCTTTAAAAGAAATACATATCCCAGGACCACTTGCTTAGAATGGCATCACCCACAGTAATCTGGGACCTCCTATATGAAATGCAGTCAACAATGTCCCAGGCTAATCTGATAGAGGCAACTTTGGAACTGAAGTTTTATCTCAGGTATGTCAAGCTGACAACCAAGATTACCCATAGTGCTACAGAATAGAAACACAAGTTAGCCCTGATGCAAAGCAAGAACTTTGGGCAATACTCATGTCATGGAAAGTTCGCCAGTTCTAATGAGTAGTTTAGTGTGGGGTAGTACTAATAGGAAGGCCACGGATGGGTGTGGTAGGCACTCTTTGGGAAATTGCTGTACCTTCTGCTCAATCTGGTTGTGAAAGTAAAACTGCTCTAAAAATTAAACAGCCCACCAGAACTCTCATCCATGAAGAAACAGGCCTTGTTTATTTTTTTGAACTATTTTCGAAACTTATTATATTTTAAACTTTATGTAAATTGTATGTGTTTTACATGTACGTAGGCATCATCACCACATGCGTGAAGTGCCTCAGCAGACTGAAAAGGGCATTAGGTCTCCTGGAACTGGGATGATGGCTGGTTGCCAGTTGTCATGTGCATGTCAGGAATGCGAATCCTCTGGAAGAAGAGCCACTGTTGTTAACTGCATGGCCGTCTCTCCAGCCCCATTGTTGCTGGTTTGTTTTTTGTTTTGTTTTGTTTTAATGGAATCTCACCACACAGCCCCCATGGTCTGGAAATCACCATGGAGACAAGGATGGTCCCCTATTGTAGTGAGTCCTCTGTCTCTACCTGCTAGTATTACAGGCATTTGGCACCACACTGGCCAGACGGTTCCGTGTCAGCCCTAATCTAGTCATCTTGGGATAGCCTGAGAAGTTCTCCTTTCTTTTCTTCTGAGATGTTAGCGTCCAAACTCAGGTCTTCTGTGTATTGAGCAAGGGCCTGTGTTCCATCAGTGTGCTACATAGATAGCTTTCGCTTCTGTCCGTCCCTCCCTCCGTCCCTCCCTTCCCTCTCTCCCTCCATCTCTTCCTTCCTTTCAACAGTCTTTCTGTAGAATTCAGGCTGACATGGAAATCTCAGTCCTCTTATGTCCACATGCCATGGACTGTGCTATGTATGACCAGTGAGGATGCTTGGGTCTAGACGGTATCAGGTAAGAGTTGACCTCAAATCTTTCCAAATGGCAACGTCTGACCTCTCTCTCACCTGTCTGTCTTTCCTAACTCCCACTTTCTCCTGGTTATGTAAACCACCAAACTCCTCTTTCTTACCTCCAAGAAACCATGAGGAAGCCATACTGTCTCTCTCTCTCTCTCTCTCTCTCTCTCTCTCTCATCTATTCATCTATCTCTTTCTTTCGGTCCCTGTCTGTCTGTCTCTGTCTTTCTTGCTGTCTCTGTTTGTCTGTCTGTCTGTCTCTGTCTCTTTCTTCCTCACACCCCCCCACTGTTGTTTTAAGATAGAGTTTCTCTGTGTAGCACTGGCTGTCCTGAAACTCACTCTGTAGACCAGGCTGGACTCAAGCTCAGAGATCTGCCTGCCTCTGCCTCCCAAGTGCTAGAAGTAAAGGTGTGAGCCAGTATAACCCAACTTACATATCTCATTTTGTTTAGCCCCCTAGAGAAATAGAAGTAAAAATTCTCTGAGCTACTAATCTGAACTTATACCGGTTTTTATTTATTATGTTAATTAATTAATTAATTTATGTGGATGTGCATAGGCATGTGTACATACAGGTGTGTCCCTTGTGTGGAGGTCAGAAGACACCTTTCAGGAGTCAGTCAGTTCTCTCCTTCCACCATGAGGATTCCCAGAATTGAATTCAGGTTGTCAGTCTTGGGAGCAAGCACCTTTACTCTCTGAGCCATTTCACTGGCCCCAGTTATTTATCAATAATAGAGAGATGGTTTCTTTGATGATGGAGGTTTAAAAGATTGGAAATACTATAGGCTCCCTGATGCCAGGGAATATTTTTTTATACTTAAGGTTCATTTAATCTTTTCATCAATATAAAGGTTTGAAAAATAAAAAATGTTCAGGAAAACAGCTAAGGGAAACATTTCATGTCAGTGTAGGAAGAGGAGGTCAAGTTTAGCTGAAGCCAAGAAAAGCCTTCCTTGTCTTCCTCAGCTCTGGGGCATGGAGGGTCTCTTCCTAGGGGGTCCACAACCCCTTGAAGTTAGAAGAAAAATGCTGTGTTTTCTCGTGTGCATTCTTCTACTTAAGGGTCTGTGGCTATCATTGGATCTTCAAAGGATCATGACACAGAAAAGGGTTTAAAAATTGTTGTTGATGTATAACATACTATTGGTCTTCTAATATAAATATTAGTATATATTGATACACGTGTGTATGATTTAGACTTTTGGAAATTTTTAGCTATGCTGTCAACTTTCACAAAAAGTAGCTCAGTTTGCCATGCTGAGTGTCCTTGTACAGAAATTAACAGGCACAATGGTCTATGTCAGGGGTTCTCAACCCGTGAGTTGTTACCCCTGTGGGGGTCAAATGCCTCTTTCACAGAGGTTTCCTAAGACCATTAGAAAACACACGTATTTACATTATGATTCATAACTGTAGCAAAATTCCAGCCATGAAATGGCAACAGGAATAATTTTATGGTTGGCAGTCACCAGAACTAGAGGAACTGTATTAAAGCGTCATAGCAATAGGAAGATTTAGAGCCAGTGGTTTGCGGGATGGCTAATCTTGTTAGCTTGGCATACCTGGGTAAAGGGATATTCAACTATAGAACAGCCTCTATCACATTTCCTGTGGGTATATCCAGGGGCAATTTTCTTGATTGCTAATTGAAATAAGAGGGCCCAGTCCACTGTGGGTGGTACCATCCCTTAGGTAGGTGGATTTGGGCTGTATAAGAAAGGTAGAAGAAAGTTAACCTGAAGCCAGTAAGGAACATTTCTTCATAGCTTCTGCTTTAAGCTCCTGCTTCGAATTCCTACATTGGCTTCCCTTGAAATAGACTCGTTTCTCTCCCAACTTGCTTTTAGTCGTGGTGTTTATCACAGCAACAGAAAGAAAACTAGGACAGCCTAGAAACTGAAATTGATTTTTTTCCCATTTGCACAGGGGTAATATATTGCTACAAATATGTAAGGACTTACCTGTGTAGGTTTATTATAGGTAATACTACTACTAATAATAATAATACTAAAGTAGTGTCTAAATTATAATAAAAAGTTATTGGTAGGGCCTGTTTGGTCAAAAGCCACACCCCCATTTCTTGGTAAAGAATGCTAACTTGTAGCAAGGAAAGTGGGCTGGTGAGTGGGCCACTGAAAGGGGAGTAAAGAATGGGTTCTTTCAATGTGCTCCACTAGGGAACCACTAAACCTTCCTCATCCTTATCGTAGAAGTTACAGCACCTGTCCAACCAAGTTGCCATGTTCCATGGGATGCTTGCAAAGTCTTAAAATGGTGCCTGGTGCCAAACAGGTACTAAGTAAATGGGGTCAGTGGCAGCAGATGCCATGGTTACCTTTCTAGAAACTTCAGAGAGAGGTGCACAGATAAAAAGGAAAAAAGACTTTGGCACATTGCTTCCCCCAGCTGAAGGATCAGTGGTCTCCTGGGAAGTGGAGAGATTTCACCAACAGTGAAACTGAAGCTCGTTTCCAAAAGGTCTTGGGGAGGTGTTTTTTATGCTGCATTAGCTTATTAGAGGCCAATTTCTGCAAGGGAAATTGCATTTTTGAACATTACATAAACATATCAACTTCCCTCCTGCCGAGACTTGCAAAGAAACAACATGATTTCCAAGTACCCAGGCCCTCCAACCAGTCTGAAAAACATTAAACAAGATGGTATTTTGGGAACTATCCAGACAGAGGCCGGACTTTTCAGTCATCTGGCTCTGAATTATGGTCTCCTCTCTCAGCCAATGCCCATATTAAAAGAGACTGTTCCCCATGAATAAGTTTGGTACCTAACCAAACACTTGGCTAAGAATGTAAAACCATAATATCTACTCATGAAAAAAATAATAACATAGAGATATTTTCAAATATTTTGTTTTCTAAGAAAAAAAAGTGGAAAATAGGCTGAAATTTAAGATAATATTTTGATGTAACTCACACTGTTGGGGCTGATGATAACACTCAGCAGAAGTGCTTACTGTTGGCCCCAGCTAGTAAGTCTGTTTTTTACAGTTCCCTCTCTCAGCCAAGGTCTCTGTGGGGTAGCCAGGCTCTTGCTGCTCAGAAGTCAGTTGTATTGTTACAAATGCAGAATCTCAGATCCCATCCCATACTTGCTGATAAGAAGTGTGCATTCTGTGGCACTTGGGCATGTGTGTGTGCATGCATGCATGTGTGTGTGAGCCTGGGTGTGTCCCTGTGTGTGTGTGTTTTCACATGTTCACATGAAGAACCAGTTATAAACACCTCAAAATGAAAGGCTGACCTGACTCTTTAACCCATGACTCAACAGAGCATGCTGGGAAAAAAGTGGCCAGGGAGAGTAAAAAAAATAAAGTGTGTGTGTATGTATGTGTGTGTGTGTGTGTGTGTATGTGTGTATGTGTATATGTGTGTGTATGTGTGTGTGTGTATGTGTATGTGTGTGTGTGTATGTGTGTGTGTATGTGTGTGTGTGTGTGTGTGTGTGTGTGCGTATGTGTGTATGTGTATATGTGTGTGTATGTGTGTGTGTGTCTGTGTATGTGTGTGTGTATGCGTGTGTGTATGTGTGTGTGTGTGTACTACTTGAGAGATGGTTCTTTCCTCTAATCATGTGGGTTCTGGAGGCCAGACTCAGATTCTTGGGCTCTTTGGAGAACACACTGATCTGTTGAGCCATCTTGCAGGCCTGGGAAAGGTGCATTGAAAAACAAAACTGTGGATGTAGCTCAGTTGGTAAAATGCTTGTCTCTCACACAGGAGAGCCTGGGCTCCATGCTTAGCCACACATAAACTGGGCATGGTGCCACATCATTGTCATACTAAGTACCCAGAAAATGGAAGCAAGGGCTGCAGAAGTTCACATATGGCTGCATAGAATTTGAGGTCAGCCTGGGATATATATGAGAACACACACACACACACACACACACACACACACACACACACTCACAGAGAGAGAGAGAGAGAGAGAGAGAGAGAGAGAGAGAGAGAGAGAGAGAGAGCAGCAGCAGCAGCAGCAGCATTAGCAGTATTATGTCCCTTACTACAGTCCTATTTTATTTACAAACCACTTAACAAAGTGTCTGGGCTGCAGATGTACTTTACCCCACTTTCAAGGTGGTTTTCAGGTTTGCAAGAACAGTACACACACACACACACACACACACACACACACACACACAAGCTGGCTCTGTGGCCCAGGTTCAGGGGAGCCAGGATTTATTTTAATAGGTTAGATATATTGTTGGGAAATGGTTTTAGTTCTGTGTCTTAATCCAGCTCCCAAAAGCTGTGCTTCCACTCGATGAGGGTCCCAGCTCCCAGCTGGCTCTGACTGATGATAAAGAATTGCCCTACAGCCAAGGGCTGGGCCGGGAGGCAGAGCCGGAGTTTTAGATTGCACGGGCAAGGGGCCGAGCGAGAGGAGAGAAGAATCAATCCATGACGGGACGCAGATGAAGCTTAAAGGCCCGCCATCATGTAAGAATCAAGGGGTCACTTCCCCAACTGGGCCTGAGGCAGCAGAGATAAAATATGGATTTAGCAAATATTAATGCAAGAACACCGGAGGGAAGTGTGTGTTAGCTGCAAGGAGGTTTGGAAGTGCCCAGCTATTGAGTTAGTCAAGGCATATCAAAATTAGCTGGGGTGTGTGTGTGTGTGTGTGTGTGTGTGTGTGTGTGTACACAGAGTGGATTAACCTATTCACCGATACAGCATTTAGGCATGAAAATAACTAATGGGAAGGAGATTTTTTTTTTTTTTTGGTAGTTTTTATATCCACAGATCCTAAAAATAGGAGTCGCAACAGACCACAAAGGGCCAATTGGTTTCACAGAAGGAAAAACAGACAAGGGCCACAGCTGTGGACAGGGGGGTGGGTGAGGCAGGGTGAGCACTTCAAAATCACTTGGAACAAGTTTAGAGGACTGTAGGGTGGGGAGCAGTCCCTGGGTGCCTGGGAGCTGACCCTGGGGTGGTTAGGGCTGTTTTGCATATGACAGGAACAACAGCTGCTCTGTCTGAGAGGGGCAGGGTTCTAACTTTGAACAGAGATAGGCAAAGAGCCCTCCCTCCATGTTAAAGCATCAGAAATATTAAAAACCAAAATACATGAGCAATTCAGGCCTAGCTAAGTTGAAACCAATTTTAGAGAAGTTCAACTTCACAGTTTCTAAGTCACATCTACACACTCACACTTTCGTACACACACACACACACACACACACACACACACACGACTCAGATCACACACAGAATCATTCTGACACACACAACAAATACAACATAATTCATAACACAACACACACACACATTTACAACACACACAATCATTCTGACACAAACACTCACAACACACATACACTCACAGACACACATACACAGACTCACCACACACACCGTTCTGAGTATGCAGAGAAAGAGAAGCCTTGGTAATCTCTTCCTATAATGAACACTTAATTGTGAACACCAGTGATACCACTGGGAAAAGTGAAGGTTGACCTAGTCTATAGGACAGAAGACAAACCTCTGGGTGTGTCGGCAATTGTCTTTCCACAGGGAGGTTCAAATGGAAGGAAAGACCCATCTATCCTGAATACGGGCTCCATCTTCTCACAGACTGGGATCCTAGGCTGATTAAAAAGAAGAAATTAAGCCAAGTACCAACAGCATTCACCTTCTTGTTCCCTCACTGCTGACACAACACCGCAGCCACAACACAACACAACACCCACTGCTGATGCTGTGCCTCTCACCACAGCCGGACTCCATCTTCAAGCTGAGTTGGAATAAAGATTTTCTCCTTTAAGCTGCTTTTGTCAAATGTTTAGCCACACCGATACAAAAAGCTAACTCAGGGAATTACTGCAGAAGGCGGTGTGAGCGAACCTTGGTGTGGGGAAGGAACACGTGGGACTCAGAAGGAAGGTTCTTCATTTTGGGTCATAGCTTCATAGGTTCCTATATTCTATGATGACTCGGCCCTGCAGCTTCATTCTGTGAGGAGACGGTACATTATGGAAGGAGCCTGTGGCAAACAAGACCTGTTTACATCATGGGAAACATCGTTTAATGCCTGGGCATTTGAAGAACATGCCACATCAAAGGTGGAGTAGAAATATGTTCTTAAGAGTTGTTCAGCAACTACCTCAAAGAGAGTTGGGGACTATTGTCACAAAAAAGGCACGAAAAGATGGCGGAGCTGCCCTCCAAGGGACAGATCTGAGGACAGCTACTTCTCCAAAGCTGAGCTGACAGACAGGAGTGAGCCTCAGAGACCTGAGACTGAGAATCCCCATGGCAAGCCCTGGCACGGGCATTCCCGGGACTCTGGCTATGTGGTCTCCTCAAGTAGGAAACTCAGAGACGAAGCCCAAACCAGTGCAATCCGTTTCTTAGCCCGGGAATGCCCAGGTGTCCAATTTCAGAGCTTCATGGCTTCGGAGTCAACCAATGGAGTATTCAGAAGAAGCAGGGCATGGGAACAGCTGTTGTTCCAGGTGCTCAGGCGTCTGATGAAAGAAGACCCCAGTACGAAGCCAGCCTAGGCTATATTGTGAGTTCGGAGCTAGCCTGGGCAACTTAGTGAAACTCTGTCTCAACAGTAGAGGACTGGGGAGCTAGTTCAGTGGCTGAACATTTGCCCAGCTACATCTGCGAGATCCTGAGTTCAACAAAACACAAAATAAAATTGGAACGAAAAAAAATATACACACTTATTTTTCTTGTTATTACAAGTACAATCGTACCAAAGCATCATTTACATGGTGTTCGTATCTTAAGTGTCACACGTGATGTGTACAAACACGGCAGCATTGTATGTAAGGCACTTAGGCATTTGCAGAGTGTGATAGCATGAGGGTTCTAGGAACCATGCCCCCTACTGACTCCCGGGGGCAATAGCATCCGCATGCACTTATGACTCTGAATCTCTCTCTCACCACAAGGAAGGATGCTTGGATGGTCAGCTTCTGGTTTCTTCTCCAGCTCAGGCCACACAGGAAGAAAAGAAAAGGCTGACAGTTAGAGCAGATGGGAATTACTGTAAAGATGAAAGCAAGGGCCTGGGAAGATGGCCCTGTCAGTAAAGTGCTTGCCGAGCAAGGGCAAGGGCCTGGGTTTGATTCCCCAGCACCCAAGTACACAACAAGGTGCAGCGGTGTGCGGCTGTGATCCCAGTGCTGGAGGGCGGGGGAGGGAAGCAGGAGGATCTCTGGCAGTTATTGGGAAGCCATCCCAGCCAAACCAGTGAGGTCTGGGTCCACTGAGAGAGCACCTCACAGAAGTAAAGTAGAGAGTGATTGCAGGAGGTGGACGTACCAACCTTTGGTTTCCATAGGCTGGCACACGGAGATGTTAGGTGTCCATTGGACCTGAACACATCCAAGTAAAAAGTAGAGGTGAATACATTTTAGTAAAAGAAAACAGGTGACATTGTCACTTTAGCTAGACGTTAGAGAGTCATGGAGGGGATCTAAAAGGAGAAGTGTAGGGAGCTCGGGACATTGGAGCAGGAATGTCTTTCTTCAGACATCCCCACTTATCCCCTGTTGTCATACTGGATGGGAAGAAGGGACAAGGAATCCCAAGGACATGTACAAACCCTGAGGTGACGTATCTCATGTGACTTGTTTCTTAACCATCCTTATTGACTTCAGTCCTGTGGTAGAAGCATCTTACAAGAACAACGGAACAAGAAATGAGGCTGCAGAGGAGGTCTGGGGACAGAAGGAACAGCGGATGTCTGGAAATGAGCTTCTCACAGAACTGTCATTTAGAAAATGCTGATGTTTCTCTCAGTGAAGAAGGGGCATGGTTTCTCTTCACAATGTTTACAGATTCTTGTAACCACTTTAAATGTGTATGTGAACTTCCTTTTTTTTTTAATTGGATCTTTTTTTTTTTTACATTTCAAATGTTATTCCCTTTCTTTGTTCCCCTCCACATACCTCCTAGTCTATCTTCCCTCTCCCTGCTTCTATAAGGGTGCTCCCCCACCCATCCCCCCATTCCCACCTCATTGCCCTGGCATTTCCCTACACTGGGGCATCAAACCTTCATAGGACCGAGGGCTCTCTTCCCATTAATACCAGACAAGGCCATCCTCTGCTACATATGCAGCTGGAGCCATGGGTCTCTCCCTGTGTACTTTTTGGATGGTGGTTTAGTCCCTGGGAGCTCTGGGAGGTCTGGTTGGTTGATACTGTTGTTCTTCCTATGGGGTTGCAAACCCCTTCAGCTCCTTCAGGCCTTTCTCTAACTCTTCTATTGGGGTTCCCGTGCTCAGTTCTATGGTTGGCTTTGAGCATCTGCCTCTATTTGTCAGGCTCTGGCAGAGCCTCTCAGGAGACAGCTATATCAGGCTCCTGTCGGCATGCACTTCTTGGCTGGAGGGAACAAAATACTCACAGGAGGAAATATGGGGACAAAGTATGTGGACTTTCTTAAACAGAAAAGTAAATATACTAAGAGACAAGTCACTGGAGGGCCTCTGCCATAATAGAAGCCAGGATATAACACAGAATGTAAGCCTCCCAGGGGGGCTGCACTTTGTTCCCAAGTGATCAATCAGAGAGACTTGAATTTACACATCTGTATTACAAGAAAGCTTTCAAAAGTGTGCTTGGATTCTTCTAAGGGTTAACATCCTACTTTAACATAACTGGTTGATTTTTTTTTTTTTTTTTTTTTTGCCTAACGTTTACCTGAACCTGCCTGTGTATGGCTGTGTATGTTTGCATCAGATGCTTCAGTGGGGGCAGGGAGGGTCCTGTGCAAGCACACCAGGAGTTCCCATCTCCCCTCCTACATTTTGTATCCCTGCTTTCTCCCCTGTAACTCTTTTCTTGTTTCTCAGTCTCTCTGTGGGTGTGAAGACAGTCAGACTCCAGTAGTGGGGGAAAACTTGTGAAGCAAATATTTTGGTTATATTACAAATCTGTTGTTTTCCTTCTCCTCTGTCTAGTGACACCTCCCTCCCTTCCTGGTTTCAGTGTGGGTGAGGATGGGGACCATGGCGTCAGGGCCTGGGACAGAAACTAAACACAGAGGACCCCACAGCCCCATGGAATGGCCAATTAAAGGTGCCATTAGGGTTTTCATCCAGGTGACAAGCTCACAAAGCATCTCAAGGAGACAGGTATAATGCCCTTTTCTGCCACCTTGAGCCAACTTTTCGATGTGACAGCTTTGCAGTGACTTACCATTCTGGAAGCTTTGAGTCATGTCGTAGATACTGTAGATAATTTCAGCTTGCTTTGCTTTGTGTGTGTGTGTGTGTGCGTGTGTGTGTGTGTCCCGAGAGAGATATCAGGTGTTTTCTTCAGGAGATATGGTTTCTCCACCTCATCTTTGAGACAGGGTCTCTCACTGAACCCAGAACTTGCAGATTTGGCTAGACCAGCTAATAAGCCCTAAAGATCAACGTGTCAGTATCCCTATTCCTGGGGTTACAGACGTGCCTGCGGCACCTGGTTGTTTAGGTAGGTGCTGGGTATCTGAATTCGGGTTCTTGTGGATATACAGCATGTGCTTCTCGAATTAAACCACCTTCCCAGCCCTTAATTTCATATTTCATTACGTAAAATTCTTTCTTGTGGTGATATTTGTAAAGGGAATTTTTCTCTAATGGACACCTTATAGTCCAGAGTATAACATGGCAACATCTATGTGACTATTGTCCACTTTTGGAGTGTTCAGAGAGCTCCCAGTTTTTCTCACTAATATGAACCATGCAGTGATGAACATCTTTCTGAAGAAAAGCACCCTCTGTGTCTGTGACCCTCTCCAGGGGAGAGTTACCTCAGCCTGGACCACAGGGGGCTCTTAACATACAGCTCAGAAAATCTGCATGCTTAGTCTCCCTGCTAGCTCTTCCCTCTCCTCACTTGAGTTTTGAGAGGTCAAACGATGTGGTGCTTTGAATGTGTGGCCCATGGGAAGTGGCCTTGTTGGAGGAAGTGTGTCACTGTGGGTCTTTGAGACCCTCCTCCTAGCTGTCTGGAGACAGTCTCTTTCTGTTTGCTTTCAGATGTAGGACTCCTCAGCACCATTCCTGCCTGGAAGCTGCCATGCGGCCCTCCGACTAAACCAGTCACAATTCAATGTTGCCCTTTATAAGAGTTGCCTTGGTCATGGTGCCTCGTCTCAGCAATGGAAATCCTAACTAAGACGATGGGAAAGTTCTGCTTCTTTCTAGGTCTGTTACAGGCTTCTGTGGCACCATCCTGAGGAAGAAGCCGAAGGTCTAAGCCACTAGCAGAGTCTCTGGTGCCAAGAGGTCAGCTTAGGAGTCAAATGTAGGATGAGGAAATTCACAGTCTTCTGCCATAAGGTGGCCCTATAGAAACTGTAATCAGGGCCAGGCATGATAGCATACAAATGAGAT
Organism: Micromys minutus; assembly: GCF_963924665.1. NCBI lineage: Eukaryota > Metazoa > Chordata > Mammalia > Rodentia > Muridae > Micromys > Micromys minutus. The sequence continues at coordinate 28,661,661 of NC_137984.1, forward strand.
CCCAGCCTTGGGAACCCAAGGCATGAATAGTTTTGTTTGAGACCAGCTAGGCTACAGATCAGCCTGTCTTTAAACATGCAAATAAATAAATAAATAAATAACTGCCACCACATGCTTAGAAAATTTATTTTGATGCTTTTGTGCTCTGTGGAGCTGACTTCTCACCTTATTTCAAGGAACCTTACCTACAAGCTGAGGTATAGAGTGCTTGCATGAAACCCTAGCATGCATGAAACCCTGAGCTTGAACCTCAGCACCAAAGAAACTGGACATAGTGGCACGGCTGTAATCTCAGCACCCAGGAGGCAGAAAGAACATGATGAGACAGCCATTCTCTGTCACATACAGAGTTGAGGCCAGCCTGGGGACTGTGAGACCTTGCTCAACGATAAACAGCTCCCCGGCGATGCCCGTACCCACAATCAGTCACATGTGTGGTGTGATCAGGTACTGTGGCCAGGGTGTGTTCCCGGCACAGCCCCGGAGGAATGTGGCTGTATCTAGTCATCATTTTATAAATATTGATGAAAATGGTAAAAATGTTTGAAAAGGAACTTTATCCAAAGGAGTGTCTTGGAATTCGGCTTTTAATTTTTTTCCTCCCAAAGTCTCTTAGATCTCCTATTTCAGCACTGAACTCTAAAGCAGCCAAGGAGGGTAGCCAGTGCCCAGGACTTGTTCATTACCAAGGCGCTCCAGAGTCTCTATAGACCAGGCTGGAATAAAGGGAAGTTCAGGTAGTCTAGTTGCCACGACTAACCCTTGTACCCTAGATATGATAAATACTTAAAAATCGCAGTGGCTTCCCAGAAGGAAGTGCTAAGTTTTCTTGTCATTTTGTGAAAGCCTTTCAGTGCAGGGATGTGAGAGGAAAATTCATTCTGTAGCAGAAGCTGAGGTAAAGAAATTCTGCCCAGCTCTTCATGGGTACACACACAGTGGTACAGGCCAGGAAGAAAGGGAGATTGTGTCTGAGATGATGTGATAGAACGGAGCCTCCTTTATGTCCTCGTTCATCTTCCATAGTTAATCACTTAAAGGTTAGAGACAGGGTTAAGAATGTGGTCCTGTTGGTAGAATGCGTTCCCAGTATACACAAAACCCTGAGTCCCATCCCTAGCACAAATCCAGTAAAGGTGGCACATGCCTTCCATCCCAGCCCTTGAGAGGTAGAGACAGAAGAATCAGAGTTCAAAATGACTTTAAGGCTTAACCTCACTGGTTCAAGGTTTCTTTGGTCTAGGTTCTAAGATTTCTAAGTCCTTCTGGCAAATATCTGGCTGCTCCAAGTCTGGTAGGTAACAGAGAACTGCTTGCTGCCCTGTCAGCCCATTTGCCTGGTTAACCCTAGCAGCATCTGATGGCTGTCAGAGCTTGCTGCCTTCCTTCTGAGCTCCACCCAGATGTCTAAGCTACCAGGAGACTTTTGCAGTGGCTCCCTTCCCCAACACTAGTTTATCTGAGGCGGGGATGGCCAGATTCCTCCCAATGCCGTTCTTTGTGTTTCCACTCAGGAATCAAATCTTCTGTGTCCATGGGGCGAGCACAGTACTTCTTTAATTATTTTGTAATCTTCTAAATCCATTGCTTTTTCATCATCTTCAGGCCCTTCTCTAGGGATCTACAAGCCCACACTCCAACTTTAGTTTCTGTTGTATCAACCTTTCCTGGAGACATATAAACAAGGATCTGTTTGCTCCAGATGGAGCCCCAAACCAAAGTGTCTGTTGAGCTTTCTTACAGGAACATTGATGAGGGCCTACTTACGTAGTGGGTGACTTCAAAACAACCATATCACCAAAAAGTACTTCCAGTGTGGGTGGTGACCTCCCCAAAGCTGCCTAAATGGGGTTCCCCCTTCGGTTAACTTTCGACTTCCTGTATGTTCTACCATCTCCTGAACCCACATGCAGTTGGTCAGGATTTTCTACAGCTATTGTTAGGAACAGGAGGAAGGAAGTGACAAGAGCTCCACGTGAGGGACTAATCACCCTCTCCATCCCTCCATGAAGGAACACCAAGGGCCCAGGCTCACTACAGCAGTGGAAACTGTTCTTATTAAGATCGTGGCAGCTAAAGCAATGCCCGGAACACAGTGTTTCACTGTAGTTACTAACTGGTTACTAACTCTGTGTGTTTCCGAGTTTCAGCATTCCCGGGTACGGGGAAAGACTCCAAGGGAACTGAGAAGGACGAAGAGGGCAATTTTAAGAAAACCCGGTGGGTGGCGGTGGTGGGGTTGAGGGGATGCTGACTAATGGTTCAAAATACCATATGGGAATTTTTGTAGGAAAATTTGCACGTTGAACATGATTTATCATTTTAATTTTATATGGATATACGTGGGCCTGGGTATATGTTTATGTGCATGTAGTTGCTGATGGAGTCCAGAAGATGCCATTCCTGCCTGGGGCAAGCTATTTTAGGGAAGAGAGCCACTAAGAAAATCTCTGGGATAGCTTTGATATCCGGGTGGATCTCAGAAGGAAAGTCCCAAACACTGATGGCTGTCGGGGCTACAAAAAGGAATGCTGCATGGTTTGATCAGGCAGGTGGATGACAATGCCTCTAAGCAGCTCTCTGTTATCTCCAAGACTGATGGAGCAGTCAGATATTTGTCAGAACGACTTAGAAACCGAAGAAGAAATGTGGACCAGAGAAGCCTTGGACCACCGAGTTTGAACTTCTTGAGGTTGACTTTGAACTCTGATTCTCCTGCCTCTACCTCTGGAGCTGGGCCGTCTGGAACCGGAGTTAGAACCAAACAATGCTCTTAGTGGCTGAGCCACCACACCAGCCCGAGGGAAGTGTGTCTTTCAGTCTTACGGACAGAGCTCCTAACTGAAAGTGCTGACACATTTCTCACCAGGTGCTCCTGAAAGTACCCTGCTACCCCTGTCGTCATCCTTGTCACAATGTCATTACCAATTGCCCAGTGAGAAAATCGAGACACAAGGAAGCTAATTAACTTGTTTAAGGCATTCAGTCTAGTGATCAGTGGCCCTAACTTGGACATCTTCTGGCAAGCTCCCGTGGAGCAGAGTGTAGGGCCTTCATTGCTCTCTGGCTCGTCCTGTTGCCTAAGGTCATCCATGAATGCCACCAAGCTTTGCATTCCCGAATGACGCAAATCTCTGAACTCATTTCTCATGAAGAAAAGTATAAGGGTAGAAAACCAATTTCTGAGGAAGGAATTGGCCAAGTGACGTGGTAGCATCAAACAGTCCAGTTTTAAAATGCATTTTTATGGGCTGGAGAGGTGACTCGGCACTTCTGTGCAAGCATGAGGTTTCCATTACTCAGCACCTACGTGAAAAGCTGGGTGCAATAGCAGGCACCTGCCATTTCTGCACTGGGGAGGTGGAGACCGATCGCTATAGCCCATTGGCTACTACTAACTGGCTAGCCAGTCTAGCTGAATAGTGAGCTCACAACACTCAAAAGTAAACAAATGAATGCTGGGCCTGTAGCTCAGTGGTACGTGGTTGCTTTACATGGAATAGGCCCTAGTTTCAATGGCCAGCAATGCAAATAAGTTAATTAATAACTTATAAGTAAGCTTAAGAAGTTTCCTTCCCCAGAATTTCACTTGTGAGATTTTTCAGAAATTTGCTATTTGGAATTGTGATATTCATCATTATGCCCTTAGATTTATGACACATATGTGCTGTTCTGTATTCTTACCTGTGTGTTTAGTTTCCATGATCAAAGATGCCAAGATTCTCTATAGCCTACTTGAAGCCCTGAGCCTTCTCACATATGTGTGGTGAATATTTGCTTTTTAAAAAGTTTTTGGCAATGTTTTTGCAGGTGGCCAGATGTCTGTTATTTAAAGGAAAGGCAAGGTCCATGACTCATGATGAGAACCCGACACTCAATTGGCTCATTCATCAAAGGCAGCCTGGTGTCTCCATTCAGTTTTACTGATCAAAATGCAACAAATCTGTAAACTCCAGTTCTGTATGAGATATTCAGTATCCATCTGGGTACTTACAGACCTTGACAGAGACTTTCAGGAGCAACACTTGGGGGACTAAGCGATCTATGCTGGTTAACTTCCTCTTCCCACAAGTGGAGAGGTAAATTTCAGCTCCTGTCCCCACAAGCTCAAAGAATCCAGTGTCAGAGAAAGGGTTAGTGGGGGAGGCAACACTGTAGCAAGTGCTTCACCCAAGGGGTACTGCAAGACTGAGTCTCTTCCCTAGTCTGGAATTTAGAACTCTGGTGTAGTCAAAAGTAGTAGCTTTTGGGATGCCTCCCCTAAGCCTCAAGCATTTGAACACTTGCTGTCCAGTTGGTGGTACTGTTTGGGAAGGAAGTCTTTGGAGGTGTGGTCTTGATGGAGGAAATGTGTCACAGTTCACACTTCCTGCTTCCTGTTTGTTATTTGATGAGGAGCTTCCACGTTGAGTTGCCATGCCTGGTTGATGTCACATTTCCATGCCATGATAATGAATCGTAAGCCACAGATACACCCTACTGTAAGTTGCTTTGGTCATGGTGTTTTAGCACAGTGATAGAAAAGTAACTCAGATACCAAGGCAGGCTGTTATACAAGACTGTTATGTACTCAAAGATGGCCAGACCTTCTGATACTCCTGCCTCCACTCCCTAGAGCTCAGACTAATGGCCATGTGCTATCATGGCTCATTTACATGATGCTAGTGATTGAACCAAGAGCTTCCAAACATGCAAATACTCTACCAAATGAGCTTTGTCCCCAGTTCCATTAAACCACTTTAATTCATTTTTAGTTGCACTAACTAAATACAGCAGAGTAGGTAATTTATTTAAAAATGGAGATTTATTCAGTTCACTGTTTGGAAGATCAGGAGTTCAAGAATGGAGTGCTGACATCTGCTTCACATCTGGAGAGGGCCTTCTGTGTCTTAGTTGAACAGAGGGTGTCACATAGCACAACCAAGCAAATGCAATACCTTGGGTATTTCTCTTCCTCCCCTTAGAAAGCTTTTAATGCCCCTGTGTTCTCCTCCAATCTCAATCAGCTCTTAAAGGGAAACTTCCAAATATCACTTGCACATAAATTTGGGATTAAGTTTCCTACACATGAGCCTGGGGACATACACATTCAAACACAGTGAACAGTTTGGCTAAGAGTTTTCCTGTTTGTTAATTTTTTAGAGCTTCCAAAGCAAAATCAGAAGTAGGCTCTCAAATCGCCACAGAAATAAATAACATCTATTTTAAAGCAATTATTTATTGTACATACACTCTTGTCTCTTTTAAAACATTGAAATTGATTTGTATCCTAATGAGAGAGATAGCTCTGTCTTTACATAAAGAATTAAAGGTTGGCTGAATATTTGATATTGGAGGATAGACAGCATCAGCCACATTTTTCAGAATTGATTAATATTCTGATTTTTTAATCGTCAGTGCTGAGAACACTGTTTCACATATGTACAAAACAGAAAGTGGCAGATGAAAGCTTAGGATCATTTCCAAAATTTTGTCCTAAACCCAATCCAAAACTCATGCAAACATTTGAGTATGTAAAAGCCTTCATCTGTATGTATGTAACTTTGCCATATGCATATCTGGTGCCCACAAAGGCAGGAAGAGGGTGTCAGATCCCCTGGAACTGGAGTGACAAATGATTGTGAGCCGCCACGTGGGTGCTGGGAACCAAGCAGCAAGTGCTCTTCAACAGAGTCATCTCTCCGGCCCCTCCCCCCATTCAACTTTTCAAAAATGAAACTTGAGCCAGGTTTTCCAACAGCCTGACCCAAGTTCAAAATCAAGCACCCTCGCACAACCTAATGCAAAGATACCAACTTGGTACCGCTTAGAAATGATGATAGGAAAAAGATTAAGTCTTCATTGTCCATAATTAAACCATATTGTTCCCACAGAAGTGGAAAACTTGCTTGCATACAGTAAACATGCTGTGGATTATCATGCACAGTATTGACTCTGAGCCGAGGTGTTTCAGGCAGGATCTGTTGGTACTGCAGGGTGTGAAGGCGGGGCAAGGTAAGCAAGCCATGGCTTCAGAACAGAGACAGCAAGTGATACAGCGTGGGTGAGCTAGGCCAGAATCACGCGTGCTTTGGAAGTAATTTTTGAATTAATATGAGTTCACAGTATGCTCAGGAACCTTTTACTGTTGTCATTTTTTTGCATTTTTATTGGATATTTTATATATTTACCTTTCAAATGTTATCCCGTTTCCTTGTTTCCTCCTCTCCAACTCCTTTTCCCCCTCCCCCTGCTTCTATGAGAATGCTCCCTCTCCCACCCACCCACTCCCACATCATCGCCCTGGCATCCCCTACACTGGGACATCGGCCTTCACAGGACCAAGGGCCTCTCCTCTTATTGATGCCAGACAATGCCATCCTTCGATACATATGCGGTTGGAGCCATGGGTCCCTCCATGTGCACTCATTGGTTGGTGGTTTAGTCCCTGACAGCTCTGGGGGATCTGTTGGTTGATATTGTTCTTCTTATGGGGCTGCAAAACCTTCATTTTTCTCAACTCTTACATGCTTATGAGACCAGCTATAGAAGAAATGGGGTCACAATTAACACAATTAATAGACATTAATTTTGTTCTACTTCTGCAGGCTAGAAGTCCAAGATCAAAATGTTCTTGGTTTGTTTCTGGTGAGAATCGAATTGCATTGCAGGCAGCCATATTCTGCCTCTGTGCTCACATGGCCTCTTCTCTCAGCCCACAGGGGACTTGTGAACTCTAGGGTGTCTTCCTCTGCACATAAGGATGTCAGTCCTCAGATTAGACCCTTCCTTTGATGTATTCACCTAACCTTCACTACCCATGTCCTAGTCAGGGTTTCTATTGCTGTGATGAAACACCATGACCAAAAAGTAAGTTGGGAAGGAAAAGGTTTATTCAGCTTACACTTCCACATTGCTGTCCATCACTGAAGAAAGTCAGGACAGGAACTCAAGCAGGGCAGGATTCTGGAGGCGGGATACAGATACAGATGCCATTGAGGGGTGCTGCTTACTGGCTTGCTTCCCATGGCTTGATCAGCCTGATTTCTTATAGAACCCAAGAACAGCAGCTCAGGGAGGACACCGCTTATAATGGACTGGGCCCTTCTCTATTTATCACTAATTGAGAAGAGGCCTTATAGCTTGATCTCATGGAGGCATTTCCTTATCTGATGACTCTAGCAAACAGGAAGTACATGCACACACACACACACACACACACACACACACACACACACAAACACACACACACACACACACACACACACACACACGTAGGTAGTTCCATCTCAAAATACAGTCACATTGGGAACTGGACAGTTGAGTGAGGGCACAATTCAATATTTAACACTTTTCCTATCCCAGATACTTTAGATCAATTATCATGTGTTAGGTAGACTTTATGCTGGCTAGTTTTAAATTTTATTTATTGTTATTTAAATGTAGGAGTGCTCTGTCTGCATGTACACGTACATGCCTGAAAAGGGCATCAGATCCCTTTAGAGATGGTTGTGAGCCATCATGCAGTTGATAGGAATTGAACCCAGGAAGAACAGCCAGTGTTCTTAACCACTGAGCCATCTCATCAGCCCTATGATAACTAGTTTTATGTCAACTTGACACAAGCTAGAGTTATCAGCAAGGAGGGAGCCCCAGCTGAACAAAAAAAGATACCTCCAAAAAGATCAGGCTGTAGGTAAAGTTGTTGGGTATTTTCTTAGTTGGTGATTGATGGGGAAGGGTCAAATCCATTGTAGATGGGGCAACCGGGACTGGTGGTCCTGGGTTCTATAAGAAAGTAGGCTGAGCAAGCCATGAGCAGCAAGCCAGTAAATAACACCTTTCCAGGGCTTCTGCATCAGCTCCATCTTCCAGGTTCCTGCCTTGGCCTCCTTCAGTGATGAGCACCAATGTGGAAGTGTAAATCCTTTCCTCCCCAACTTGATTTTTGTCATGGTACAAAGCAATAGTAACCCTAAGATGAGCTTGGAGCTAGGGAAAATAATTTAAGAAAACATTGTAAACTCCAGTTTAAGGAACTCATTCTAGACACTGGCTCCTTAGCTATTTAAGTAGTCAGATGTTCTGGAAATGCTGACACTTTCAGCACTCATGCCCCTGTGGTTTTTCTCGGGGTTCTACCTTGAGCACATATCCCTACAGCATCCCAAGTGAGTGGTGGATATCAATTTCTTGATGCCACAGAGTTGTACATAAAGACCTAGAAGGGTCCTAATAAGATGAATTTTGGTGTGTGTCCAAAGCAAGAAGTTGCAGTAATCATTAGTAATCAGACCAGAACTTGCAGACAGCAGATTTCACTGGACTCTCAAGGTTTATCTAGGATAACCTTCCTGACCCATGACCCCACTCCCTCTCTTGCCCCAATAGGTCAGAACCTATAGACAAAGAAGCTGTAACAAGAGTTCATGAGAAAATCAAGGAGTGGGTAGAGAAGAAACTTTCCCAAAGAAACTGAACAGAGAAAGCTGAGGTTCTGACACAGACCAAAGATTTTTTTAAAACTTTTTATTAGCTACAACTAATTTAAATGCCACCTAGAATGTCCTTAGATTTAACACATGAAATTGTCTAGGATATCAAACAAGGAACAGAACCCTGGGAGTGCAAGAATGGTAGGTAACCACTAGGGGGCGCGCAGGTTTCCCTGTCCTCAGAAGAGAAAGCCAGGAGTGGGTGGAGGGTTTATGATACTGGGCAGGAAGAACTTTAGAAGCTACTGTGATTGTTTGGATAAATGAAGGGCACTCAAGACCCGGGTGTTAATGTATAGTGTGTATTCCTAAGCTAGACATCTTTGTAAGCCTATAGTGCACAGAGTTCTGGGGTGTAATGTTTCAAAGAAATACTCACATTAAGATAACTTTCTTGTGTGTGTTTTGCAGCATGAGGGAGTGTATATTAAATATGAGTGTGTGTGCACATACAGGGAGAGGCATCTTTTCTGACTTAAATATTAACATAGCATTTAAATACTGCTTCTGGTTGAAAAAGATGCTCAGTCTAAATCATATCATTTTCTTTTTCTAGAAGATTCACCAGGAGAGAAAATGTTGCCTAGTTTCAGAAAGCTTTTAAATTTCAATGACATAGCAGTTGAGGCTGCCAGAAGCCAGGAAAATGAGTCACCAACCTGCAGACATCAATTAGAGTTGACACCAGGTCCCAGACAGATGTCTTTCTCTTTCCTCTTGACCATATACAAATTTGTAGCTTATGGCTTGTGTCCTCTGTTGCTGACCTCCAATTGATCCTGGAGTCTGCCTTTCTCTAAGGTCTGTCTATCTCTGAAATCACCTTTCCTTTTCTCATTTTTGTGTTAAAAATATTTACTTTGTTATTTTTAATTTATATTAAGTGGAAACATAAGAGTTCTTTGGAGAGTCGTTTTGTGTTGGATGGGGGAAAACACATGAAGGAGTGTCTTCCTGAAACGGACACAGTTGAGAAACTGAGGCAGACTCCTAAAGGGATGTTTCACTGAAGCAGACACAAGTAAAAGGAGGTTCTGCTAAAGCAAGCATGTGAAAGGACACGTGCTAACGACACGCATGTATTGGTCTGCCTTACGTTGCACAGTTGAGCTGCATTTGTCAGGACTCCATGAAGAGAAGCACACCATAAAACTCCTGGTGATGTGCTACCGCTTCTTGCTGCTTCTGAGGACTCAGGCTGATTGGCAGAGTGATGTCAGCTGAGACAAATGCACGTGCTGAGGTGAGACACAAGGAGAACACGTGATGTTTGGAGGCAGTATAAAAGAACTTGAAGGTGACAGCTGCTGAGTTTGGCTTGCTTGCATAGCTAAATGCTTCACAGATCTTCGCTTCACTGAGCGAGGCACAACCAAAAACTCTTCCCAGCATTCCTGTTGGCCCTGGTCCCTACTGCTGACTTGTGCAGAGTCAGAGAGCTGACTGTCTCTACCAGGTCATGCCACTGCTGCTGCTGACCTGACTTTACTGAGCTGGCCTGCTGGCATATCTGTGAAGTGTTTGACAGTGGATCAAGCTGCCACAGCTGACCTGTAGACTGAACTGCCGATTTCCTGACAATGCAGGTGAGATTTGCTCCAAAGAACCTTTCTAAACAAATTCACTCCCCCATATCCTTTCTTTTCCACTACCTCCCTGGTGGTAGGCTACCAGGGAGGTTCAAGCATTTAAAGAACCATCATTAAAAATAGGATTTACGTGTCTGTGTGTTGATATGTACATGTGAATACAGGGCCTAGCCCAGCAGAGGGCATCAGATCCCTGGAGCTGGAGTTACAGGGGGTTCTGAGCTGCTTGATGTGGGTGCCAGAAACTAAGGCCAAGTTCGCTGCCAAAGCACATGGGCTTTTAACTGTGAAGCTGTGAAGCCATGTCTCCAGTTTATGTAACCAGGTTTCCTTACTTCTATATTTAGTAGGCAACTCCAAGGACCTCATTTTTTTTTTTTTAAATAATATCTGGGACTATGAGATAGGAAGGTGAGAGTACAATGTAAAATTTTCTTGACTAAACTTCCCACTCTCATCTCATTGCCTGGACATGTGGTAGTCATAAAAAAATGTTAGAACTTGGCCAAGAGCATTAATACATTCCTCAGGCTAGACCAAGGCTAAGGGGAAAGTTTGCTTTGCTGAAGCTTCCTGTGTGTTATAAATAAGGAAACTGTGACCAGAGAAGTTAACAACACTCAAACACCTCCGGGATTTGAGCTCAAATATCCCAAGTTAAATCTAGCTTCTTTTCCAGCTTTGGCTACAAATCTATGAGTTAGTTTATCCATACTACTTGACATGAAGGATCAGATAGTGACAATGACTGTGTGCAGGAGGAGGAGAAGGAGGGGGAGGAGGAAGGAAGGGAGGAGGAGAAGAAGGAAGATGAGGGGAGGAGGAAGGAGGAGAAGGAAAAGGAAGAGGTGGACGGCAGCTACAGCTACTCTCGTCAGCTGACTAAAGTGCGTTATTATCTTGCATTCCTTGAGCACACTCCCAAGATGTAGCATTAACATCACAATCTCATAAATGAGGCACTTGAGCTTCAGGAATGTCAAAAACCAAACTAAACCAAAGCACACAATCATATAGAAGGTGGTACAAACTGGATTTGGTAAACCTGTTTGCTATTTAAACCACTCTGCTCTACCGTACATAATGAAAACAGTACCCCAGCTTATGGACTATCTTCAGATTCTTGGAGACCCCGAAACAATAGCAAAGGGGGTGAAGTTATAGCTTTATGTAGCATGCTACAATGATGTCGCTGGAAACACTGCTTCTGAGCTAAGACAGAAAGCTATTCAAACATCCTGCTAAGGGAAATAATCAGTTCTGGTTACTTCCAATTACTCTCTTCTTGAGCTGGAAACTCCAGATCTGCTATAATTACAAAGGAAGGTCAACCTGGCCCAACTCTGTTTGTCAGGAGCCCATTTCATCATCTCTATGACCACTCCACAGACTTACTGCTAAGAATCAAGTTCACGGGTGTTTCTGGTTCAATAAATCCCTTCTGGTGATTAAAGTTGAGAGAATGAATGCTTGTTTTATTGTTAGCTGCTGACATCTGGCTGTAAAGCCATAAAAGGGGAGTGAGCAGGAGAAAGTGTGGTTGTCACTGAACTGAGTTTATGGGTCTTGACAAATTGAATTCGAGTCAATAGCTCTGCAATGCTAGGGATGAGGTGGTTGGTCTTCTTCTCATCAAGTACCAAGGCAGACCAGCTACTACTCATTGCTTCCTAGAGAAATATTTTATACCCTCCTCCATGTTTGAGAGTTTTCTAATAACATTGCTAAGAACAAATGTGGGGATGTGGTTGTAAACAAGAACCAGATGGTTTTTATGAGACTATGGTGGGTTGGGGGTGGGAGGGATGAATAGTTCTGCCAGTTGGTGAACTGAGCATGTGATATCTTGTATAATTTCATTATGGAGAAGAGGCCGAGGCACAAGCCCAGGGAAAACTCCCTCTCCCTCCCTAGATGGCAGTAGTCAACAAGCATTTAGAAGACCCACAGGCATGGTGTCTTGGGGTGGGGGTGGAGACAAGGGACACTAGATTTTCCATTTGGTTGAAGATTGTGCAGTGGGTGGCAGCCGGTGCAGTGAGGAGTCAGAATCAGGCAGCCTTTGTTTACACATCTCTGTTCTGGTTGTGCCACTTAGGAGCTAATGCTTCTGTTCACTGCCACCCATCACTGAGCTTGTCATCCAAAAGAGAAGAGGTCACCTCTGAGAACCCTTAGACCTCAAGTGACTCAGACCCCAGTGATGCTTCTGACACACTCAGTGTGCTCTTTGAATAAAAGATTACATTGGTCAGGGCTGTGGCGGGGAAGGTTGCACATGCGTCCCAGAGACAGCCTGGCATATTCTTCTGAACAGAAGGTGCTAGTATACTCGCCTTCACAGGTAAGTTCAATTTAGTCCTAACAGTAGCAAGCGCATCTTTACATGGTTGTTTGTATAACCAGCCCACCTACTACTTCCTCTTATATGGACCCCCCTGTAATCCAGCAGTTCTGCCCACAGAGGCCACAGCTTTCTTAGCACTGGCTTCCAGCCAAGTGAGCTTTTGTCTACAGGATGGTTAGAATATCTTTGTTTTTTCACTGTGTTTGGGCATTGTATTCACAGCTCACATATACACATCTCTTATTCTAGCTTTAATTATCATTACTTAGAAAAAATAACATGCCTCTTAGGCTTATCCTTAAAATAACAAGTATGGTGTCCGTTATGTACTAGACAGTACTGTCTGTTCTTCACGTATACGACCCTCTTCAACCTTCAAGACAAGTCTGTGGATGATTACTAGCCCTTACTATTTAGTTATTATTTTTATTATTTATATTGTTTCTAAGCAAAAGTTGAGGCCTACAGGGGATTGTGGCCAAGGCCATGTGGTGAAGAGTAGCAAAAACAGGGTTTGAACCCTGGCACCTGCTTCTGGGGTCACACGGGTCATCATGTTTAAAAGAGGGCTCGTGATCTAGGCTTAATGTTTCTATGCTTCCCACAAGATTAACAGTAGGTCTTGAGGTTTTATTTTCCATCAAATTTATTTATGCTAAATTTCACCCTTATTCTTTTGATAGGATTTATAGTGTGGTAATGTCATCAACAGTGACAAATCAAATTGTACCAAAGTACTGTGACATGTATACTATTGGGAGGTATGAGGGTGAGAGAGGAGAGGACAAGAGAGAAGACATGAACATCACTAGATCAAGAGAGGCATTGGCCTGTAGTGTTATTTGACAGGGAAAGTATAAAGATTCAAGAAAAACTGTCCATGACCTGATGAGTCCTTCACAGTGGATTCCAGAGATGAGAAAAGATGAAGATGCTGGTGAGGATGCTAACCACAGTGTAAAAGGTTAAACCTAGCAGCTCTTGGAAGGATATGACCAGGGGCTGGGGATGTGGCTCTACTGGAAACATGCTTGTCTGGTTGTGCAGGGGGACTCTGGGTTTGGTCCCCAGCACTGTATAAACCCACTGTGATAGTGTATGCCTATAGGCGTGGCACTCAGGAGGCATAGGTGGGAAGATCAGAAGTTCAAAGTTATCCTTGGCTACATAGCAAGTTTGAGACCAGGCTGAACTACATAAAACCCAGTTTCAAGTCTCTCTCTGTCTCTCTGTCTCTCTCTTTTTGTATGTATGTATTCCTCAACCTATCTGCCTCTCTGTGTGTATGTGTCTGTATCCACCTACCTATCTGTCTGTCTGTGTGTATACATGCACAACTGAGGTCCCAGGTTTCAGAGGAACTTTTTCATGTTTCCCATGACAAACTGAAGTATGCTCACACTATGCTTCTAAGGTAGAGCTTCTACCTAATGCTGAGTCCCTTACATACAGTTCCTCCTGTGGTGACCCCCCAACCATAACATTACTTTTGTTGCTACTCCATAACTGTTGCTATTGCTGTGAATTGTAATGTAAATATTTGTGTTTTCTGATGGTTTTAGGCAATCTGTGAAAGGGTCATTTAGTCCCCAAATGTGTTTTGGCCCACAGTTTTGAGAACCACGCTGTTCTAAGCATTTCAATTATGGCTGTGGAAAACTGGCACACTCGACATTTAATATCTTTAAGGATTTCTCCATTTACTTGGATTGCAAGCTGGCAACCATTTTGAGAACACAGGGTCAAGGAAGCCCCGAAATGGGTAAGCTGATGGGCCATCAATCAGGACTGACAACTGACTGACCTGGGGGAGATCTCAGAAGTCCTCTGAGATCCTCCTCTCTCTCTCTCTGTCCTGCCTCTTTACTTGAGCCCTAGGGTAGACTAAAGTGTTTACACAACGTCTGTTGGAGCTGAGGTGAGCAAGATATAGAGCTTTGCCACATTTTTTCAGAATTTAATATGTTTCAGAGGTTTACAAATTTAAACATGCAGCCAAATTGGCCATTGGCCAGGGACTTCTGTCTCTTCAGAGAAAAGGAAAACTTTACTGAGCAGCCAGAGGCTTTCATTAATGGGGGAATTTAAATCACAATAACTCTGTTCCCCAGGGAAGAGGCTAGCAGAGGGTACTCTCTCTAGGCTGGTTGGCTGCAGGAGTTGGTTACTTACCTAATATCATTTTGATCACACTGTCCTGGGACCAGGGACCCTTGGCAAGTCCTTAGAGGCTCTCTGCAGAGACTGATTATTTGGGGCACAACTGTACTGACTGAAGGCTCATGCTGTGTGCTTCCCACACACAGCCTCCCCCAGAACTGCTCCGTGAAGGTTGTTGGTACAAAAGACATATTAGTCATAGAAGCACCTGCAGCACCAGAGCGGCTGGCACTGAATGCTGTTTGAGATCTCTCCTTGACAATATCCTCAAGCCTTTAGCTTTGGAGGAAGCTACTCAGCAATTTCTGTTGATTTATCTCCCTTAAAAGCCTTCCCCCAAAGTTCGGAGGACAACTGGTCAAGCAAAGAGACATCGGCTGTCACTGCCCGTAAGACATCTTAACTTACTGCTTTGGAAACCTTGGGAATAGATCCCAATCATTTGTGATTCATTATTCCATTAGGCATGAATTAAGATAATAACAAATGGAACAGTAGACTTGCTAGGTTGGCAGTGACCTACAGTGATCTGCAGATTCCTGATACACATGCCAAGACAAAGAACATCATTCCCGTTCCCCTTTAATTTTGTGCATATGCATAAGCATATGTATATGCACCAGCTATGTGCAGGAGTTTACAGAGGTCAGAAGAGGTGCTGGATCCCCTGGAACTGGAGTTACAATTGGTTGTGAGTTTGCTGGGAGTCAAACCCAGGTCTGTTCAAGAGCAGTGAATGCTCTTAACCACTGAGCCATCTCTCCCACCCAAGCCCGTTGTTTCTTAAGAAATAGTTCCTTGCACTCTAGAAAGCCTATCTGGAGCCAAATGGATAATTGTTGTAACATCTCATGGTTTCATGTGGAAAGAAAGCGATCATTGCCTGTGTGGAGGCTACCATCAAATTTTAAAAATAAAGGCATTCTAAATACCTTTTAAAGAAATAGGGAAAACATGCTCTAATTAAGTCTTTGAAGCTAACAGAGAAAATCAAAATAGACATTTCTGGGTGTCAAGCAAGTGCTTACAGAAGGAAGGAAATTGCTGCCTTCCCCAGTAAAAATACTAGCAAACTTTATTGGTCCAGGAGTGCATCTCAGTATTCGAATGTCCTTTTTGTAGTTATGAAGCCCTGGGTTCAAATTTTAGCACTGCAAAAAATATGCACACACACATGCACGGGTTTGGATTATTCATCTGAGTGTTTTTGTTTTTTTTTTTTTTTTTTTTTTTTTTGTTGTTGTTTTTTGTTTTTTTTCAACTCCACTGAATGGCAGGTCACAGAGTGCGTTATTCATTCACAAACTACAATGAACACATGTTGAGACACATTGGGCATGGAACAGTTCTGCAGAAATTAAGAGCACGAGTAATTCATTTGTGAGCAAACTCCTCCATTTTTCTCAGTTGGGATAAAGAAGAATTAAAGTGCAGAGGCTCCCAAGGAGCCACAAAACATATCAGTCTTCAAAGCTGACAAGCCATCACATATGGAGGCAGTGATAAGGGTGAAGCTTGAAAACTCCTGGATACAAGACAGAGGGTTTTATCCAGCCTCAGTTACATACATACGGAGACCCAATCTTACATCCTCCGTAAAAGAATCTCAGAAGTGACTATAGGCAGGGGTGATTCACACTGGGCTAATAGATCTTTCATAACCTGGATGAGCTCATACAGGAGGGTGTGGCTTTTCATCCAACTACTCATAAACAGCTGCATTTGAAAACCTGTGGGTTGTTTCTAGCATTTTCCATGTGCTATTTGTTAGGTCACTGAAACCACGAAAATCAAAATTGTGAAGAAGCAGTAGGCTACTGAAAGTTAAGCCCATAGATGGCTCAACAAAACATGTTGTGCCTTTATACTTTGACAAATGAAAATTTTGCTTATTACCCTGGAGTAAGGGTGTTCCTAGAAGGGAACTCATTGCCTTTCACAAGAGAGGCCAGAATGTGAGCCCTGGGGCTGATATATAGTTAACTCAACATGTTAAGTCTTCTAGGCTGACCATGTTTTGCTGTATGCAGACTACAGGTTGTAGTTCTCCTTGACCAACACCGTGTGTATGTGACCATCTAGTGTTTCCTTTTTTTTCTTTTACTTAAATTGTTGTTTTTATTATTTGAAAACATCATACACATATATAATGTATTGTGACTCTATTGATTGCCATTTTATCACCTGGCCTGGTACTTCCCAGCTAAGTGCCCTATTACTTGCCATCTGAGTCTTGTCCTGGCTTGCTTTGTTCCATGCATGTCCTCATGGGTGCTCCTTTGGTGACCTGCTCATGTTGAATCCTTCTGGTCCTTTTCCTTTCCCCTCTTCCTCTACCTCTATTCTCTGCTTGGGACACCATGACTGGGATCAGAAGTCCCGCCCTATTCTCCTCTCCTGCCCAACTATTGGCTAATCGGTACTTTATTAACCAATCAGATATGCTGGAAAACAATTTTTACATATCACTGAGACAGCACATGCTTCAATAATCATGTCAATGCCAACGTGGGACTGCAAGCGGATCTCTGGGCACAGTAATCAGTATCTGAAATACACAGTGCAAAAAACCACCCCCTAACAGGTGCTACATGAGAAGCAAACATGCTTAACTGCTGAGCGATTTTTTCAGTCCCTTGTTCTACTTTTTAAACTTGATCTGGAAGTGAAGGCATTGAAGTGGGAAATTCTCTACCTTAGCTTCCCCACCTTATACATTCCTTCAATTCCCCCTCTTCTACACACACACAGACACACAGACACACAGACACACACACACACACACACACACACACACACACACAGACACACAGACATACACACACACACACACACACACACAAGATTACAGCTGTCTCACACTTAGAGGTGGTACCTGGCTTGAAACAGAAAGGAAATGAAACAGCACAGAGGGACAGCACCACTCTACCAATAGATAAACCTCTAGAAGGAGACAAAGAAAAAAAAAAGAGTCACTGCCAAAGGCTCTTTGGTCCCCATTGTGTTGCAAAATCCAATATCACATTGTGATTTATGACATTCGGGTATGAGCAGCTCAGAGACTTTAATACCTAGAGAGGGAGCAATACTTTAGCCTGTGACATTACTACACACAGTGATTTACAGCAACAGAGAGGAGGGAAAGGGAGGGCAAAGCTCAGGTTTTCTTCTGCCAGGTGACTCTTTCTACATCTGGCTGGGGAAGAGAAAGTGTATTTTATAGTAGTTAAAAAGCCTTTGCATCATAACCTGGACACTCCTGGCTGTAAAGCATGGGGCAGACTTGGTTCTAAATTCCTTCTCGCTCTTTCCAGGAATGGTAGGGGTCTGAAATTCTGGTGGGCTTAAGGTTACACTGCAGGGTGAAATATGCTAAAAATGACCCTGCCAGTGGCAGACCTGTTTGTTAAGAGACAGGCAGCCTCATTCATAGGTTCTCAACGCCTTAGCTGTCATGTAGGGACTGTAATTAACCTACTTGAGAAACCACACAAAGAAGCTCCGAGCCTTCATGGAAGTAAGGTAGGTTGAACACTGAGAGGCCTTGGGCTATCTAACATAGTCCAGGGCCTGAGAGAATATCTCTGACCCAAATGATACTGTGCTCTGAAGGATGCTTGTCTGACTGAGCCCCACCCAAGTTCCTGAATTGCTACACTATACAAGATAAAGGGATAAAAGAACAATTAAAAAATTGTAATCCACTCAATTTTAGGATAGTTTTAAAATATGACAGTAGATAATAGAAATCTTCACATTAGCAGAAAAGGAGTCTGGAATGGGTTTGCACCTTTTGGACGAGGCTGAATAAAGTAACTGATAGCCGACCATAAGAGGCGCATCCCAGCTGAGCACTGAGAATCCTGAAACAGCAAGTCGCTGTTCAATAGCAGGGCTTCAGAGACTCCAGAGACACCTAAGCACTGAATGGAGAGAAAGACTCAGTCATGAAGCCTATGGCAGGAGAGAACGACTCATGGGCAAAGCCATGCCTCAGCAGCAAGTCAGCCTTGGATACCCCAAGTCCAGGTGAGTACCTGACTTGGGAACTCTTGAAATCCACCCAGAAAGATGTGGAGTCTGTAAGGCTGGCTTCTCACCTGTTTATGTTTGTGTGCACACAGATGGGTGGATTTAGGTGCTGTTTTATGTCCTGGACTCTGAGAAGTAAAAGGTGGCGTACTTGCCAGGGTTTTACTGAAGGGTTTAAATGAAGAAATTACGCACAGAAGAACAGACAAGTGTGCAAGCCAGTGAACAGAAGCTCTTCTGTGGAAAGGGCTCCCTGCCACTTCATCCTATCACACACAGAGACACACGCTCGAACAAATGCTTGCTGCTCTGTTCACAATAGACAGAAATTGGAAAAAAAAAATCAGATGTCCTTCAAAAGATGAATGGATAAAAACTGTGGTCATTTACACAATGTAATATTACCCAACCATTAAAAAGTGAAATCGTAAAATTCACAGGCAGATGGATGGAACTAAGAAAGAATCATCCTCGGTGAGGTACCCAGACCCTGAAAGACAAATACGATATGTATTCGCTTATATGTGGATATTGGCTGTCAATGATAACCAAACTACAATCCATAGAGCCCGAGAAGTTAGGTATAGAGTAAGGGACTAGGGTGGGGAGAGGGAAATAGAATAGATCATAGATGGATGAGAGGGTCTGCAACAGGAGGATCAAGTGGGTAAAAGGAAGAAAAAGGGATAAGGGAGGTGTCTTAGAGTTTTACTGCTCCAAACAGACACCATTACCAAGGCAAGTCTTATAACGGACAACATTTAATTGGGGTTGGCCTATAGGTTCAGATGTTCAGTTTATTATCATCAAGGAGGGAGTATGGTGGCATCCAGGCAGGCATGGTGCAGGCAGAGCTGAGTGTTCTACACCTTTATCTGAAGGATGCTGGTAGAAGACTGACTTCCAGGCAGCTAGGATGAACCCATGCTCACAGTGACACAACTACTAACAGTGCCACTCTCTGGGCCAAGCCTATACAAACCATCACAGGAGGAAATACAAGAAGAGACAGCTAAAATTAAAGGCCATTTGAGTGATAAAGGTAGTGTACTTACCAGGGTTTTACTGAAGCGTTTAAATAAAGAAATTCTTTACGGAAGAATGGGGAAATGTGCTTTGGTTAAAACTGTTTCACTGATCTACAATAGTGTCTTGCCCACAAGATATGCTAGGGCAGTCTTGGCACAAGTTTGTGGGAATAACCAATCAATAATTCATTTGACCTAAGGGCCTACGCTATAAGATCCAATTCATACCCAACACTTCTTGGATGACAAAGAACCTGAGACTAGACAACCCAGAAATATAGGATAAAAGCAAATTATAATGTTCTGCTAAAGAAATATAGCAGTAAAATGACTCTTAATGAGATTTTGTTATACTCACAGATTTCCAGCTTAGTCATCATCAGAGAAGCTTCCTCAGACAGAAGTTGGGAATATACATGAGACCTATATCCAGAAAATCTGAAGAGTGAGGAACTTTAAAAAACTCAGTCCTAAATGGAATGTCAAATACCTCCCCTCAGAACTCCAAGAACCATGTGGAAGAGTAGACAAAGTGTAAGAGCCAGAGGGGTTGGAGGACACCGAGAAAACAAGAGACTTTAAATCAACAAGACTGATGTAGCATATGAACTCACGAGGACTGAGGCAGCGTGCACAGGGCCTGCACAGGCCTGTACCAGATTAGGTTCTAGAGCTGAAAGGTGTGAAGGGATCACATGTTCCCATCCCTAACAGGGAAGCTCCAATTCATAGCTGCTTGTAAATAAAAATTTAGTTTTCTTCATGGGAGTTTCACTGGTGAAATAAAGTACTCTTAAGGATTATGGTTATAGTTAGGATTAGAGTTAGTATTTGGGTGAGGGTTATAAGGATTATGATTATAATTAGGATTAGGATTAGTGTTTGGGTGAGGGTTAGAGGTAGGATTAAGGTTAGGGTTAAGTTTAGAGTTAGGGTTAGGGTTTTTGTTACAGTTAGAGTTAAGGTTAGGTTTAGAGTTAAGGTTAGGGTTTTTGTTAGGGTTAGGATTAGGGTTAGGTTTAGAGTTAGGGTTTTTGTTAGGGTTAGGGTTAAGGGTAGGTTTAGAGTTGGGGTTAGGGTTTTTGTTAGGATTAGGATTAAGGGTAGGTTTAGAGTTGGGGTTAAATTTGCATGCCCAGCAGTAGATGGCTAACAGAAAACAGACTCAATGGCTTCTTTGGAGGCTTCTTGCCTCATGATGTAATGTCAGTGTTTTCCTTTTATTTTCCTTTTATTTGATTAATTTACCCTATAGCTTCTGTAGTTATAAGCTATAGCCTCCTGTTTAGTGTTTTTATGAGATTTCTGAGTGGGTGGATGAGTAATTTTTTTTTTTTTTTTTTTGGCAGATGAGCAAATTACTGTATCTGGTTCTGTTATTTGTGCCTTCTCTTTGGCTCTTTTTCTCCAGTTCCTTTGTTTTGCCCTATTCTGGTGTGTTAGCATTGTTTCATCTTATTATATAATGTTTTATTTTATTATTATCCCTTAGAACCCATTGCTTTCTATTGAGAAATTTGAGGGGGATAAATCCATATGAAAGGGGAGGTGGGAGGAACTGGGAAGAAAGAGGGGAAGCTGTAATCAGAGTACATTATGTCATTATATGAGGGGGGAAATCTATTTTTAATAAAAAACAAAAGGGAAGGTGGAGAGAGAGAGAGAGAGAGAGAGAGAGAGAGAGAGAGAGAGAGAGAGAGAGAGAGAGAGAGAGTCTTTGCAAGGTTGACTGTTAGTTGCTATGTGGAAACTGGGATTGAGAAAAGGTACTGCTATGTCTGTTTATCTCACTGATACAGATTGCATAGATAATGTTCTTTGCTTCTGAGAGTCTAGAACGTCGACGGGTTTAGATAACCAACTTCCAATGTAAATTCTAGGTGTAGATTCTCTACTGATAAAACCTGTATGATCTTTCAGAGAGATTGTCATTGTCGTCGCTGGAGGAATTGACCGTATCTATGTGACTCTCTAGGAAATGGATGAGTCTTAGACCACTTGTTTGACTCTACTAAACATTATCTCTTGTCTTCTACTTTTGTGGATTTTGCTCTCATCAAGATAATATTATAGACACGACTACAATTGCATGTTGAATGATGCAAGTCCTTTTAGTGGTTCAACTAGCCTAGGAATGGTATTAGAGAGTCCCGTTGAAATGCAGTATTAAACTAGGCAAGGTGGTACATTTTGATCACCCTAGCAACTGTAAGTTAATCAAAACTCTCAAAGCCCCTTTCAAGCTGGCTAAGGCACTACTAGGTTTAGCTCCTACTCAGTCTTAATTAAGGTAACCATTGCTGTGATGAAACACCATGACCAAAGAACATGGGTAGGAAAGGGTTCATTAGGCTTATACTTCCACATCACTGTTCATAACTAAAAGAAGTCAGGACAAGAACTCAGATACAGGGTAGGAACCTGGAGGCAGGAGCTGATGCTTAGGCTACAGAGGAATGCTGCTTGGTGGCTTGTTTTTAAAGCTTGTTCTGCCCGCTTTCTTAATGAACCCAGGACAACCAGCACGGGGAGGTACCATCTATAAAAGGGCTGGGTCCTCCTACATCCATGTCTAAGAAAAGCCCAACAGGTTTGCCTGATTTTGAGAAGGCACTTTCTCTATTGAAGGTCCCTCCTCACGGATGACTGTAACTTGTGTCAAGTTGACCTACGTCTAGCCACCACACATTCATCGTCTCTCATTCCAGTGGTCCCTCTCCGCACTCTCATGATCACTCTAATATGGCGACATCCATTTGCTTTCTATTTTGTTGCCCTCCTCCGTGAACACTGTATGTCCCTTCCTTATCATTCACAAAGTCCTACAAATCCTTATAATTCAGCTCAGCTGCCACAACACAATCAAAGTACGATGATTGGTTTTTAACTGCAAACTTCACAAAACCTGAGCGCAGGCAAGCAAGCAGGCCCATCACATTTATTTCTCTCTGCTCTGGATTATGGATATGACATGACAAGTTCTCTTGTCTTGACTTCTCTGCATGGCGGACCATCGCCCAGAACTGTAAGCCAAGCAACCTCCTCCTCTTCTAAGTTGCTTTTGAACTGGGTATTTTTATTAAAGAAACAAGGTGTCAATGACTCTTGAACTTCAGCCACTGTGCAGCACATAACCTGTTCTTGGGTTGTGCTTTATCCAGGCTTCCTCAGATAGGGCTGGATCAGTGCTCTTCCTTCCCAGGTTTGTGATGTAGGCATAGGCCATGGGCAGTGCTAACCCAGGAATGCCCAGTGAGTCCTCGTACTTAGGTTGACCGTGTTTGACAACACCCCAAGCTGTTACTCTGGTACTAATGCATGGATGCTTGGTACTTGGCACTCGGATGCTGGCTTTCACCTCACACTGACTGTAGGCTCCAGACTTGTGTTTTTGTGGACCCCAGAGCAGGTGATAGGACCCTATCTATGAGGCTCAGGACAGCTTTTTTGCAGACTAACGCTGCATATTTTCATTTCCTTATTAAGACATGAGCATCCTGAAGGTAGTGCCCGATACGAACTGCTTTAGTCCACTCCATGTGGATGAGTGCGTTGACTGTTCAGTATTAATTACTGAAGTGATGCACATAAAGTGAGTTGAATAATTTCAACATTTGAGCCTTCTAGAAAGTGAATTCCCTTGAATGTTTTATTTGTTTGTTTCAGGACGGGGTTCCATTGTGTAGCCTAAACAGGTTTTGAAGGTCCTATCCTCAGGCCTCAGCCCTTTTAGCCCTGGGATTATAGGTAAATGCCACCACACCCAGTGAGATAACTTGCTGCAGATAAAAAGAATCAGCCATTTCAGAAGAAAAAAAGAAGCCGTTTCTGAGTGTTGACTTCCCTTTCATTTATGGATAACTGAGAAAAGAGTTAAAATGTGTAAATTTAATGATAGATCAGATAACTTAGCTGTTATCAGAGATTTAAAGTCACGCTGGAAGCTGTTATGTGTGATGTGCTTTATTTCTCCCTCTCCTAAGGCCATGTAAATAAAAACTCAATTAGAAATAAATTTTTCATATTCTTGTGGGTGGTTGCCTAGCAACAGGAAGGGAAACAAAGGACTGAGTGCATGTAAACCAGACACTCCGCCTGGAATGTCTTTTCTTTTTCTTTCTTTCTAAAGCATAGTTGATAAAGCAACCGGATCATACATATCATATGTATGACTTCTCAGTCAATAAATTATTTTTTTTGAAACAAAAGAACTAACAGAAAGGGAATTTTTACTTAATTTGGCTGTGTTTCATAGCTCTGCACTTGGTATGATGAAAGAATTTCAAATTAGATATTCTACAAGCTGGTCACGTAATTTCTGCACACACTTTCGGGAATGTACTGAAGTGTGGCATTAGCGTGCTGAGCTCTGGAGATCTGTTCTTAGCTCCTTGGTGAGGAGCACAGAGGTTAAGTTGGTCAAACAAGAAGGTAGGTGAGTGCATCAGGCAGTGCAGCCAAGCTTTGTCTTTTAGTGAGTTTATATTACAGCCCAAATTAAGCATTTCGTTGGTTCATTTATCTCAAATATACATATTCCTAGAAATGACTAATATGGTCATAAGCCTAGAAAGACCTTGCTTTCTGTGTTGTCATTCTTAGTTATCTTTTTAAAATTTATTACTGCCGTATGAGAGTATGAGTGTGTGTGTATGTACATGTGTGTCTTTGTGTGTGCATGAGTATCTGTGTGTGCATGACTGTTCTGTGTGTGCATGCATGTGTGTGTCTGTGTGTGTGCATGAGTGTCTATGTGTGCATGAGTGTTCTGTGTGTGCATGCATGTGTGTGTTTGTGTGTGCATGAGTGTGTCCATGTATGCATGGGTATGCATGTCTGCTGTGTGTCTATGTCTGTCTGTGTCTGTATGTATATCTACGCATGTCTGTCTGTGTGTCTGTGTGCATGTCTGTGTGGAGATCAGAGGACAACTTTATGGAATCTGCTCTCCCCCACATAACTTGGACTCTGAGCATAGCGCAGGCCATCAGTCTTGGTGCAGCAGGCGCTGTACTGGCTGAGCCCTCGGTATGGTTCAGTGGAGAGACACCATGCCCAACACGCTGAGTGTTTGCTGTCAGTCGGACACTTTCACATGAGTTTTTAACATAAGAAGAATCCTTTGAAAACAAACGCACAATTGGCCATCCCTGTCTTTCTGCGTTATTTTCAGTTTCTGTGGATTCGTCTTTATGTACAATCTCGTCCTCTTGCAATTGTATCCCCTGTCCCTGGCTTCTTTGATGAAACCTAACATTCCCAGGGCTTATCCACACTGCAGTGGGCATCAGTACAGTACTTCATATCTCTTCTCTTTGGTCATGTTTGAGACAGAACCCTGGTCCCGGGACATGCTAGCCACATAATCTGCAGTCAGCTTCACTATTCCTCCTGCTCCACACCTTTGCTTTTTTGATTTATTTTTGGTATGGATATTTTCCTCTGTATTGCCCTGCCCCCACCTGATACAAGCTAGGACACAAAAAAGGAACACCAGCGGAGAAGCATGCCCCCATCAGATTGGCCTGTGGGGGACTGTCTTGGTGAATGATTGGCTTGAGAGAGGACCCAGCCCACTGCAGATGATGTCAACCCTGAACACGTGGTCCTGGGTGGTAAAAGAAAGCAGGCTGAGCAAGCCATGAGGACCAAGCCAGTGAACAAGTAACGCCCCCCCCCCCATAGCCTCTGGTACAGTTCCTTTCTTCAAGCTTCTCGAATGCAATTTTAAAATGCAAGCTGTTAAAAATTCCTTTCCTGACTTTCCTCAGTGACTAACCATGATCACGGTGTGTAAAGCAAAATAAAAAGTTCTTTCGGTCATGATCTTTATCACAGCAAAAGAAGCAAACTCTGAAACTTGCATGTTTGTATGTGCACTACATGTGAGCCCGTAGCTCATGGAGGTCAGAAGGGGGCATGGGAATCCTTGGAATTAGAGTTGAGATGGCAGTGAGCTGCCCTGTGGGTGCTGGGAAAAAAACTTGAGTCTTCCACAAAAGCAGTAAGTGCTGAGCCATCTCTGCAGCCACACTTTATATAGTTTAATTACTGAATAATTTCTCTATCATATATTTATACCAACAGAGTTTTATAGTCATGGGTAATTGCAAATAGAACTTCTATGATTATCATGTACAAGTTTTTGTCTGAGTTCCCTCTTCAGTGCTGTTGACTGCATATCCAGGTGTAGAGTTTTAGATTACATGGTGATTCCAGGTCTAACATTTGTGGTACAGCTGTCAAACTTGTCTCCAAAATTGCTGTAGCCTTTTCACCTATTAAACAATGGAGGAACATCCCAGCTTCTCTACATCTCTCCCAGGACTTGCTATCGTCTAATATTTTTTTATGGCCATTAGAGTAGGTGTGAGATAATGTCTTTAAAGATATTTTATTTGGTTTTTTAGTGTGGGGGAGTATGCATGCGTGCTCACACACTTTCTTCCAGGGTTTGCACGTGGAGGCCAGAAGTAAACAGCAGGTTTGTATCTCAATTGCTTCTCTACCTTTTCCTTTGACACAGGGTCTTTCACGGAACCTGGAGTTCACAGTCAATTCACTGGCTGCCTGGCCAGTGAGTCCCAGGGAGCCTCCTGTTGGAGTGACCTCAGAGCTAAGATTGCCCTGTGCACTACTGTGCTGGCTTAAATACGACTCCTGGGGATCAGAACTCAGGTCTTCATGCTTTCAGACCAAGCTCCTCACCCCCTTACCCACCGAGCCAGCTGCCCCCCCCCCGCCAGACCCCTTTGACTTTCTTGAGAGTAACATTTTAAAAATGCATATTTTTTTAATTTTTATAAAATTCAGTTGGGGTATTTTGCTGTTACTTGTATTTTTGGTGCCGTACTTAAGAATCCATCACGGAACCTGAGTTATGGAGATTTACTCTTATACACCCATGAGTTTCATCTTTCATGTAGCTCTAAAACATTTTGGGGGTTAATTTATAGTGAGGTAGATATCTGATATCACTGTTTTTTATATTTGTATTTATTTTTAATCCTCTTAGTTCTTAATGTCTTAAAAAACAATAGTAATAAGTGAAAGGGCTTTACTTACGAACTCTCATTTGCTTTCTTATCCCCACATAGCACTGTCTTGATTAGCACATATTAGTACTAATTTTAGAAATCAGAAAGTGTCATCACTTCAACTTTATTCACTTTTTTTTCAAGATTATTCTGGCTATTGTTAAGTGTCTGGTGTTCTGATATAAATGTTAGAATAGCCTGTCACTCTCCCTCAGAAAATCACAATGTGGTTTTTATTAGAGTGCATCAAATCGAAAGACAAATATAGAAAAATAAAGTTACATAAACCAACATCGCAGTCACTGTTTGTCTTAGTTATTTTCCTATTGTGAAGAAACACTGTAAACAACACAACTTGCTTACAGATTCAGATGTTTAGTCCATTATTAGGATGGCAGCACGGTGGCAGGCAGGAAACACAGTGGCAGGCAGGGAGCACGGTGGCAGGCAGGAAACACAGTGGCAGGCAGGGAGCACGGTGGCAGGCAGGGAACACAGTGGCAGGCAGGAAACACAGTGGCAGGCAGGAAACACAGTGGCAGGCAGGAAACAGTGGCAGGCAGGGAGCACGGTGGCAGGCAGGAAACACAGTGGCAGGCAGGAAACACAGTGGCAGGCAGGGAGCACGGTGGCAGGCAGGGAACACAGTGGCAGGAAGGAAACACAGTGTCAGGCAGGAAACACAGTGGCAGGCAGGAAACACAGTGGCAGGCAGGGAGCACGGTGGCAGGCAGGAAACACAGTGGCAGGCAGGAAACACAGTGGCAGGCAGGGAGCAAGGTGGCAGGCAGGAAACACAGTGGCAGGCAGGGAGCACGGTGGCAGGCAGGGAGCACGGTGGCAGGCAGGGAGCACGGTGGCAGGCAGGGAGCACGGTGGCAGGCAGGGAGCACGGTGGCAGGCAGGGAGCACGGTGGCAGACAGGGAGCATGGTGGCATGCAGGGAGCACGGTGGCAGGCAGGGAGCACGGTGGCAGGCAGGAAACACAGTGGCAGGCAGGGAGCACGGTGGCAGGCATTCAGGAATGGTGCTGGAGAATTGGAGAGTTGTTCATCCTGCTCCACAGGCATCAGGAAGAAAGAAAGAGAAACTGGACTTGGTATGGGCTTTTGAAACCTCAAAGCCTGACCCAGTGGAGACTTCTTAAAATAAGGCCACACCACCTAATGCTTTCAGTACCTTCAAAGGGTTGCACTTCCTGGTGACTAAGCATTTAAACTTACGAGCCTACGGGCCATTCTCATTCTAACCATCACACTGTCCGTGACCATGGTATGTCTTTTCTCTCAAGTATTTCTTAGAATATCTGGCAGTGTTTAATGGTTAAATTGTGGTCTATTTTGCTAAATTTACTTGTATTTTGTCATTTTATTTTTATTGACAAATTCAACAAAACCCTCCTATAGATTGATAAAACACAACCGAAAGCTCAGAAGTAGACTTTCGCCAACTTTCTCAGCTGACAGACAAATTGACAAAGAACACCATAAAGAGTGGCTTGTTCCCAACAAACCTTGCTGGGAAAGTCAGACTTCCACTTGTGTAAAAAGGAACCTGAGCAGAAACCTGCGTAGCATAAATATTAGGCCAAAATTAAATGTAAGGGTCTGGTATATCCTTGAGAATAGGAGAAAATCTGCTTGCCTTTGTGTCTGTGATGGATTTTAAAATAAAACATTAAAAAAAAAAAGCAAAACAAATGCACAGTTCCATCACCAGAGAATAAATGCAACGTCAAATAACTGCAGGAAAAGAGAGGCTGGTCTCGTCAGCTGGGGACGGACAAGCAGCAGGGCCTCCTGTGTACCTACAACTGCTAAAACCGTAATGGCTGCCAGCTGCTGGTAGGGAGACCACTGCGGAGTTCCCGTACCAATAAACGCTGCCTGTCCGTACAATCTGGTCACCTCGCTAGGAGGTATTTACCCAACTAATCTAAAACACATCTACACAAAAGTCCACGTTCTCAGGCTTATAGCAGTGTTGTTCGTAATAATAAACAAAACAATCCTGGAAGCTGAAACAAGGTCTTCCAAGAGGTGCGTGGGTAAAGAGGCAGGGGTGCAGCAATGAGCAAAGGCTGGCAGAGGGTGTAAGTCTGTTCCGCAGGGAGTGGGCATGGGGTTAGAGAGGGAGACATTTAAATACATGTGCTATTTCAGGGCAGAGGAACTATGCTGTGTGGCACTGCAAATGCATATATGATATGTATATGGTTTATGATATATATATATATAATATATACATATGTTAAGCCTCAATGTATAAAATTAAAATAAAGTTCAGGAGGTGGGAGGAGTGGTAAGGATGACACTTCTCGCTGGAGAGATGGCTCAGAGGTTAAGAGCACTGGCTGCTCTTCCAGAGGTCCCGAGTTCAATTCTCAGCAACCACATGGTGACTCACAATCATCTGTAATGGGATCTGATGCCCTCTTCTGCTGTGTTTGAAGACAGCTACAGTGTACTCATATATACAAAATAAATAATAATTTTTTAAGTGACATTTCTCTGTGGTTATAAGGACAACATTTTAGAATACTTGCAGCAAACAGAAGCGACCACAGAGATCCACCATTAGCCAAAATGCAGAAAACAAGTATTAGTAATCTACAATGTAACCCTCTATCTAAGGCTCAGAGAACACTGAAGAAGAGGGGGCGGAAAGATGGCAAGAGTCCGAGGACCAGGACAGCTGCTGTAGATCGTGTCTTCTAGACATGACAGGGAAGTTGCCCTCATGATGTCTCAACAATATGGCTGCCTAAACAAGACCAGGATAATGACCAGCTAACATGAGAAAGTGGATGGGAAAGATCACATGGCGCCATCCCCAGAAGAGCTACCGCAGGCAGCACATGACTGTTGAGAGCACAAGAACCAGTTTTCTTCAGGAAAAGCCTCCTGATAGTATCAAGCCCAAGTGATTAGTCCTAAGCATAGATATGTAACAACAACATTAAATGGACTCTGTAGGCTGCATATATATGAACATATATGTGTGTATAGGTGTATACATGTAACAGTAATAATTATAGACAATAGACAAAAGAAGCCATGAATTTAAGAGGGATTAGTAGGCACATGAGGAGTTGAAGGAAGAGAGGGAGGGGTGGAAATAATCTAAATACAATATTCATGTATAAAATATTAAAAAAATAATTTAAATTGAAAACTAGATCTTAACAAAGAAGTGGGAGGGCCCCAGAATGAAACACAGAATGTTGCGAAAACAATTCAGTTCTCTTACAGACCACTGGAGGAAGTGTGGGGCAGGATGGGGTTGGGGGACATGCTGATCCAAGAAACTAAGGAAATGAATAGACTTTGCAAAGCTAAAGACCAAAAGAATTACACTAAACACACTATTTCAGCTGCTCTGGCTTCTTTCTGCAAGATTAGAGGTACAGCCACTATAGTGTGGGCTGGAATTAATTAACAAAGCAAGAAGAAGCTGAGATATAGATGAACTTATGTGGATGTATGTGATTGTGTGTACATAGACTTGGGTACAAGGAAACATGGACACAAAGAAACATATCTATATCTATCTCTATCTCTATCTCTATCTCTATCTCTATCTCTATCTATATCTATATCTATATCTATATCTATCTATATCTATATGTGTGTGTGTGTGTGTGTGTGTGTATCTGAGCTCTGACAGCAGCAAATATACCTTGTATCCAGACCTTATCTCCCAACAGAATACTTCAGTGAAATGAAGTGGTTCTCCTTGGAGACTTCCTACTTGTAGGACAGAAGAGGAGTTTTGCTAAGAACATCTCATGGTGCTAGTCAGTGTTTAATGTAGACCCCGTGCTGATGCAGAAGATGTCAGAGGGACACAGCAGTCAATAGAAAAAAGGTCCCTTTGGGCAAAACTGGAAAAATCTGAACAACGAAATGTGTTGAATTATACTCAGAGACTATAAAATAAATATTCTTGAGTCTGCCTTGACAAATACATTAAAGGAAGAGATAAGTAAATGTGGAGGAGTGGGTCATTTTAAACAGAGTTTAGCCAATAGTTTATTCAGACAGGAGATGCTTGAGGAGATAGGGCAATGCTCACTCTTCAGATGCAGTCTGAGCACACAGACTGCTGCCTTCTGCAGAGCAGGGTGGCAGGGTTGGATGGGGATAAGCTGATGAGGCAGAAACCAGACTAGAATTGCTACAAGTCAACATAAGTCATGTTGATATGGGGACTCTTCACATGACATAATGAAAACGCCATTTTGTTTCCACGGCCCCTCCCCCAGATCTGTAATCCCAGAGTCGTCATTACCAAGAAATAGTGCAAACTCAACGTCATAGCTGACTAGCTCCTCAAAACTCCAAAGGTTTTCAAGGCAAGGGCTGTTTGAGAAGCAGTCAGCAAGAGGTGTCTGGAGACAAGACAAATGATGTTCCCCATTGGGCTCCTGGAGCAGTGAAAGGGAAATTTGGGGGGTGGGGAGCTAACTCAGGAAATGTGAATAAAGTATGCACTTAATAACAACCAATGATTGTTCATTATTTTTGAAAAATGTCTCCTCAATGAAACTTAATAGTAGAAGAAATGGGGTGCACTACTATCTTCACAACAATTACAGAAATCCATAACTGAACTAAAATGACATTTATTTGGAAAATCTTTAAAGACTGCATAAGACAGATTAGGTGACAACTGGCAGCAAGCCCAACAACTTCAGCTCAATCCCCGAAACCCACCCTTTGGCAGAAGGGCAGCTAGGACACTGCTTCACAGAGTTGTCCTCACTATGGTTCACAAACACACATCACCCCCCCCACACACATACACACAAACATACACACAGGCATGTGCCCATGCTGTGAAACACATGCACGCACGCACGCACACACGCACACACACACACATTAAATCCATTCAGTTCCCCTAGAAAACCCGACTAATGGTCTCTGTTGAAGTTGCTCACAAACCCATTCTGTCCTGCCCAAGCTTTCTTTAGGTAACTTCTATACATTTTGTGAGACTCAGCTCTTCCAGTGTTATATTCTATACTAACTTGGCCTGACAGCTGTGCATCTCTAGAGTCCTGTGTATATTCTGTAGATAGATAACACTTACTGCACTGCCGAGGTACATGCTCAGCTCTCCTATATGGTCTAGATTACCACTGCACCCTCCACTGCTACAGCCTGTACCTAACACACAGCTCAAGTTAACCAAGTGTTATTTGCACTAAACTGTACTGAACACTCGCATTATTGAAAACTTAAACATACCATTAGAGTAGATTTAAACAATTATTTAAACAATTATTTCTTCTTTCAATTATAAATGGAACAACTTTATTTTTTAAAAAAACAAAGATAAATGTACAGGTTTTAAGCATTTTTGCATAAAAGTATATGAATCCATTTTTGTCAGTACTTGATTTTTTAAAGGCTTGACAGTGTGCATTAAAATCTTACTAGTTACAATGAGCATAAAGTACCTGTAAAACAAGATGTAACCTGGAAATAGTCAAAGTTTTCTTGGTGTGTAAAGGTTAAACATAATGATTTTTCATTTTCATTTTTTTTTTTTGGCCTTTGTTTTTTCTTGAACTTCACACAGTCTGTAAGTTGTTTCTGGGGTGTTCAGAACTTTCTGGGGTTAGTATTCAATTATCAGTAACTGCATATCATGTTTGTTCTTTTGTGACGGGATTACCTCACTCAGGATGCAACCATTTTCTTAAGAACTTCATAAAGTCATTGATTCTGATAGCTGAATAGTACTCCATTGTGTAAATATACCACAATTTTTGTATTCATTCATATACTGAAGGACATCTGGGTTCTTTCCAGCTTCTGGCTATTATAAATAGGGTTGCTATGAACATTGTGGTGCATGTGTCTTTGTTGTATGTTGGATCGTCTCTGGGGTATATGCCCAGAAGTGGAATAGCTGGGTCTTCAGGTAGCACTATCCAATTTTCTGAGGAATCACCAGACTGATTTCCAGAGTGGTTGTACCAGTTTACAACCCCACCAACAGTGGAGAAGTGTTCCTCTTTCTCTGCATCCTCACCAGCATCTGCTGTCATCTGAATTTTTGATCTTAGCCATTCTGGTTGGTGTGAGGTGGAATCTCAGGGTTGTTTTGATTTGCATTTCCCTGATGTAAACAATTATTTCTAAGCTTAATTAACATATTTATTTCAGATTCTCATTGATATAATTGATATTATCTTTCAATACAACTGATAACATTATCCACATGATTTCAGATACTTTCTGGACAAAATTTGTCTCTAGAATGCTTTATCAAGGTGCTAGCTTACTTTGCTTATGCATTCCAAAAAATGACAATAGAAAAACATCTGGTAGATCTGGATCATTATTCTGAACTTCCACTTAGTGTCTTGATGTAGAAAATTACTAACTACTACCCTGGGAGTTTGGAAGCTTAAACACAGCTCTCATAGAGCCCCGTGTAGTCCCTGGGAAGAAATAGTCTGTTGTAGGAGAATGGGTTGCATTAACTGTGATGATGAACCACATAAATGATGCATGAATGAGGTGTAGGTATACAAATATTGGTGCAGAGCTGGAGAGAGCACTTAGTGGGGCTGCAGAGGACCTGATGTCAGTTTCAGCGCCCGTGTGGGGCAGCACACAGTCCAAATCCCAGTTCCACAGAATCTAATGCTCTATTCACACCTTTGTGGGTATTTATAGTGAGGGGAAAATATTCCTTCCCCCACACAGACACACAGACATACAGACACACAAAGACACAGAAAAAGATACACAAACACATACATACATACAGACACAGAAACAGACACACACACACACACACACACACACACACACACACACGCACACACACAATTTCAAAACCCTAATCTTTAAAAATCATTGTTACTATAAGTAAGGAAAAGGTAAAATGTCAGGAAACTTGACCCAATAAAATGACACACATGTGTGCATATTTATGTACATGCATATGTGCACACTGCATGCATGTAACTGAAATTAAACTCTCATTAAGCAAATATGCTTATTTTGTAGTTTCTAGCATATAAAATGTTGAACAAATTACTTGTTGAACCTGATTAACTTCTCTAGTTATTATTTTAATAATTAATTAGTTTTTAGGCACCTGAATGCTATATTAAAACTTAGGACTCAGTCTTTAATTGTTATTAGATATGTACAACAGTAGATTTTTTTTCTGACACTTTGATAAACATACATGATTTATTTCAGTCATACTTCCTACCCTTTCTTTCAACTAGCCTGCCTTCTACCTTCATGTTTTTGTTTGTTTTTCTGTGGACCAGTGAGTTTGATTAGGCTTATGTGAGTCAGTGCTTATAGGAGAATGTGCACCTCCCCTGTGGCTACACCAGTAAAGAAAATATCTCTCCCTCCCTCAGCAACTATTATCTGTATATCAATCCTTGTGGTGCAGAATAGTATAATTTAATATTTTTAAAATGATGTATTTCTATTATTTTTAAGTATATGTGTATGTTTGTGTGTATGTTAGAGAGTGTAGTGTCTGTGGAAGCCAGTGATGTTGGATCCCCTAAAGCTGGAGTTACAGGCAGTTGTGGGCCATCTGACCTGGGTGCTGGGAACCAAATGCTGGTCCTCTGCAAAAGGAGTATGTACTCCCAACTGCTGAACTGTCTTTCCAGCCCAGTAACTCATTATTTTTACAGTTCTCTGTTCTAGGTGAAGTTTGCACATTGTCGAGGGCACAACGGTCGAGAACAACAGTTACTTGTGGCTTCCAGGACTAATTTACCACCAACTGAGCAACTTAAAAGCCAGAAAGCTCAAAGTATGGAATCAAAGTATAGACAAGGGTAGACTTGTGGTTTGACTCCCGTGACATAAGGTGTATCGTGAAAGATGACACTGTGAATTAAAGTGTGCAGTTGACTCCTAGGACTTGCATGTGGATGATGGAAAAAGAACAGCTTGAAGAGTAGAGTCAGAACTTTAGGAGCCTTCCCCAGCAGCAGCCATGCGGAACCATGAGGAAATGGCTCTATTGTGGCCAGCACCTGGTCGATGAATGTCCTCTCCTACCAGGAGATCCGGAAGCACACACAGTTACAATGTTTTCTTCTTCTGATCTAAGCTGAATAGAAGTGAATGTGTTATCATTTCTGACTCTCTAACCCAGACTTAGGACATTGTCAGGATTGCCAGCCAGCTTTTTATAATTAGGGCAGACTACGAAATTCTCTCGTCTCTCATTTAGGGTGTGCTATGTGCCAAGTGCTTTACGGGCCAGCAGATCCACGATGAATGCAGCCGAAACCATGGAGATTGCATTGAGTTGTCAGATGGTCTCTATCAGAGCGAGGGGCCTGCAGAGACTCCTTCATAGTAAGCCTTTGTTTATTTTTAAAATCCTAGAAGTGGCTTGGCACTGAAAGACAAGAGAGCCCTGTTATCACCTATTCATAAAACAGAAAAAGCAGAATGAAAGTGTGCTGCCCTGTACTTTATGCGTTCACACTTGCCATGCAAGCCTGGTGACCTGGGGTCCCATGAAAGTGAAGGTAGAGGACCTACTATACAGCACTGTCCTCTGACTTGGCACACATTCCAGGGCACCAGCACATCAGCACCGACTGCCCGGTATTGTCCTCCAGCCTCTGCACACACTCGGAGCACCAGCATATCTGCACAGTAATAATAGATAGAATTCACTCAAAGAATCCAAGAAGGTTGATCTTGGATCCCTAGAAAATTTTACCTATTTGTATCTGAATGAAAGCCATACGTGAAATGGTCATGATGTAGATGAAGTGTGATGTGTCTCTGTATGCAAGAAAGGCCACGAGGCTAGAAAATTCTTCCTGATAGTCTGCGCAAGGCAACACAGAGCATGTGAGAGTAGAAAGCTCCAAAGGAGGAGATGGGATAACATGCCATTTAAACTGAAAAAGACATCTCTTAGGCAGTAAGCGATTACATCTGGCATTTTGCAAAATGTATTTTTTTAAAAAATCTCCTTAAATTCTAGCATTCGACAAAAGCTCAAAGAATGAACTTTAAAAATTGCTGCCACAGAGAGGTTTATGGATTCTCTGAAAAAGCATTGAAATCTCGGCTGTGAGGAAGATGTGCTGTCGATGCAGAGGGTGTGGGGATGGTAAATGCCTTCAGTAAGAGGAAGGGTCTGTGACCAGACAGTAAATGAAAAGAGACATTTCCCTTGACATCCTTGACTAAAGGTTATAGCAGCATTTAGTTAACAGGGAACCAAAGGGTTGGTACGCATTGCCAGAGGCTATGAGGTTCATTACTTGTTTTATGTGTCCAGATGCACACATAGACATGATTATGGATATGAACAGACACAAATAAAGGTAGAGATATTTAGATTCACAGACACATTCAGCTTGAATAGAGGAATTCCTGTGTATCTGCTTGTTTTTTTTAAAGACTTATTTATTTATTTATTTGTTTGTTTGTTTGTTTGTTTGTTTAATGTATGTGAGTACACTGTTGCTATCCTCAGACACACCAGAAGAGGACATCTGATCCCATTACAAATGGTTGTGGGCCACCATGCGGTTGCTGGGATTTTAACTCAGGACCTCTATAGTGCTCTTAACCACTGAGCCATCTCTCCAGCCCCCACTTGCTTGGTTTTATAGCTCTATAGGCATCAAGCATTTAGAAACCCACACAAAAGCACAAAAGCACAGATATTAGCAAGGACATCCACATAGACAGGGATACTGCTCACTGTCCTCCCCTTTTATCTGGATGGATAAATTCCAAGAGCCCAGATGGATCTCTGAAATCATGGGTAGCAGTAAACCACATGAATATTCTATGCTTTCTCTAATTCTCATGTTAAGCTTTATATATTAGACTGAGAGCAAAAATACAATAATAAGATAGGAAAATATATGCTGTAGTAAAATATCATATAACGCAAACTGCCTTATTATACCACGATCTTAGTGATCTCAGGCTGCGATTT
This sequence comes from Micromys minutus, assembly GCF_963924665.1. Taxonomy (NCBI): domain Eukaryota; kingdom Metazoa; phylum Chordata; class Mammalia; order Rodentia; family Muridae; genus Micromys; species Micromys minutus. The sequence continues at coordinate 28,698,301 of NC_137984.1, forward strand.
TTCTTCCTTATTAAGTTTGTTGTTGTTTTGTCTTCATTTAAAGGCTCACTGTGGCTTCTCTTTGGCATTTCTGAATTCACAGCACCAATAGTTTTGTGCTGTGAGGTTATTATTGAGTAAAATAGGGTTGCTTAGCACAAGCACTGTGTTCAAGCCACATGCAACCCAGCAACTTAAAGGCTACTAGGACAGACAGAAAGATAACATCTCAGCAGGGATGCTCTGGACAAAGGCGTAAATGACATCTTGGATGGCTTGGAGTAGAATATTTTTAAATCTCATTTTGCTACTCAGATGTGACATAGAGAACCAGAATTACTTCTGGAATTTTCTTGTGGTTGTTTTCATCTGTTTATAGGTAACGATCACCTCAGAGAACAGAGCAATTTAATGAGGTTTGTTGTAAAGAGACACGCAGATGAAAACTCACCTCTGCCGGAGGAACGATCGGTCGGATGCTTTGTCCTGTGGCTCTGTGCTTCAGACTTAAGACACACGCACACGTGCCTTGTGTTATAAGCGGTGATTTAAGTGTACTACCTTAGTTTTCCTTCTAGTGAGTGAGTTTGGCTGGTTTTGCTTATTCTCAGTGTCATTGTCATGCAACCCCAGTTTCCATATCGTCTTCTGAACTCGAAAGACGGTCACATCGGGTGTGGGCTTAAAGCCTGATTGTTTTAAAAAAAAATTTCTAGAAAAGTTAGGCAATTTGCTTGATCACCAAGCTGATAAAGTAAATAGGTTAAACTTGTGTCCAAGGCTTTGGCGAGTATTAAATTATATAAAACATGTAAAGTTTCTATATCAGAAAGTTATTGTGTTTACAACCCTAAGAGAAAGTTTCTGCCTAGTTTTTCTGCTCGGAGAGATTGGCCCACCATATTTACACAATATGGCCTCTGTGCTAGCTTTACACAAGGCTCATCCTTGGCTTTCAGAAAAGAGATGGCTCTCTGCCCTCCAGACCAGTGTCTTCTAGCTGTTTAGCACCAGCAGCAGCTCCACTGGCCTCTCCCATTCCTTCCACCACACCTCTTTCCCTTGATGTCAAGGAAGGCAGCATTCCAGCCCATACAAAAATGTTAGAAACTGCAGTGGTCTCCTGTGCAACTCACAGGCATTCGCACTGTCAGACGAGAGGATCTTCCAAAGCATGCTTCATAACTGCACCTCCATCTCTGGCCTTGGCTCAAATAGCTATTGGTCCTCTCTCCGGAGAACCCTGGAGAAGTTGAGATTCATCAGAACCAACCAGTGATGGCTTCCTTCTGCTTGGGAGTCTTCAGTTTATTTTTCTCCTCTCACATTTTTGCCACAAGTGACAGAGAGAAACCACCCTGTACTTTCAACACTTGGCTTAGAAATCCTGGTAAGTACCCAACTTGTCTGCTTCAAGCACTGCTGCTGTCTAGCAGAGAGCAGGCCAGCCAAGTTCTGTCACTGTAACTAGGACCACCTTTTCTCCAGGTCCCACAGACAGGGCCTCTCCTCTCTCTGAGACCTGGCCGGCATGCCTTCAACATTGGTATTTCTAGTAACATTCTGTTCACAGTGCAAAATATAATCTCTGAAACAATAGCCACTTTCTCTACAGCCCTTCTCTTTTCCTTCCAAGTCTTTTCCAGAGAGTCCTTTAATGAGCATATTTCTACTAACATTCTCTTCAAGGAATTTGTTTGTAATGCTGAATTTTAAACGTCTTTCAATAGTCTGCTATCCACCGCCAAAACAATCTTCATACATTTGGATATCACAGTGGAGCTCCACTTTGGGAACCAAAGTTTGCATAAATTTGAAAGGCTGTCCTAACAGTACTATTAAACAGACAATTAATGCTTCACAGTTCTGCACAGGTCAAAACTGAACTAGGGAGAGGAAGCTTCTTCTGAGGGGGAGAGGGAAGGATCTATTCCAGGCTCCCCTCCTTGACTTGTAGATTTCCATTTTTTTTTTAATGTCTGTCGCACTGTTTTCTCATTAGATGTATCCCAGTGCCCCAACTCCCCCTCCCTGGGGCACTGGAACCAAAACCAGGGGCTCATACATGCCAGGAAAATCAGTCATAGTATTTTATCCCTAGACCCCCAATTTCTCTTTGCTTTGATGACATCAGCAGCTTTGGATTAGACAATTGTTCTGTTCTGGGACCGACTAAATGACAAGTAATTATTCGGTTTTAAGGTCCTGAGGTGCCTCCAACATCCACAGAACCAAAGCTAAAGAAACATGGCGTCCTTTAGTTGGATAGGAGTTCTCAGGTGAGCCAGTGGGAGGCACAAGGGCTCTGACTTTTGAGTAGGTGAAGGTCGCTGGTGAGGATAAGAATACAAGGCATAAGGACGGAGCAGAAAGAGACCCATTATGCCACACAAGGGGAACAGGCTGAGAGGTGGACTTGTGCAAACACAGAGCAGCAGAAGAAGCTGAGCTCCGTCTCACTGCTGAAGTTCCCAGAGAAGACTAGAACATGCGCTCAACGCTGAGAGACATGGTCATGTTCACTCTGGTCTCTTACATTACCTCTGTTTCCTTCTTGTCCTCCCCACTCTAAGAAAAACGGCTTCCGTGAGCCAGACCATCTTAGTCATTGCTCCTTTGTTGTGAAGGGACACCGAGACTAAGGCAGCTTTTAAAACAAGGCGTCTTTAGTTTCAGAAGTGTAGTCCGCTATGGTAGGGAGTATGTGAGCAGACGAGGTACTGAAGAAGCAGCTGGGCGTTCTACATCCTGATCTGTAAGCAGCAGACAGAGAGAGACAGGGCCTGGCCCAAGATTTGAAACCTCAAAGCTGATCCCCAGTGACATACTTCCTCCATCAAGGTCACACATACCTAGATGAGCCTATGGGGACCACTCTTAGTCAAATCACTACACAGGCAACCCAATTCTAGGCTCCCCAGTGAAAGTAGCACCCAGTTAAGTGCTATTGTCTAGTTATGTTAGGTCTTCGCACAGAGATAGTCTTAGCAGCACCACCCCCCAGCAGCTCATAGGTGGGTAGCTGTCTGCTGTGTATATACCTGGCCGACTAAGCAATTCCTTTCTGAGTAGTTGCCATATTCACCTTCTCAGAGTCTACTGGGCTTTGGTGAATTAAGGCACCATCCGGAACTCACCGTCTTTCAGGAGGATATTTCTGTAGATGAATAATCCTGGGTGCAAGCAATAGGGTCTGTTACATTTCAAAGCCCTCACCCTGCTTGTGACAGAGGGTGCCATCGCAGGGCACCACCCTTCCTTCCCTCTCTAGTCTGCAGGAGCAAAGGTTGAAGATGAAACTGATGAGAGACAAGATCCAGCTGACAGTTGCTAAGCAACCTTTGTTGGCAAAAATGTAAAAACAAGATTCAAGGAGCTTTTAATTGGCCAACTATCTTGGAGAATATTTATAATTCCTCAGAGGTTTGTTTTCAGAACATTCCTTTTTATTGAGGCAGTTAATCACTTATTTTAGAGATAGTTATCATAATTATGTAAAATTCCATCAATTAAAACTAATTTTGGAATGTCACTGATTGAATCTTAACTATGTGCAGAAGATACCCTAATTATTTTATTGAAACATGTACAAGAATAGTGATCACACATGCCTTCCACATCTGTTTCAGGTCACGGAACTCCTAGCAGCTGATAGGACACTGGGTATGGAAAGGTCCTATCTAAGCTTCCTGCTTCTATAATGATGATCCCTGCAAGAGAGATCACTTCATAGGATCTGCTCAACTTTGCCTAGCTTTGGACTGAAAATCCTATATCTCAAGAGCCACAGCATTTCTGATCTCAGCGTTCTACCTGGGATGGTTGGATTTGGTTTGGGGAGGGTCCTGGGACTAGAGTTGTCTTGGAAAAAAAAAACCTCTGGGCACAGTGAGACATCCTGTGTCGGAGCTCCCCTAGGATACAAGCTCATCTGGACCTGATGAGGTTTTCCCTAATCTCTGGAAATCTTAGGATTTCTAAGAGAGCTGATGAGTGAAACCTATGTACACCTTGAGATTGATGTGAAACCCTTCCTTTCTCTTCTAATACCCAATTTTCTTAATTCATGCTACCGGTCATATCCTAAAACTTGCAACACACTTTAGGCCTCTGTAGGGTTCAGTCATTAACACCCATGATTTCCAAAGCAATCCGCAGGGACCTGGGGTGTTGTAAGGGTGTGGCCTGGGATGCTGTAGGGGTGTGGACATTACCTGAGATGTCATAGGTTTGTGCTATGAGGTTGGGGAGTGGGAGAGCACTACAGCTTAAGAGAGAAAGGCATGGAGATGCTCTCATGCTTGCCCTGGGAAAGGCGACCTGTGACAGTGATGCCTATCCATGGAGCAGTTACATCCTCTCACACAAATATGCGAAGGTTCTCCGAAATTACGTCAGGTGTATTGGCCAGGAACAGAAAGCTGGACAATGATATTTGTTTTCCCAGAGAGTCTTCCCAGTGATCAGGTGAGCTGTGACTGTTGTCTAGAGCACAGACTCTTGATTTAATTTGTGAGGAATTCATACACGAATACTATATTTACACCATCTCTACCTCCTACCCATCCATTATCCTTCCCTATCAAATCCACAACCTCTCTTGTGATACCTACCATTTTATTCACAGATACATAGACGACATGTGTTCATGTACACACACCTTCAACCTACTGAGTCCACTTAGTATTTCCTATGTGTTTAAGGCTGACCACTCGGGACTGGATAACCTATCACCGGACATTGATTCTTTCTTTCTCCACAGCCACTAACTTCCTGTAAAAAGGCACCAAGTCTTAAGGTAAAGAAACCGGCGTAGCTGCAAACTGAATACAACACTGGAGGCTCAGGACAAAGGCCTGTGTCATGGCTTGTTTACGAAGTGGCCTCTATAAAAGGCTCATGTGTTGATCACATAGCCCCCAGCTGGTGAATCTAATTGTTGAGGTGATCTGACCATGGGGCTCTGACCTGAGCAATGGACTTATCTACCTGCAGATACATAACACAAAGGCATCGTTGGGAGGCACTAGAGATGGGAGCCGATGGAAGGAGGTAGGTCACTGAGTGCAGCTCTCCAGCTCTCTGCTCTCTAGATCCATAGGGATTGCAGCTTTGTTCTGCTCTTCGACATAATGCTCAGCCTCACTTCCGGCCCACAGTGACAGGACCAGGAGGCTAAGGACCGAGCTTCTAAAACCACAAGCCAAAAACAAACTCTCCATCCCTTAAGGTGTTCATCTCAGGTATTTTGTCACCATGACGAGAAGCTGACTGGCCAGCATCCAGGATGAATAAGTATGGCAGGAATTAGGGTAGCCAGGAGCTGGATAGTGCAGCCTAGTGACGATAAGATGGAAAGGCAGCGATGACCCAAAGAATGGTAAGCAAACATGCAAGAAACAGTGGGCTGTGCTGACATTCAACACTTCACAGGTCTACATCACAACACAGTGTGTGGAGGGGTGCCATGTCTAAGATTAACAAAAGCTTTCTCAAGTCTTGGCCAGATAGCACTCTGTTAACAGGTCATGTATTGCAGGGAAGACCCTAGCGCGCTTCCTGGGAATTCTCATTGTTTCATTGTTTAATGAGAAACAAAAGATTCTGCAGTGATTCGTGTCTGTGATCAAATAGCTAAGAGGCTGACAGAGAAGTAAAGGTGTGAACCTCAAAGGCCCATTCTCTGGCACCCTTGTAGGTTATAAAGACATAGCGTGGAGACCATTTGAAGCATTTACAATATCATTAGTCAGATGGCAAGGCTATTTTAGTTTTTGGTGTGCTAAGGAGGGACAATAGTGTTGTATTTTTAGCCAACATTGAGGGAGTTGTAAGTGCGTTTAAAAGAACAGATGGGGTGTTTGGAGGTAGGAAAAGGTGGGTACAATCAGAGAAAGAAGCACAAAACAAAGAGTTCTCATAAAGTTCTATTCTGGTGAAACAGCCATGCCGACTTCTGGGCTGCTTTGCTTATATAAATGAAAGTGTGTGATTTATTTTTCCTTTGATGAATCTGGGGATCAAACCCAAGGCCATGAGCACACCAGGCAAGCAGTCTACTGTTGGACCAGCCCCAGGCCTAACTGGAGTGATCTTAAAAGTACAGACCATGATCTATGCTCATTACTACTAAGGTTAGAGGCAGTGAGTTACTATTTATTGTTTAAGTCACACATTTATTGTGAATCAAGCAAATGCACAAAAGTTTTCCAATTTAAAATTTGATACTTTGACTCCCAAAGTTATAACCCTATTCATATTGGACAGATATATGTGAGTACGGGTGTCTCTGAAGTGAGAGGTTACAGTGCATGTGTGTGTGTGTGTGTGTGTGTGTGTGTGTGTGTGTGTATGTGTGTCGGGGTGGGGGGACACCAGCCTCTTATTTCCAGCTCTTGCCCCCTGGGCCTGCTTCTTTTCTGATTCCTATACAAGCTGTCCTCTGGTCCTTTGAGCCGTGAGGTAGCAATGCTTCTCACAACTCTGTCCTAGGACAGTGTCTACAAACAGTTCCTGCCAGAGCAACATGAAGTTTGTTGCTCTGAGTGTTTGCTTCTCTCTCAGAGTTAATTTTTTTTTCCTCAGATGGCTGGAGAGATGGCTCAGTGGTTAAGAGCACTGGCTGCTCTTCCAGAGATCCTGAGTTCAATTCCCAGCAACCACATGGTGGCTCACCACCATCTGTAATGGAATCTGATGCCCTCTTCTCGCGTGTCTGAAGCAACAGTGTACTCACATAAAACAAACAAATAAATCTAAAAACAATTTTAAAAAGCCTTTCTTCTGTCTGAGTGATGGGAATAATTAGGCATCAGAAAAGATGGTCTTGTCTTGCTGCAAAAGCACCAAGCTTTGTCCTCTTCCACACCCCAGCCCTTTAGAGTGGGTGAGTGGTTAATTTCATGAGCAAATGTTTGGATGGAGAGGAAGAAAAGGGGCGAGAAAAGACAGAAAATGAAGGAAGGAAAAGAAAAAGAACTAAGGGCTGTGCTATTCCCTGCTGTGCTCGTGGGGGTAGGAGCAGGCTGACTGTGTGGCCTGGTGACAAGGTGAAAGGTGACATAATCCTCCTCTGAGAACTTTCCTTGCCATTCCTTATCCTCACCACACTTTCCTCCAGACTCTGCAATGGCTCGACCTCTGCTCACATGCCAGTGAGTGCAGAGAACCTTCCTGACCCTGTGACCTTTACTCCATAGTCTTAAAAATGAGAAAAATTTGTTCCTGTGTGTGTGTGTGTGTGTGTGTGTGTGTGTGTGTGATGTGAGTGCAGATGCTCCCAGGGGCCAGAAGAAGAAATTGGGTCCCTTGGAGCTGGAGTTATGGGTGGTTATGGGCTGTCCAGTGTGGGTGCTGGGAACTGGATTTTAGTCCTCTGTAAGAATATAAACAAGCTTACCGCTGAGCCATCTCTCTCTCTTCTGGTGTCTTTTATTTATCCCACTGAGCACTTAATCTGCCGGATGTGTGGCTAGTTATCTGGAGATCACTAGAATCTGTCTCCCCATACTAGGTTTCATGTAAGCAGGGACTGGCCAGCTTTTCCCAATTTTTTTCCCCTAGAACAGTTCCTGTTCATGTAGCAGAAACTCCATAAACTCATGAGATAATGGTTAAGGGGAGGGCTTCTGTAGAACTTTATTGATGTCTCCAGGAGTCTCTGAATTGACTTAAACAAATAGGTGTGAGTGAGCTATTAGGCCTCTGATCTGTGGTCTTGAGTTAAAAGACCAAGCCAGGAGTCCACTGGTTTATAGAACACATGGTTCCCAGCAGTTAGGACTCTGTCCTCTTGTACTAGATGAAGAAGTACTAATACCTTGGTGTGAGTGACCAAGGGCAAAGCTCTTTCAAACACTGTGAGTAACCAAGTTTCTTAAGGACCCTTGCTAGATGTGTATCTAACAGAGCAATGGACAAGTTCATTCCTTAGGCCCTAACCCTTACCACTTCTAGAGTAAGTGAATGTCTTCATTTAACAACTTCAACTTTTTTATCTGTTATAATTTGAACAGATTGTTTTTTTTTTCTTTTCTTAAAAAGAGTATTGAGATCCTAGAATCAAAGGAAAATAGGGGCCCAAAAGTGAGCCAGTGAAGAGGTGGGCTTTTCAGAGTCAATTAATTGCATAAGTACAGCATTACACTTGAGTTTTGGGTTTGATCTATGAAGCACCTTTGTTCCAGCTTCCATAATTCCCCCTAACTGTAGACAACTTGCATTTTATCCAGAGTAAATGTCCCAGTAGATGAAATCTCATCAGACTACTTTAGCACTGCAAAATTGAATTCTAATGGGTTTCTCTCATGCTGAGATCTGAGAATTTGGTGGTTAGGGGATTGGAGGAACTATATATTTTTTTTTTAAATGAGGAACAGAGTCTGTCTCTAAATCAAATTGACTTTAATGGATCTCCACCCCCAGCCCAATCTGCTGTGTCAGGCTGGAAAATAACATTCTTTCCCTTGAAAAGTTTGTTAATAATAATGAGATAATACTTGCAGAAGTAAACTTAATAATAAGCTATTGCTTGCAGAAGTAAGCTTCAGAGTTAGATGTCTATTCAGATCCAGGCTTGAGAGTGCACAGGAAGCTCTTAGCAAGCCTAGGCTCCATAGCACTGGAAGGTACTGTGCTGCTCAAGAGAGTTGCCATCAACACTCGTTCTTATCTATAGAACCTTCATGCTAAACTACTGACTGGCCAAGTAAGACATGGCCACCTGTGCAATAGTGGTCAGTCTATAATGGGATGTAACCAATCACTTTCGTGCTGGACTTGAGGCCAATTCACACCGGGTACTGTAAGCCTACCTAGTCAAAACCTGTAGCTTGGGAAGTCATAAGTCCTAATGGGAAAGTGAGTGTTGTTTTGCTAACTGGACATGTTGTGCCTGCTTTTCTTCTAAAATTTTTTATACCCATAAACCAATGCTGTATCATCTTTTGTCAAAGAAGTCTATATATATATATATATATTTAACATGTATAGATGCTTTGCCTGCATATATATCTGTGTACCATGCTCATGTCTGCAAATATCAAAAGGAGGTGTTTGATCCTGTAAAACTGGAGTTGTATCAGACTGTTGTGAGCTACCATGTGAGTATTAAGAACTGAACCTGAGCCCTCTGAAAGAGAAGAAAGTGCTTGTCACAGATGAGCCTTCGTTCCAGTTGCACAGAGATTTATTCTTGAAGTGGGAAGCGATCCTTGCAGACTCAAAACTGGTCAGTAACTGTTGAAAACTCAGCTTTACTTGGTGTCTTAGGGTTTTCATTGCTGTGAAGAGACACCATGACCAAGGAAATTCTCATAAATGATAACATTTGAATGGGGCTGGCTTACAGGTTCAGAGCTTCAGTCCATTATCATCATGGCAGGAAACATGGCGGTGGCGCAGGCAAGCATGGTGTTGGAGAAGCTGAGCGTTCTACACCTTGATCCGAATGCAGCCAAGAGGAGCCAGACCTTTGCAGGCAACCAGGAGAAGGGTTTCTTTCACTCTGGAAGGAGTTTGTGCCTAGGAGCCTTCAAAGCCCTGCCCACACAGTGACACAATTCCTCCAACAAGGCCACAACTATTCCAACAAACAAGATCACACCTGATAGTGTCACTTCCCATAGGCCAAGTATATGTAAACCATTACACTTGGGCTAATACCATCTCCAAGCCTTGGGGAAGTAGATAGTGTCGTGACACTTTCTTCCTGGCTTGGCATGGCCATTGTACTATTGAACTCCCACCAGTGTTAGTTTTCAGTGCAAGGCTGCTTAAGACTGGGCACTTTAGTATCATGCCATGAAGGGAATCACGATGCCTCATCCGTTCCTGAGGAGCTAAGTAAATGTGCTTCATGGTTTCTTAAGGAGGAAGAGACACTTTTTTCAAGTGTGTAGACATTGGTAACTCATACATTAACTCAGTAGATCACCAAGAGAAAGCCCTGAAGAAGGAAAGGCAAAAGGAAAGGAGGGAGAAAGAAAAGATATGAATGGAAGGGACTGAAATGAAATGAAATGAAAAGAGGAGGGGCCAGCAAGAGAAGGAGGGTACACAAGTGGAAAGAGGAGGGGTTGGGAACACGAGGGGTTAAGCATCATCAAAACCCAATACATATAAATAGAAAAGGAAATCCTTGGCAAGTGCCCACCAGATAAAAAACGTGCCTCTTTCTGCTTGTTTGAATTCTGTGTGGCCAACCCATTTGCACGGGTTTCTTTCTCATTTCATGGGAGATGTTTGGAAGATTGCAAGAGAGTCTTGTCCTAGATAGAGGGGTCACCCAAACCAAACTGAGTTGAGTACTAGGCAAAGAAGGTCAACAGTGTTTGAATGCCTTCTGTATTTGCAAGCACTTTAGAAAATGTATTCCTCCCACAGGGTCAGTGAGAAGAGGCTGTGTTTTTATGCAAAGCAAGATTAGATGTTTGCCAGGCTGAAAGACTTTGTCTTGCTTCTGCCTGGAGATTTGTTGCCAGAGTTTTAGCTCTTTAACTCCAAAGAGCTAAGTTTAGCAGCCCATTCCCTACAGGCCAATTAAAGAGGAGCACATAAGGATGTCTAGTGGCCCACCAATCCGTCTTCAGCGTTGGGAGATGCAGAATTGGATAGAGGACTAGAGGCATGCAGCAGTCACCATGAACCCGAGGTTCTACCCCTTTTTACCTGTCATTGTCTCAACCCAAGTCTGTCTTACAAGGTGCTCTAAGGCATCTGAACTGTGTTAACTATTTTCCTCCTCTGACTAGCAGCAGGCTTCATTTTGTCCTTTTCCCAATATGCTGTCCCTGGGAAACTTTAGATTCTTTGGTGGACCATTGTTGAAATGTCCTCAAAGATAGGGTCACATGAATCTTTTGAAACAGCTCCACCACTTTCAGGGCAGTTCAACTGGGTCAAAACCCTTTTCTGATTATTTGCCCTGTATGTAAGATTTAGGTACAAAACATGAGAAGGTCAGAGGAAAACACAATGGGACCCAGCCCTTCAGTGTTCCCAAGAGATCTTTGTACACAACTACTGTTCATCAACATCTGAAAATAGCTGATCTCCATCACCCACATCTGTTGCAGTAAAAATAAAATGAATCTGTTGGTACTGGTCCCTCGATCTCACTCTGCAGGAGCTTTCACTCTGTGGGAGCCACTCCAGTGTGGAGCTAGGCACCTTGTCCCACACAGCCTCTAGGCGGTTAGTTACCAAGCCTGGTACCCACACATCTCATTCCACAGGCCCTGAGCATCACTTCTCTCAGCCAACAGAACTGGAACTACACACTCCAGCTGCCTCTCAGCAATTGTTTTCACATACTGTCCTCCGTAGTCCAGTAAAAACATGACCCAACAATCAATAACTGATCAAACAGGTTTATATGTTAAATTCTCTATCCACAATACCTCCAAACAATAAATTCTCTGCCAATTAATAAAGATATAAACTGCCCACCTAGACAAGATAAAACCGTTATAGTTGATCTTTATCTGAACTATTCTCCTCTGGCACCTCCATTTTGAATCTCTTGCTCTCTCCCCTTCTGCCTTACCAAACACTGTCTCCACCCCACTCTCTACTGTCCAATTGTGTATCGCCTTGACACACATCCCTTATAACACTTATAACACTCCATCCATCCAGCAGCAGCCTGAGTAATGGTCCAGAGCCGTCAGATGGGATTGGTACCTTCATTAAACCTTCCTATCTCTTTCTTTCTGTGACTGGGTAAGGTCTGATAGCTTTAATATGATCAGTCTGCTGCTACATCTGTTACCTGTTACCTAGAGCTCCACTTGAGAGCAACACCTTGTCTTCCTTTGACATACCTGCCCTGCTCTCAAGCTCTTTTGAGCTCCATCACGTGGCCTCTAAGTAACTTGTTTCTCTGCTCATCTTTTCCATATACTACATCCTGTCCATCACCAATAGGCAGTGTAGCCCAGTGGTATCTATGGGGAAGGATTACATCTGTTAGACAAGAGTAAGAAAGAGCAGTTTACTGAGAACTCCCTAAGAGTACTGCCTACCACCGAGGACACTAGGCAATGCATTGTGCAGATGGAGCTCCATTTGAGAGAAGTGATTTTGCAATTAGGGTCTGTAACTCCTGCCATGTGAAGAAGGCCAGTCCAGATCAACTAGTCTACAGCTCTGGAAGGTTGTTGTTAGTGGCTGTTAGGGAAGCCAGTTGTGCAAATAGGAATCATGCAAGTAAGCAAAGGCCTAGTGTCTACCATTTTATATGGTATTTAAATCCTAAGGGTGGCCCAGTTATAATGTTTGCATTTTAAATATTTCCAAGAAAATGGAGTTGGGTCTGCAAAGCTGATTATGAAGGAAGAAACCATATCCAATGACCTCTAAGCTAGCAATCCTTACTGAGCTAATAGAACTGCTGAGTCTAACCAAGGCCTCTTCCCATGTCCACCTGAGTGATTTTTAAAAACATATATTAAGAAGTTAGCATCCTGGTTATGGATGGAGCTCATGTCCTCTTCCCCTCTAAGAACTGAGACCCCTTCTGGGCTTAACCTCTGTATGATGCCAGTGTACATGTGTGTGAATGTATGTTTTTTGGTTTTTTGAGTAAACGTCCATAATGTAGTGGTTGTTTTGTGTGATAAGTGCATGCCAGTTTTTCAGTTTTTCCTTTTACTTCCATATGTATGTGTGTGTATATATATATGTGTGTATGTGTGTATATATATATATATATATATATATATATATATATATATATATATATATAAAATACCACTGTAAAAATCTCTTCATAGCCCATTGAGTTTATTATTTCCTTCTCTTGGTGACAGATACCTTGAAGTTTTAACTATTGGTAATATATCTCTATATTGTTCGGGGAAAAAAGTACCTATGATCAAGATGGCTCAGAGGATAGAGACATTTCACACCAAATCTGATGACCTGTGTTCCTTCTCAGAACACACAAAGTAGAAGGAAAAGAATGAGTCTTGTAGGTTCTCCTCTGACACGACTGGTACCAAAGTGCCATATGCATTCATGTGTGCCTGCATGTACCCACACATAAATTTAATAAATAAATGTAATAATGTTCTAAAATGTCTGGTGCACAGACAGGCTGGAGTCTTGCTAGAGAAACAGCCTTCAGGGCCCACACTCAAGATGTGAATGAGTGTTTGACCTTTACTAAACTACATTATGTACGTGTGCCTTAGTCTCTTCTATTTATGTTATAGTGTACGTGACAGAACCTTTAGCACAGTCTTGGTGAAATGCTCCATTTTATTCAAATGGAAAAGGACACATTTGAATAAAAGCCATCTCAGGAAGAACAGCCACCTCTGGAGTCCACCCACTGGCCCCGGGAGCAACGAGGACAGGTAAGCCTGGGAGCTTTGGGTGAATCCATATGCCCAGGCCCCTTGTGCTCTTCCAGACAAAACAAAACAAAACAGAAAAACACTGCCCAAGGAAGTGAACACAAGGAGACAGTGTTTTCTCACCCTGGTTGGATTTTGTTAAGGAACACAGCAGTCGCCTCTGTGAGGGGAGGGAATGTTCATTTCCTGATGGTGTGTGTTGTCATCTTATGAGTCATGATCTCAGGAGGCACACCTGGCTGAGTGGCCTTAACACCCTGGACATAAGCCCAAGGCCTCTACTAGTCATTTCCACGTGTACTTTGGCTTCGATGGGCTCGTTTCCATGGAGACCCTCAAGCAGGACTGTTGCATGGTCACCTTCTTGTCTTTTTTCTAAGCAGCCACCTGCAGGAACAGACTGTTCAAACTCATGTAGTGGCACTTGGCATGGTGACAGGTCTTTTCCAGACAAGCTGCTTCAGTGTTTTCTTGCTCTGTGGTGTGTTTACCATGTGGGAGGCTGACCAGCTTAGGTGACTCAGCAACAGAGAGCGAGCAGGGTTCTGGGAGCTTGGGAGACTGCTCAGTGACTGACTCACATGTACAGTATTTGGTGAGGTCACCAGCCTCCTGCTCCATCCCAGCACCCCAGAACAGAACACAGAGTGGGTACCACTGCCCAGCTCCAAGAGCAGAGGAGCAGAGACCCTGATTCAGGTTCTGTGATTGATGTGTCTGAGCAAATAGAGGAAGGAGGTCTCTGGACTATGGTTGGGTTCTGTGTAGAAAAATGTGTTCTTCCAGACTTAGACCTAGTTTGTGGTCTAGACTTTGACACAGCCTGATGGTGCAATCCTTATCAGGTCATGTGACCTTGAACAAAGCCCTTGACCTCATCAATGTGTAATCATTTTGACTGGGAAGAAGATATTATAAAGAGACAAGTGTGCCCTCTGTCAACCTGACTACTGAAACAGGTGACCCAGGAATACACAATATCCCAGGCACTCCCTGTCGGCAGTAAGAAAGGATTTAAGTTTGACACCAGGCTGAGGCAGAGTTTGCCTTCCAAGAAAAGGTTTCACATAGTTCTGATGAATTCAAAAAACCTTACAGGGAGGGCTGGAGCTGAGACGGGGCTAGCATAAGTCTCCCGATGCCAGTCAGTCCAGTCCAGTGTCCCGAAGGCTCCTGAAACAACCATTAGCCAAGTGCCAGTGTTCAAGCATGTGAGTGCTTTGAACCATAACACAGTGCCAGTGGGCTCCTGGGAGCTCTCTAATGTGTTAGAAATGTGAAGTGAAGCAAGCCTTGCTGGGAATGCTTTTCCCTTTTCCAGTTTATATATATAAAAGTTTAGTCCTCACAGTTGAGTTAACAGAAATGTCTCCCGACTAACAGAGTCTACATTTCAATTGGCTCAGTGTCTTAACCGTAAATTATGGGACATGCAATAATGCTGCTGGCTCTTCAGACACTACGTAATAGAAGTGTGCTGGGCTCAGGGAGTAACCAAAGCCTAGCTTATAGGCCACAGTCCACCTGTCACCCAGGTCCCTCACAATCAGCACAGCATTCTGCAGTGTGCATCTGACTCTCATCAGTAAAGCTAATTCCACTTTAAGGGGTGGGGAGACGGTAGTCAGAAGAAAGAGGCTTGACTCACAAAGAAGAGGGAGCATGCAGCAATGACAAATGACATTGAACTCGCATGTGAATGACGTCATAGAAGAACTGTTAGCTGCTGGAGAGGTCATTTATGTAGCCAACCGGACTTGGTGAGGGTGAACATGCCTGCTGGTGTAAGAGGGGGAAGAAGCAAGACACGGTGGAAACAGGCAAGGAAAGCAACAGACTTAGGGGCTGGGGAGGGGGCTCAGTGATTAAAGGGCTTACAGTGCAAGCAAGAGGACCAGGGTTCAAATCCCCAGAACCCATATAAATTGTGGAAGGGAGTGGTAGCCCACCTGTAAAATGTAGAGACAGGGGAATCGCTGGACTGAGCTGACTAGTAGACTTACTATAGTGATGAGCTCTGAATTTCACTGGGGGACTCTGCCTCAAATAAGGCGAAGAGAGAAGGACATCACTGACAGGCCTCAACATTCATAGGTGTGCATACACACATACACACAGGCACATGCAAGCACATACACGCACATAAATGCAGACACACACACATGAGCATACATATGCACAATGTTATACACACATATGTGAAAAGTACAAGAAAATAAAGAAAAATGATGTATTTTATAGACATCCTCAGAGCACTACGTCACAGCCTTGAAACTATAAAAGATATGATGTTGGGATGGTTGGAACTTAGATTCACCACAGCACAGAAAGGTGTCCCCTCTCTTCACATGGGAGAGTAGTCTTCATGAGTTTTCACAAGTAACTGAAACAAGTCTGTCTTTGTTCCTAATGTTCTCAATTATAAGAAATAAAATTTGGTTCACTATTTTTTATTTTTCTACTCCTTTTTACTTTTTCCTTTTTATAGGTTCTTGGTGAATTTCACGTCATCCATCCCCAGTCTCACTCATCTCCTATCCCTTTGTATCTGCCCTCTACCCTTGCAACCTCTCCCTCAAATAAAATAAAAAAACGACAGCAAAAATCTCATCTGCAGTGTATCACAATGTGTCACACAGTGTCTTAGTTGGGGTTTCTATTGCTGTGAACAAACACCATGACCAAGGCAACTCTTATAAAAGAAAACATTTAATTAAGGTTGGCTTGCAAGTTCAGGGGCTCAGTCCATTATCATCAAAGCAGAAAACATGACAATGTCCTGGCAGGTATGGAGCTGGAGAAGCCAAGAGCTCTACATCTTGATTTGAAGATGAACTCATTAAAAAAAAGGCCTAGCTTTTTATTATTCAAACATCTCCAAGAGTTCAGTGAGACAACCAGGAGACTAGGCTTTGAAGAGATGTATTTCCAGCTGCTACTGAGAAGCACTTGCCATCCCAAGCCATCCTGGATGCTGACTGGATTTCATAAGGAAGTCATTCTTGTCTTTTTAGAGTCTATCCTCAAGGATCATCTGTTTTCTGCCTACAGCTCACATGGTTACCCCTCCATCTTTGTTCTTCTTATCTCTTCCTCTTGCTCCCAACGGTACAGTTCCACAAGTATAACTCGCCTGTATTGACAGCTCTGTGTGTTCCTTGGGCCTCTGTTAATGGTTCTAATCACCTTTGATACTCTCATTACCACCCAGACTAAGTTCCCTACCGCATTAATTTGAAAGCTTAAAATTACTTGAAAACCAATCATGCTTTTCCACAAGAGCCAACTGCCTCTTGAAATAACAGCATGAAACTGGATCTCTTTAATGAATGCCTTTTATTAAGCAATTAGACTTGCTTTATTTCCTGCCAAAGTTCAAGGTCAAAGAACCTCTCTGCATGCTGCCCACCTGTCTGTTTTTATACTTAATCTGAAAACAATTTCTCAACCCTAAAGCCTCTTTCCCCCCTCTTTCTCTCTGGTATCTACTTGCAGCCGGCCTTTGATTTCCCTTGCTGCCCAGCTTCCTGCTGAGATGCTCAGCCTTGTGTCCTGGTGAGTTATTTTCCTAAAGGAAAAAGCAGTTCCCACACAGCAGCCTGGAGTCCATTCATTGACCATGACACTGGACTTCCAGGATGATTTTATTCAGGACATCCTCAGAAGCCTCATCACTAAGGCAGTGGACTTACATGTAAGGGAGTTGCAGAAAGCTTGGTGGCATTTCACTGACCCCCATCCCAGCATGGGATCCAGACTTAACTCCTTGGACCCTTATCCTTCATCTGCAAAACAAAAGTGACAGTGCAGCTCACATTGACAGGATGATGTTTATGGAGCACTTACCACAGTGATAAAGTGGGTACAGCACAGTGTGGGAATGGGATTCTTGTCTGCGGAGTTTACAGCAGGAAGTGGACACTGTGTGGAAGATTCTGGAAGACTGAGTGGCTGATAAGAAACGAAACGCTGATTGTAGGGAACTTCAATGTTACAGATCCAGAGACCAACTATTTGGGGCAATCTGTTGTCTCCTTGGTAACCATTCATTGCTCACCTCTAGGTCCAACTTAACACCTCTTTGACTATTAGGTAAAGCCTGTGAAACTTAGCCTATTAGCTTTTATGAGCCCACAACCTAAGGGTATTTTAATATGACCTTAAAACCTCCTCTAGGAGGCTCCCTTCTTTGATGTAGCCCACTTACCTAATGTTTACAACAAAGGTGGTAGACGCATTGATTTTTTTCTCTGTTTTCAAAAATGGGAGTCATCTATCCCACAGACCAGAACCTACTATCTAAACTTCTACCCAGACTTAAGATGCTCCTGTCTCTGCCCCCGAGTACTTGAATTCTAATAGCTGACTTACATGGTTCGATGGATCAATTCAGGGCTTTGTGTATGTGTACTCTTAGATGACTCTACCTCCCATGAATGTTTCTTTTGCTTTTATGACAGTAGAAAGTTCATGTAGAGCAAGGCGCTGGCTCTGTGCTTAGTAGAACTTGCTGTGCAAACCTAAGGACCTGAGTTTAGATCTCCCAAACCCGTGCAATCAACTGGGTATGGTCACATGTGCTCATAACCCCAGAAAGATGAGACATGGTGTCCACCAGCCTAGTCTCAGGTTCTGTGATTAAGGTGTAGAGTGATAGAGAAAGACATCCAGAGTCTCCTCTGGCCCTCACTGTCCTTACACCATATACCAAACAGCATGCACCACACACACACACACACACACACACACACACACACACCCATCACACACAAACACCTATCACACACATACCTATCACACACACACCTACCACACACACACAAACACACAAAGACAGACAAAGAGAGAGAGAGAGAGAGAGAGAGAGAGAGAGAGAGAGAGAGAGAGAGAGAGAGAGAGAGAGACAAAGAGACAAAGAGAGATCGGTTTTAATGCTTCTACATTGGAATATGTCACCGGAGAGGGGGGTTATCTAAATCTCTGGTCCTAGGTCATGGTCATTTATATTTGGCTCAGAGTAAGTGGTCTCTTAGTATCTTTTGAGATGAGACTTGTGATTTGCATAGACAAAGGAAACCAACGAGCTTTGTACCTGGTTTAATGGGCAACAACTAAATCACCATCTAAGTTTGTTATGAGGATAAAATGAATGAAAGAAAAAAAAAATCTGTTGGGAACAGGGCACACGGCCAGCACTGTTAAAGTGCCTGCCATCATTACTACAGAATACTAGCCTTGGACCAGCCATTGAAATGAACTGTGTCTTTAAAAATGTTGTTCTGAAAAGTTGGCAGACTCAAACCGGATCAGTGAAGATTTAACCTTTGATCGTGCATGGACTAGGGGGATAAAAGGGAAGAGTGAGCTCAGAGATGATGTTGACCTGGTTCTCCTCACATTCCTCAGAGCAGAAGCTCCAGGATGACCTGCAGGAAGGGGAAACCAGATCTCACCATTTGAACAAAGCTGTTCTTTTAAACATGAAGAGGAGTGATTATGAAGGTATCTACTCTCCCCTTCAGGGACAGAACTTAACTGCTGAGGGTTAGAGAAGTCAACCCCCAACACACTTATTAGCAATGAGTATCTGATTTGTTTTAAAAAGCAGGGCTATGTCAGGGGGATTCTGCATAAAGGCTGGAATGCACGGCAAAGCTACTGCATTCACAAGATTGGAAAGGAAGGCCAAGGAGATGGCTTGGTCAGTACAGTGCTTGTTGTATAAGCACAAGAGCCAGAGTTCAATCCCCCAACCCAACTCAAAAACTCACACATGGTGATGTGTGTCATGGGGCTCTGCAGGCCAGCCAGCCTACTTAATTGTCAAGTCTACAGTCTCAGTGAAAGACCAACTCACAAAACAAAGACAGCTGGCATGTATGCAGAAACACATGAACATGCACACACACATACACACATGCATGCATGTACACAGGTAATTAGTGTTTATTATTTTGTTTTAAACTCTTCATAGAATTTAGAGCCGTTATCAAATGCAGGATGTACCAAGCTTATAATAAAAATGTAAAGCTACTTTATGTACTAGAAGGATGGTGCCCCATTCAAAGCTCTATCTGCTCTTCCATAGGAGCCTGGTTTGATTCCAGCACCCACATGACAACTCACAACCATCTAAGACTTCAGTTCCAGGCAATCTGGATTGTCTTCTTCTAGCTTCTCTGGACACTTTACTGCATGCGTGTGGTGTGCAGACATACGTGCAGCCCAAACACTCATACAATAAAATATAAAATCAATCTTTTTCATAAAAAGCTACTTTGCTAAGCTTTCTGCAAATGGACACATGGTGGGATCCGGTGGTGTAGACACTGAATTAAGTCTTGCTTGCTAGATGCCCCGGGAGACATCTCTCAGTTGAGTGTCTGTGCTCTCTCCCCAGGTATCCCAAAGGTAGGTATTATGAGTGTGAGCAAACACTTTACAAATGCAAAAGCAGCAGTAGTAAGAAGGTTCTGTGAGTGTGTATTTATAAAGCCGAGGTTGGGAGGTGTGGGATGGCAGGGAGGAGAACCAAAAGGAAGTCAACGGGAAGTGAAGGGTCAAAGACGTCAGTCTACAAGTATTTTGCCTCGGGCATAAGAAGGCAGTCTGGGAGATAAATGCCACAATAAACGAACAGCAGAAATCAGCACTGCTCTGTAAGTTGGGGTGTTTGCCATACAGAAGCTTTACCAAAAACGACACAGGAGACAGGCACCAAAGGGCAGGTGGGAAGCAGCAAGATCCGCTGCCTCTGAGTATCACCGAAGATTTTAGAATAAAAGCTTGGCTCGACTACTCACCTGCAATTAAAGAGGCAGGACTGTGGAAAGCAGAGAGAGGAACATATTTTTTCAGCTTGACTACACTAGAAAGAGCAAATAAGGAGGTTCAGGCCCTCAGATCTGTCTCACAGAACAGCAGGTTCAGGGTTAAACGGGCACCTAAATACAGTTACAGCTAAGAAGTCCTGGTCAAGGTGCGACCTTGCCCATCATTAACCCCTCGGCATTTTGACTCACATCTGTCCTGCACAGTCGGAACCATATGGAGTCTGATCCAGGAAGGCAAGTGCCTCTGCCTGCCACCTTTCCTTCCCCAGCATAGAAATCCCTAGGGAAATTTTAATTCTTTGGGAACCAAAGGGAGGGGTATTTAAAGGAAAAGGCGTTTCTTTAAAATAATCTTGTGGTAGCAAGATGACTCTGTGGGTCAAAGCACTTGTGGCCAAGCCTAAGGCTAAGTTCAGAATGTTGTACATTCATGAGTGTACACACACACACACACACACACACACACACACACACACACACACCAGAGAGAAGGGGGTAAATGCAAGAGAAAACTGTGTCCACTGCACAGGTAGATGCTGAAATAGAATGCAATTAAAGGAGGTGGGGTCTGAGTTTAGGTTTTGTGGTGGTTTGAATAAGTGTCCTACATGACTTCAGATATTCAAGTACTTGCCCCCTAGTTAGTGCTTCTATGTGGGAAGATTTAGAAGGTGTGGGTTGCTAAGGCCGGCTTACCAGTGGTTCTTCACCTTCCTAGTACTGTGATCCATTAACACAGTGCCTCGCGTTGTAGTAACCCCCAACCATCCAGTTATTTGTGTTGCTACTTTATAGCTGTAATTCTGCTGTTATGAATTGTAAGGTAAATGTTTTTCTTTTAGTTGTCTTAGGTAGCCCCTGTGAAAGGGTCATTTGACCCTCAAGAGAGACACAACCTACAGGTTTGATAACAGAACCATGGTTGCAGACATTTTTATTTGCTCTCTGCTTTCCGTTTTTGCTGTTATGCCTTCTCTCTGCTACTAGGACTCTAACCCTCTGAAACTGTTAGTTCAAGTAAATCATTCTGATATAAATTGCCTGCTCACGGTTTATTTTATCATAGCAACAGAAAAGTGAGCACAACGTGAGGTTTTTTTTTTTTCTAAAAAGTGGGTTTTTTTTCCTTAATGAACAAAAACAACAACAAAATCAAATTTGCAGCTATAGACTAAAATGAAACACATTAACAATAAGAGAGGAAAGCCTGGCCAAGGCAGTGCATTAGATAGAGTCTTAGGAACACTCTAAAGTTTCTTGGGGTTTAAATGTATCACTCCTATCTGGAAGAGCAAAGTTATGTCATTTGCAGAAAGATGGATGGAACTGGAAAAGGTCACATTAAATAAGGTAAGCCAGGGCTAGAGGACAAATGTCAAATGCTTTCCCTTAGACTTGGAATCTAGATTAAAACATGGCGTGAACAGAAATCCCTGAAAAGAAGCTTTGTCTGACCATAAAGACAGAAGTTTCTGGAAGGAGTCTGCCTGCAGGATTGAAATTTCAGTACTTGGGGGAGATTGGAAAGTTGTAGGTTCAAAGGCCAATGACTAGATCTCGAGCTAGTTTTAGCCTTCTAGAACAGCCACTCTATATATGAACTAACACCTCTCAACAGTAAATAAAAACCTCTTAGAAACTAGTAACTTAGCAGAGCTCCTGTTTCCACCAATCCAAGAGCTAATGCCACCAGGTGACTCTTCAGGCCTGTATGAAAGCTTCCCTCCTCATCGTATCTGCCTCTCTGGTGTACCAACCACTATTTTAATGTTGCCCTGATTTATGACTGTCTCTGATTATAAAACTATAAATAAAACCAAAAACGTGAATGTGCTTCTATGTTGGAACATGACATTTGGGTAACCTAAATCTGTGTTTCCAGGCCATAGTCTCTCAAAATCGCTCCAGTGTAAACTACCTCTTAGTGCCTTTAGGAAGCTGTGTGTGGTTTTTACCCAGACAATAGTTAGACATGAGCACAGGGAGAGGATTCTGTGAGAGAGGATGTCAACAAGAGTGGGGAAGAGATGAAAGAATGAGATGAACAGGTTCACAGGATTCAACCACTTTGCACACACCTATGGAAATTCTATAAAGAATCCTTGGTTTTGCACAGATAAAATTAGACTAAAGAAGTTCCTAACTGAGGTCCAGATGCAATGAAGGACTAGAAGCCACCTAGTCTTGCTATCTCGAGTCATCAGCATCTGTTCCTTAGGACCTAGGAACAGGTGACAAGAGTCACATCCAGGCACTTGCTCATGGGTCTAGGTGGCAGGGTCAGAGCATGTGGAAGAAGCTAATTGAATTCTGGGCATCCCTCAGCCCCATAGCAACCAACCATTTACTATGCAATTACTTGAGTCACATGTTTCCATTGGAGTCTTTGTGTTTGTGACTGGAAGGTTCTTCTAAGGTCATATAATTGCCCTCATCATATATGTATACATACATATATATATATATATATATACATATATACACACATATAAATATGTGTGTACATATATGTATATATGTAATATATATGTACTGTATATATATGTATATATGTGCATATGTATATGTAATGTATATGTATATCTAGATTTATATCTATCTATATATGTATATATATAAAATCAAACACAATTAAATAAAATATGGTTTAAGTACATAAATTCTTCAGAATAACAGAGATGGTACATAGTACCAAAAACATATACACAGTCTTTTTGCTTCTTCTGTTGAACAGTGTGCCTCTCTACAATCAATATTGTAATGAAATAAATTATCTATTCATTCAAGATTTTCCCAAGGACAGAGGTGATTAATAATTACTCTCTCTCTCCCTCTTTCTCTCCCCCCCCCTCAAATTCTGAGCAAAAGCAATAACATAAAAACTGCCTTTCTCTCTAAACTGTGACACACAAGAAAGCGCTGGCACCACGTGGCCAGGGCTGCGTGCTTGCCAACTGGGTGGCCCTGCCAACAGCTGTGCCACAGCTGCAAAGCCAACCAAGCAGAAGGGCAGCGAGTGAGTCTCCTACTGTCTGAAGACAGAAAGAAAAAAGGCAACTGCATGTTTTCCATTCACAGTAAGGAATTGGGGAGACACTGAAAAGGGAGCGCTTCTGTTCCCACCTTATTAAAAAAATAAACTAAAATTTGTGAATGTGTTCTAAGTAGCGCATGGGAAAAACTGGAGTGATCATTTTTTTCCCATGTGTATTCTGAAGAGGGTATGAAGCATCTGTAGTATAGCATTCCTATAGAGAAATGGGTCTTGGTGCTCAAAGTAACTAAATCTGCCCCTTTGTCAGCAGAGGAGAGACCTTTGAGGATACACCCTCTCGGGAGGGAAGGAAATGTGAGCAGTGTGCTCTGTCGGTGAAGAGAAGGATGCACCACTGAGGCTCGCTCGACCAGCCAGCTACCAGCCAGCTTTCTAAACTAATGCTTCTGTGAAGGAAGTCTACACAAGGAATCCTCTGCTCCACAGACTGCTGGCCCACACTGCCACTTGCAGCTGCTCGCTCCAGACAGGACAGACTCACCTGTGACCCCCTAGGAGACAAGAAGGAAGCACCTCTGTCTCGGGCTTCCTGACACAGCTAAGGAAGGACTCTGCTGCAAGCATGTAGTCCCTGTCTATCCCGGTGGGTACGGCCACTGGAAAACTAATGGTCTAGTAACGTCACCAACACCACTTTGTGTCTCGGGACTCACACTGTCATCATTATGTGTGCCATCTCTGTCTACACTGAACAGCCACTCTGGGACTGTCTCCCGTTCTTCCCTGGGAACAGTGAAAAGAAATGCAATGCTCCGTTTTCATTGGCTGTGATGAGGGATCCGTCCAAAGGGGAAAGTTCTTATTTTTTTTCAATATCGGATTTCCTTATCAATGGTTTCGAGTCATCGCTGTGCAGATGTCCCTCGAGGTTGATCTCCCTGTGTCTGCTTCCTACCGTTGCTCACTATCGTTTCCGCAGCCCTCCAAGCTGGCTCGTTCTCGACCTCGTCAGTCTTTCCTTGTGCCCACTTCATAGCTTCCGAGAACGCGAATCCTTTCCATTTCTCCACACCAAGTTCAGGCTCAGACTCTCAGATGAACTGCCCCAAGTCACTAACTCTTCCAAAGAGCATCTTTCCCTCATGTGTCCATCCATGTAAAGATTCTGCATCCAGACTTGCAGTGCCCACAAATGTTGCTTCACCAAAAATTTTCAGAATTTTAATACTGGCTTATTTTTTTCCATACTAGACAGAACAGTGGAGCCGTCTGAGAGAAACTCCTCAGGAAGGCAGACAGAGCCCTGAGCAGCCAGTGAAACAATCCCTCCAAGAAATCCATCTCCTCGAACCGAATGGATGAGATCATTCAAATATTTGAAATAAAGATTGCTGGACAGAAAACCAGGCCAAAAAAAAAAAAAAAAAAAAAAAGACCTTCACTATGGTTGTCTGGGCCTGAGATAATAAAATTATAAAGCAGTTAGGAAGTGGCCCACCTTCCCTGCAGATATTAGATTCAATTTCTAATCACACAACATCATTGGATCCAAGGGGGTGTGGCTTGGAGGGGAAAGTACTTCCTTTAGAAAATCATGGCATCGTTAGGCGCTTTCTGTCTATCATAATGGCGCTTTTTGGCAGCAAGCTGAGACTGGAAATTATCCTCTGCTAACCAGGATTGTAAGATAGCCACTGCATCTTCTTCTGCCATGCATTCAGAAAATGGAAAGAGGGCTGACTCATGGAAGAGATTATCAGCCAGGTTAACAGTTCCACTGGTCAGCACTGGTCAGCACTGGTCAGCACTGGTCAGCACTGGTCAGAAACGGTGACTCTGCAGAAACTCATTAAAGCTCTCTTGCTCCATTGCACTAAAGACTGCAGCCTGCGCCAGAACCAGAGTTTGGACCTACCTGTCCATCGTCTCCATAAACCTTTGCTATGATGTCATTTCTCATGGCTTCTGCAATTGGTATAGGTTTAGCAGCATCTGGAGATCTGTATTTGGTAAAAGCATTCACTGCATCTTGTGCTGTACTTTTTATTAGTTTTCCTGACAGGTCTCTCAGTGGAAAAGAGCAACCATTTCTACTGGCTACTGCAAGTCTGGAAGAAGATTCTTGAGAGTCTGTGTAAATATGATGAGTTCCTATTCTGGCCACTTCGCGATGGAGAGAATGGGCATTGTGACCTTCCTGGGGGTGCAGCAAGTGATTCTGAGAGTTTTCTGAGACCTACAACTCAGGTACCTTCGGACTGAGTCACAAGGAGTGGAGCTGAGCTAGAATCTCCCAACCTCCTGTCAAGAGACTGTTACAGAAGATGCTGTGGTTTCATGCTTTTCAGATGGAGAGACAGGCTCAGCCAGTGAACTCTGTCTCGCCGTGTGTAGACTGTCTGTTCTTATTTGGGAGCAAGTTGTAGAGTGAAACTTTCAGCCTGTAACCAAAATTTCACCAGGTGCTCCATTCTCTGGAGTTCCATAAACTGAAAGAAATATGGAAGGACACCACTGTCACGCAGACCTGCTCAAGGGTCTTTGAAAGACTGGATTCGGTCTCTTGAGTCTGATTTGGTCTCAGGATCTGCCTAGGCCTCTGAAATAAGCAGCCTCCAATGTGGCTTGGCTAATTCTTAAGTGTTGCTGTCCTGCTACTTTAAGAGGAGGTCATGTTGGCAGAAATGGCATTGATTGCAACATGACTTTCTATAGCTTCCAGAAAGGCATGATTTTTAGTGCTTTTTTGTTGTGGTGGGGCCCCAGTGGGATGTCAGGGGGAGGAGTAGAGTTTCCTGCCCTCATCGTAAAAAAACAGAGACCCAAGAAACACTATAGGGTAGTGTAAGTTTCCTATCAGCTATGGGACACTTCTTTCATGGGATGGATGCCCAGAGGTGCCTGGATAGTTCCTTTCATTTAGACACTGACTTCCACTGTATACCTAAGCTCCCTTGAGCTGTCTCTGCTTGTGGCTATCCACAGGATGAGAACAAGCACTGAATGAGTTAGTACACATAAAGCACTTGGAATTGTTCCTGGCACACGGAGGTACTCAAAGATGGGACACTGTTGTTGGGATTCTTATTATAATTACTGAGTTTATCTCCTAGTATTGTCACAAGAGGCCTCACAAACTGAGTGGCTTAAAGCAAAAAATGTACGGTCCTGCAGTTCTGGAGAGCAGAAATCTGAAACCAAGGTGCTAGCAGGACCATGCTGTCTGGGAGCTTGGCTGCTTCTGGTAGCCCTGATGTCTATGACTTGTAAGTATACAGTGCCAATTTCTTTCCAGTCTTCCTTGTATTAGTCCTCTTCTTTTTATGATGACACTATCACACTGGACTGAGAATCTACCCATCTCCAGTGCAAGCATCTTTAAACTAATTATAATGGACTAATGCTGCAGTCACTGGCACCCAGGGTTAGGACTATACAATACCATTTTGAAGAGATAAACATCAACTCACGGTAAGCGTTATAACTGTCAAACTAGTTTTTTCAATTTTCATTTTAAAACCTTATTGTTATTTTTACACATATGACTACAGGGTTGTGCAGACACGTGAAAAGGCCAGGGAGAACAGGGATCCTTTGGAGCAGGAGTCTTAGGCAACTGCAAACCATTCACCTGGGTATTGGGAGCCAAACTGTAGAACTTTGTAAGATCAGCAAGTACTCCCCCCACCCAATTTTTTATTAGAAATTCTTTGCATTTACATTTCAGATGTTATCCCTTTCCCATAATCCCATTCTCCTCCCCCTCCCATTGCCTCCATAAAGGTGCTCCCTCTCCCAACCACCCTCTCCCACATCAGCACCTTGGCATTCCCCTATACTAGGAAAACGAGCCTTCACAGGACTCAAGGCCTCTCCTCCTATTGATGCCAGAAAATGCTAACCTCTGCCAGCAAGTATGCTTAACTACTGAGCCATCTCAGCCTCAAGTCAGCTTATGGATTATCGATGTCTAATGCTGGGTAAGAGGTGTCACCTTCTTGTTCTGGACAGAGCTGGTCTGTGTTCATTTCAATCCGAGGCTTGCAGAAACTGTAGATCTGTGGGGGAAAAATTTAATTTGTGAAGAAACTGCAGAATCAACCCAGGGATGCTGTTCTCTTGTTTCATTGAGGAGGCTGTAAGAGAAAGTCAGGGCCCATCAGCGGGGTGGTTTCACAGTGCCCACTTACTTCTGCCTTAACTGTGTTTAAATACTCTGTGTTTGTACACTTAGTCTTTCAGAGCTTTCTCCGGGGTAAGGTAACAAAACCTGAATAAAATCAGGACTGTTACACTCCTGTGCTATGAGCACACAGCCAAGATTCTCCAGGACATTTATTCTCACAGCATATTCAGAAAAGGCTAGGACAAGAAAAATGCACACATATCTGTTTATGGCTACAATGTAACACATACGTGTACACACACACACACACACACACATTCATACAAAGAATGAGTCCTTATCAGACTCCTGAATTGACTTCTCATTTGCCATGGATAACACAAAGAGATACTTACAAATGATATTTATTCAGGACAAATGAGTCCCTGACTTGCTCTTACAGCTTCCTTAACGAAAGCAAGAGAGCAGCATTTATGTGTTGATTTTACAATTTCTTCACAAATAAAACAGAAAATTTGACTAGAAATCACCGCATTTCAATGTAGTTAAAGTTCTTACCACTTGAAAAAAGAAAAGTCATTTCTCTGCCTGTTGTTTATATCACAAATATCCTAACAGCACAATGGTTTCTATGGCAACTAGTTATCTTGTTACATCACTGACGTCCATGAGGGATAAGGGTCTTTTCCTTTCAACCCTGTTTATTATTTCCCTGTGAGTCATCTTGATCACTAGGACCCTGCCAGGAAATCAGATAACAGCAATTTTCTCTGGTATTACTCAGCCTCTTCCAAATGGAGAGCAGATTCTAACTCTGATCTAATTGAGTTAATGTAATAAGTGCACTTTCCATGTGAGCAACTCCCTGCTGAGTTGCTGCTTTCTTTCTGAACATGAATCACAGGTTATGAAATCTATAAATAGCAAAAGAAAAAATGTCTTATGCATCTGCAAGAGGAAAGATATTCTGTTATATCTTATTTTATATTCAAAATGCCTTTTAAGTGAAGGCAAGATACTTTAATTTTTTAAGGTTTATTTTATTTATGTGTATATGTATGGGTATCCCTGGAGACCAGAGCAGGTGTTGGAGTTGAAGTTACAGATGGTTTATAAGCCACTGAAATGGGTGCTGGGTACTGAACTCAGGTCCACTGTCAGAGCAACACTCTTAACCATTGAGGTATCTCTGCAGCACCTGTGTGTGTGTGTGTGTGTGTGTGTGTGTGTGTGTGTGTGTGTGTGTGATGGGGTGTGCTGGCACTGGTGAGCCATAACATACCTGTGGAGATCAAAAGATAATGGGACAATAGGATCTGTGTCATAAGATTTCCAGGCAAATGCTTTTTTTTCCAGGTAAGCCATTTTCTGGGCCCTCTATATTTTCTAATTATTGAATAAGTTAAAAACTAAGACAAATGAACTAAAATGTACAAAGAGACAGAAAGAGACTGACACACAGAGAGAGACAGAGAGACAGAGAGAGACAGAGAGATCAAGAGATCACAATCAGTTAATAGTTTACAGCTTCCTGTTTTTTCTCCTTAAGTGAACCAGCAACAGTGACAGTGTACAGGCTGGTTTCCTATGTCAACTTGACATAAGCTCAACTCATCAGAGAGGAAGAAACCTCCATTGAGAAAACGCCTCCATAAGATCCAGATGTAAGGCAATTTCTCAATTAATAATCAATGGTGAGGTCCCCAGCCCATTGTCAGTGGGGTCACCCCTGCACTGATGGTCTTGGGTTCTATTAGAAAACAGCTGAGCAAGCCATGATGAGCAAGCCAGTAAGCAGCATCCCTCCATGGCCTCTGCATTGGCTCCTGCATTCAGGATCCTTTTCTGTTTTGAGATCCCTTCCTGACTTCCTTTGATGATGAACAGTACTGTGGAAGTGTAAGCTGGATGAGCCCTTTTCTCCTCAACTTGCCTTTGGGTCATGGTGTTTTGTCACAGCAATAAAAACCCTGACTAAGGCAGACAGACAGACAGACAGGCAAGGTCTCCTGGGAAATAGTTTGTCATTCCTATCTCCTCTTCTGCCTTGTGATGGGAGTGTGAGATGGCCCTCTGTTCAGAAGTCTAGGGAAGTCAGACATTCTGAGTCCCACCTGCGCTTTATAAACTCCCCATAGTTGACACTCAGCTTTCCCTCCTCCTCCCCCATACACTGTTCTACCACCTCCCTGATTTTTCAGTGCCTGTCATAGCATTCATTTGAGAGCTGGCTTTGGACATCAAGTTGCAAACCTACTGTGTCCATCCTTTTAACTCTTGCGGTTGTCTGTCCCTAACACAACAGCAAACCAGCTGTGGTCCCCTGGAACTTCATTTGCAGGGACTGGCAATTAGTTTGTTGGTATTTTGTTTGTTTGTTTGTTTTTCCCTAAACACCTGAGTCACTTTAGTGGAAGTATTTGCAATGCTCAGGTGAACCTGGGTAGTAAGAGGGTTCAGTCATTGTTTCTCTCCACTGGACCAAGGCTGTGGCTTTGTGGCTTAGCCCTCAGACCACATAATCAGGGATGCGTGCTCTATCTCCAGCACCACTCTGGGAACAGAATACCTTCCACAGTGATGGATAAGCCCACTGTAGAATCACAATCTTAGACAATAAAATCATCTGTTCAACTGCAAAAATATAGAGTAATCGAACAAGGAGAGTGCGGTGTGTGTTAAGATATTGGTTACTAAGGTTAGGGATGCCGGAAGACACGGGAACAATAAAAACACTGATTTTAGTATTACAGCAATGGAGACACACAGAAGGAAAAGTAAGGCTGGGGAGTAAAGGCAAAAGCAGCTCCAGCCAAAGCAAAGAGAGAAAGCAGACAAAAGATGTAATCAGACAATGCCAGACCTCTGCGGCTGAGGCAAAGCCTACTCACATGCTTTTGGGAAGTAAGGCGAGAAGGTGAACCTGGCAGGATGAAGCTGCCCACCATTAGAGGTTAGATATTAAAGACGGGAATACAGTGTGAACCAAGAGAAATGGGTAGAGTCTCTGTGTGGCTCCTCACCCGGGTACGAGAATCAAACAATTGCTCTGCGCAGTTACTCGCAAAGGTGAGTATTGTGCCTGCCTCTGCTCCACTCCAGCACGGTGCTCAGGTGATAGCTCCATCTTGAAGGATGCTGGGAAGTTGTGACTCAAGGCTTTCCCCTCTGGCTAGAGCTATTTTACAGGTGTCTCCCATGAGGCTTGCTCTGGGTTCCCAGACTATGCTTGGAGGACCTTTGTCTTCTCACCCATTAGGCAGTGACTCAACAGGTGTCTTTAATGTCTGTAGATTTGTGTGGGGGGGGGGGAGGGAGGGAGAGGCTATATGCCACATGAGTTCAAAAACATCTTGGATAACTTGGAGCTGGAAATTACCAGTGGTTGTGAGCTGCCAGCATAGCTGCTGGGACTAATCAGATTGGCTATGACAGCAACAAGCGCTCTTAACCATGAGCCATCTCTCTAGTCCCAGGTAGAAGTTGTTTTAGAATGTCTTCTTGCCACTGCTTTAGTCATGTGCTGAGATAAGAGGATTTCACAGCACTACCCCTCCCCAGGCTTGTATAGCTGCTATACACAATTGTTGCCCCCCTTTCTCTCCTTCTCCTTGTCTTTTACTGAAAACACAATGAGAAAACAGATGTGTTCTTTGACTCTGACCCTCTGCATCTACATGTTCTCACACTAGAATAAGAGCATCCCAATTGCAACTGGGGCTGAGCCTCCAGATGGAACTCTATGCTCTGCTCTGTTCTGTTCATCAAAGTATGTCTCCTTTTTTCATTTGCTACTGAAGCTGGTGTTCTTCTGCTGGTGTTCTTCTCCTGCAGTGGCTGCATGCCAGTGACTTGAAGTTTATTTCCCAGAGGTTCTAGCAGTCTACACATGCGTGTTACTGCCATGGGACTCTCAGTTCATATCTTTTTGACAAGGCTTGTCAGTGTACTTTCCCTGATCCCCAATAAATATCTTAATCATTAAACAGTTAATACTGAATCTCATGCAGGAAGCACCAGATAACTCTTCGTGAGGAACACAGAGTAGGTTTGTAGTTTTGGAGGACAAGAAATGCCTACACAGCCAACTACCGTTTCCACTACAAGGAGAGGGACTGATGTGGTCAAAAATGGTAATTGAAATCTGGAAGCTCAGAGAGACACGTATCTTTCTAGCCTCTGTGGAAATCGTGATATAGAACTAAGTGTGAAGGCTACCCATGTAATTGGAAAGAAGGGAAGATTGAATTTGAAGCATGTGACTAAAAATAGAGTGATGCTGTCACCATAGGATAAGAGCATGCTGGAAAATAGTAGTTGATGATCTTTGAATATCTTCACATTTATATGATTGGATTATAGACAGCTTTATCTAGTGGATCACCAAAAGAAAGACATATGTGGTGTGTGCCCCATTGGCCATGAAGATGAGACAGGCCCTCACTAAGACTGAGTCAACACCCTCACCATTTCCTTCAATTCCTAAAACAGCTAGCTAAATAAGAAGACTCTTCAAAAATTTCCTGCCTCAGGTATTTTGTTATAGTAACAGAAAGCTGACTAATAAAAAATAAATGTAAAAATACCCAGGATTCCACAAGTCAAATTGTCAATGTCTGGCTTCTAATAAAACGTTATACACTGTACTTCTTCCTCAATTCATGTTCTCAGCTCTAGTCTATTGATTGTGTTTTATTATTTCCAGGTACACTAAAGATGACAGGTGCTTCTTACGTCTTTCACTCACTTCTGCTACACCCTGAGTTTGCAGCAGCTTTCATTAGGTCATTAAAGTTGCTCTCCTGCCTTTTGGGGGCCACAAAACAGCCCTCTCTCCCTCCCTTTCTGCTAAATACCTGAAGCCACCATTTTTAAAAGCAGCAAAACTACTACTCACCAGACTTCCAGTAGTACAAGTACATCAGGGATTTTAATTAGATGGGCATCGTCAAGGACAGACAGTAGTGTTTAACCTCTGCCCATGGCAGGTCAAAGAACGCAAATTTAAGCACCAATGTCTTCTGCTTGGTTCTGAAAGAGTCAATATTTCCAGTGTTTAAATATTCATATACCCAGTTACATAAACCTAAATATAAAACTACTCAACAGTTTTGAGGTGGCACTCCCATCTTTGTGGAAAGTCAAGTTTTGTTAATTAAGTACAATCCTGTCTTGAGGAAGGGAGAGCAGCAGAAGTACCTCCAGAGCTGGGACTCTCATTTTTACAAAGCTCATCTCATTACTACAAGCCAATTTTACTGAAATTGGAACTGTCCAACAATAACACTGCTAGCCATTCACGATTTGAATTCCCGTGTATGAATTAAGTCATGGTTCACGTTAAGAGCCAGGAGACATTTGCTCTGTGAGAAGCCAGGCAGAGACTATGACTCACTGGCAGTCTTTTCAAGCTGTGCTGTCAGGTCCGCCCTTTCTCCATTCTAAATCCCATTGAAGATGGTTTTTTGTTCTAGGGATGTTATTTTTGGTATTCTCCAAATACGTTGTCACAGTGTCCTCTCCCCATATGATGCCTATGTACTGCTGAGGGCTGACCCTTCTTCCACACAAACAAACCATGGAGATTTGGTTCAGTCACAGGCATGCCTCCCTTCTCCCTTTAGGCTTACTTCTGAACAAAAATCTTCTTGTCTTTCTTAACATCACCCATTTTTAATTTCCCCTCTTTAGGTCCGTACCTTGAACATTATGTGATGAAGCCAGATATCGTGATGTCTTAGACAGTTCTTCTTTAAAACATATGTATCTCTCTCTCTCTGTGTGTGTGTGTGTGTGTGTGTGATGTGTGTGTGTGTGATGTGTAGGTCCACACATGCTATAGTGTGCATGTGGAGGTCAGAGGATAGCTTTGTGGAGTTGATTCTCTCCTTTCCCATTTACAGCTGTTTCTTCATGATTCAGTTACTCAAGGCTGCTCCTTCAGGGAAGAATAATAAGGTTTTTCTGACAACTTCTTAATACTGTGCTGTTACTCAACACTAACTCCCACCAGCTGAATGACAAATTTGCATTCTGGATGGTCTTTGAGCAACCGTCTTCAAAGACACAAGAAGCTTAACGTTTAAAGGCAGAATACAAGAAGATTGAAAAAAAAAAAAAGTGGCTTCATCAAAGGTAAACAGGATCAAAACTATGAAGTTCAAAATAAGCTCTAAAACCATTTACACCCTCATGTCTCTTCCTTGTGTAATTAAACCATAAATTTTGTGTGTTTTTCAAAAATCCCTCTTATTTTATCCTTGGGGAAAAGCTTTTCAGCTCTAAGAGTTGTGCAGTGTGTGAGCACAGCGCACCCTACCTTGGGCAACAAAAACTCACCCAAACAAAAGCAGCACAGAAGAGGTTTTAAAGTGGAGCTGAAGGGGTTTGCTACCCCATAAGAACAACAATACCAACCACCCAGAGCTCTAGGACTAAACCACTGTTTAAAGAATACGCATGGATGGACCCATGGCTCCAGCTGCACATGTAGCAGAGGAGGGCCTTGTTGGTCACTGATGGGAAGAGAAGCCCTTGGTTCTGCCAAGGTTTGATGCCCCAGTGTAGGGGAATGTCAGGGCGGGGATGTGGGAGGGGGTGAGTGGGTGGGGAAGCATCCTCATAGAAACGGAGAGGGCAGATGGGATGGGAGTATGGAGAGGAAATGGGGAAAGGGGCTAACATTTGAAATGTAAATAAAATACATAAAAAAAAAAATGGAGCGAGAAGCAGTTACATCTCCCTTCCCAGGGATAGGTCTTCCAGGCTGAAGATCTAATCCTTGGGCAACCAGGAAACTCCTGCTCTCCTCAGGATATAATCAAATGGACAATATTCAGATGTCCTTGTACTCCTTCCGTCATGTGCAAGATGCAGAATAAAATGCAGCAGCATCCTAGTCCCTTGCTTGGTGACCGTCTCATTCAGGAAGCTTCAGGCTGTCTTCCTCTGACCCTTTATCTCCTGATACCTCAGAGCTGGAGAGCCTCTGTCATATTGTCAGGACATTTTCTGTAAGCAGCTGCAGTAGGCAAACAAAAGAAATATAGACATTTACCCCATCTGCACCCACCACCATATCCTTCCTTCTTCTGTCTGACAAGAGCTGGGTGAGGGTGGGAGTCAGAGAAATCCCAGCATGTGAAGGCTTACATTGATGATCTATAGTTACCTTACTCTGCTGTGACTAACTACCTAGCAAAAATGACTTAAGGAAGGAGGTGTGTGTGTGTGTGTGTGTGTGTGTGTGTGTGTGTGTGTGTGTGTGTATGTGTGTGTGTGTGTGTGTGTATGTGTGTGTTTCAGCTAATGGTCTGATAGAATACAGTCTGCTGTGGTGGGGAAGCGTGGTAGCAGGAGCCTCAGGCAGCTGGATACATTGCAGCTCCAGTCAGGAAGCAGAGAGCGATGAACGCTGGTGCTCAGCTCTTTTTCTTTTTTCTTTTTTCTCACCCTATGATCCCAGTCCATAGGGTGGTGCCCACATCCAGGATATGTCTTTCCTCCTCAGATAGGTACCTCCAGTAACACACACACAACTACAGACAGACACATACACACACAGGGCTACAGACAGACAAAGAGAGAGAGAGAGAGACAAAGAGAGAGGTGGTAAGGGGAGATTCTCCTAAGTGACTCTAAATGACGAATCCCCGCTGGCTTCTCCCCTGGGCACTGCTCCTCACACTTCGCCCCTTTTCCTAGCTGCACATATTAGAGGTGTGAATTGGCTCACTTATCGTACAAACTCAGCTTGGCCCTCAGTTACCATGTACTCAGAAACAGTCTAAGACCAACGTGAATGCAACTCGATGTGAGTAACCCCGTGACATTGTGGTAGGTATGACCCTGGCAAGCACCTGAGTTGAGCTGGGAGTACCTGTCCCCCTGCTGGTGGCTTCAACATAGCTGCTGCTCTTGGCTGAGCCCTGTTCCCTCCACTCTCCCTGCTATGTATTGTGCTCCCCTGGCCTCAGACTCTACTGTCTCAAACCACACACTCCCCTGTTGTCAGCCAGTGATGCTTCACTTGCTGCTGTCCCGAAAACTGCCTCTTCTCTCTTTCTCTTCTTAAGTTGCTCCTCTCTTTCCTGTCTGTTCTTGGGAGAATTGGGTGTAACCCATTTCTGACTGATTTTGTCAAATCTTTCTCTGATTCATCACTTTGTCTTCCCTGCAATGTTACTTCCATACATGGCTGCTTCCTTCTACAAACCAACTTTACCTTCATTGTTTGGGATTAAACTTGAGGGAAAAAAGATATTTCTGTACTCCAGCCAGAGGGATTAAAGGTATGCCAATCCAGCAGGATCATACAGACCTAGAAGGTCTTTGGATGCAATCCCTTGCCAGAGCTGCCATTTTGCTAGATTAAAATTTCTCTAAATTTTTTGAGGTCTCACTATGAAGCACTAGCTGGCACAGAAGTTGCTATGTAGACCAGGCTAGCCTTAGGTTCACAGCGATCTGCCTGGCCCTTCATCCTCAGTGCTGGAATTAAAGGCATATGCATGTGAAGAAGGCCACATTCCCTGCCCCAGCTCCCACCCACATGAACTCTGCCCTGGCCTGTGACTTGTACTGACCAATAGACCCGAGGTTTGGAAGCCAACAAGACAAACAGCAGTCTAGGAGAGAGACCCAGGCCTCGGGATCGGGTAGAGAGAACACATCTCTGCTGCACAGTTAGTGGCAGTTTGGAGTTTTCAGAGCTAAGGGTATATAGGCCATGAAGTGAAGGAGACCTGGGAAAGAGTTCACAGCAGAGCAGCTGAAAGGATGTAAGAAAGAAAAATTATTTTCACAGTTAAGCAGGACTGAAGTTGTCTAAAGAAAGAGAGATGAATTGTACCCTTCCCCTAAGTCCTGCTAAACTGGAGATTGTGGATTGTCATGAAGAGGAGGAAAGAAGGAAGAGTAGATAAAATCGGGAGAATGGCTCCGGGAGGTGGAGCCACATAGTGGAAGAGTGCCAGAGTCTGTCTTTGCTGCTCACCAGCTACAAGGCTCTACACGTCCATTGCTGGAGCAATGGTTGCTGCAAAGCACTTCAAGGTCAGGGAGACCTCCGTGTGGGGACCAGGGGCATGCCTAATGCACTTTCCTCTTCCTCAGGTACATGCTTGCTTTGCATTTCCTAAGCTCCAGCCCATGCATGGCATGGTCAGGCTTCTGTGTGTACACCTGTGGAATGACAGCATGTGGAGTGTGCTATTTGTCCACCTGACCCAGAAAAGTCTCCAATGGTCAGAGTTGGAAACACTGTCTTGGGAGACTGTCTTCCCAACTACATAATTACTTTCTTAATTCTGTGACTGACTGGCAACTTGGAGAAGGAGGGGTTCACTTTGCCTCATGATTTTGAGAGCAGTCCGCCATGGCTTGGAAGTCTCGGCGGCTGGAGTTTGTGGCAGCTGGTCACACTGCTCCCGTCTTCAGGAAACAAAGAGACAGATGATTAATACTAACTTCATCCCCACTTTATTCCTTTCAGGGTCCCAGCCCACGGAATAGAGGCACCCATATTTAGGATGGGTCTCCCATTTCAATTAACCTAATCTAAAACTCCCTTTGCAGATGTGGGCAAAGCTTTGTCTTGAAGAGGTTAATCTTCTAGGTGATTCTAGATCCCATGAAATGGATAATCAATATTAATTTCTCCACTGGCTGTGTCAAGAAATAACTGTGTGTTATGGCAAGCCACTGCCATTTGGGGGTCATTTTGTTCTGACAGCTACTGTGGTCTGCTTACGGGATTGCTGAGGACCTGGTGGAGGGTTGGCTGTGGATCTGGCCTCACGAGAAAGAGGATCAAAGGTAAACCAAGGTGCAGTTCGGGTTCCATCGTTTCCGGCCACCTCTTCTCTGGCGAGGGGACATCAGCTAGGAGAGGACAGCAAAGTCCAGAATGAGTGGGGTCGGCGATCTGCTTCTCCCCTGTTGGGGAGCCAGACACCACTGCCTGCCAGGCCAGGAAGGGGTCAGTGTGTGGGAAAAGCAGGACCCTGATCCTGTGTGGAGTGGGTGGGGAGTGGGAACAGGGAGGAGAGGGCCTTCTCTGAGATCCTAGTGTTACAGGTCTTTCAAGCGAAGACCTCGCCCATGATCTTTAATGAAGCAGCTCTCTGAGATGATCTTATTTGTTCATATTTATTAGGGGTGGGTTTGAACACATACCCTTTATTCAAGGTGAAGCAAGGGTTATAATGACTTTCAGAAAGAGCATTGGAATATCTAGGGAACAAAGGCCATTCATTGGCTGAAGGCCAGAGCTACTGAGATGCCTCCTCTGCACAGAGATGCTTTCCAGATACTGAGGACTGACTGCCAGCCTGCCCTGTGATAACCTGATTGGAGGTCCTCTGGGTACCTGCCCTGAGGCAGGCACAGAAGCAGAGAAGGAGCTAGCAGGACCCCCAACCAAGAAGAGGAGACTGTCAAGTAGCTGCTGTTGTTAGCCCAAGTAAAGTGGTAGCCATGGCAACAGACTTGCAGCAAGGCCAGTGACCAGATAGGGGATAAAATCCAACGGGGAAGATTTATTAGACACTGTGGAAGATGAGCCAAGCTGAGGTGGGGCCTGGCTTCCACATGCAGTGTGCTCGCTGAGGCTGTCCTTGGCCCTCGCTCTCTCTCCACAATAGCTCTGCAAAGCTTCGTGCCCTCAAAATGGCAGATGAGCAGGTGAAACAGTGTGGGACTGAGGGCTTGCTTCAGTCCTCTCCTCGTCCACCTTTCTTTCCCTTAAGAACTTTTTACAGTTCATCTCTGGCTGCTTCCCAGACAGAGTTTAGCTCAACCAACCACACCCACGAGTGTTAGTAGATGACATCCAGGTCCAGACACTAATAACCCACGGAAGAGAGGAAGGAGCTTTTTGGGGAGGATAACTGATCCTTTGGGTGGGTCTCAGAGATCAGCCCTTTCCACCAGTTTACCCGTTCGCTGTCTCCATCTTCTCCCAGCAGAGACTAAGTCCTCAGATGCTTTTAGCAAGTGCTTAAGAAATCTAAGTGCTCCCAACATGTTTTCCTTTCCTGTTATAGTCGGTATTTCTGCTTCTAGCATTTTTACTGCTAATTTCAAACTGGGAAACCTTAACTCACCTTCCTTTCCCCACCCCTTCTCCCCTCTCCCCGTGTGTGAGGATTTAGAGCAAGATGGGGTTAAATGAATGCCTTCCACCAGAACAATTTAACTTCGGCAGAGCATCTTCTGAAGTACTGGCAGAGGTGTCACCCTTGACATCTCCGAGGCCCTGAACCCAGTGTCCAGTATGGCACTAAATAGGCATACTGATACACACCTGTAACCCTAGCAGTTGGGAGATGGGAACAGGAAGAGTAGAAGTGCTAACCTGGGAAACATGAGACCCTCCCTAGTGTCCTGGTTAATTTTCTGACTTCAGATGTCAGAGTTTATTAGGAGGAAGGAGCCTCAGTAGGTAAAACTTTCCCACCAGACTGGTCTGAGGGGCATTGTCTTGCCTAATAATTGATGTGGGAGAGCCCCATTACTGAGGGGTGCCACTCCTGTCTGCTGCCCTGAGCTATAAAGAACAGAGGCTGAGCAAGCCAGTAAGCAGCACTTCCCCACGCCTTCACTTCAGTTCCTTCTTGGGTTTCTGCTCTGTGGCGAGCCCCTGATGCCACTTCAAAAATATTGACAATACTGACCTTGGGCTAGGACAAAGAAATAGGCTCGGATAAGAATATTCACATTGGGCTAGGACTACAGCTGAGGAATGTATTGCATTTTTTTTTTATCTTGGTCAGCTTGATAACCCCCTAGACTCAGTGACTGAAAGACCAGGATAAATTCTGACTCCCTAACAGGTATAGTAGAAGATCCCTAGCATATAGAGTAGAGCCAAAAATGTAGGATAGCCAGTTCAGTGACTGTTTCAGGAATGACTGACCATAAAACCATAAAAGCTAAAATAACACCTTATAAACAATCTTGAGAAGCTGGGTGTTTCCCTTGCGATTCTTCACTGGTATTTTTGGCATTTTCCAATGATGTACTCCCTCTCCCCTTGGGTTGTGGATTTTTCCTTTAAAAACCCCTTCTCCCAGCCACTCAGGGTCAGACTCCTCTACCCCAGCATGGAATATGAGTCTCGACCCCAGTGCACTGGTTCATCAATAAACCTCGTGTAATTGCAGCAAGGATGGTCTCTCGTGAGTTCCTGGGGGTCGTGTCATCCCGAGACATGAGTAAGGGTCTCCCCTCTTCGAGGGTCTTTCATGACCATGGGACTTTGTTTATTGCCTTGACTACTTTGTCTTTGATCTAAGAACTGACTCTATTCTTTGCATATACCTAGAATGGTATAAAAGCAGACTGGGAAAAAAAATAAACCCACTTCATCACTGGCTGGGGTCGTGTTATAATGTTGTCCACTTGCCTTTTCTTTCTTTAATCCTCACTCCTCCCTTGAGACCCTGTTGACTGACTGAGCTGGCTTGGTCTCTGTTCTGACTCCCCTCAGTGATGGTATGGCATGTGACCTAAGAGTTATATGTTGAAATATGGCTTTTCTTTTATCACAGAAATAGAATCAAACTAAACTAAGACATTTGTATTGAAAAAGAAGCAAACAGTAGTACAATAAAAGAGACTACATTATCAAAAGAGACACAAATAGCTAATAAATATTTTTTTTTTAAAAAGTGTTCAGCATTCCTAGCCATCAGAGAAATGCAGGTCAAAACTACTTTGAAATTCCATCTCACCTCAGTAGTTAGGAAAAGACCTGGATAACTGTCATCTGATGAAGAGGTAAAGAAAAGGTGGTACATATGCACAGTGGGATCTTACTCAGCACTGACTACAGAAAACCAAAATTATGAAGTCTGCAGGGAAATGATGGGATGGGAGAAAATGTATGTGGGATGAGGTAACTCAGGCTCAGAAAGACATACACCGCATGTTCTCACTTAAGTGTGGGTCAGAGCTTCCAACCACATTTTTTGTTGTTTGTTTGTTTCACTTGGAATGGCTGCAGGGACCAGGGAACTAGAAATAGGTCATGGATACAGGAGAGACAGACTTGAAGCTGGCTGACTAATGAAACTCTTAAAATATAAAACTTGAGGAAATTAAATGCTGGAATGGTAGGATTTAGACAAGGAAGGGGATCGGGGGGCAGACAACAGAAAGAATGAGAGAAACGTTACCACAAATAAGGAAACCAATTACTCTATGGGCTAATTAAAAATACAGCCTTACCAAAGAGTTTGAAAGAAGATTCACTACATGACTAGACAATGCCTATCTCTAATGTCATGGGTGATCAAACAACAATCTCTGTGCTGCTGTAGGGTA
Source organism: Micromys minutus (assembly GCF_963924665.1). Taxonomy (NCBI): domain Eukaryota; kingdom Metazoa; phylum Chordata; class Mammalia; order Rodentia; family Muridae; genus Micromys; species Micromys minutus. The sequence continues at coordinate 28,738,918 of NC_137984.1, forward strand.
CCCCTCCATGAGTTATAAGTCAGGAAAACTCAGGGTACTTGTCTTAGTCAGGGTTTCTATTCCTACACAAACATCAAGAAGCAAGTTGGGAAGGAAAGGGTTTATTCAGATTACACTTCCATATTGATGTACATCACCAAAGGACGTCAGGACTGGAACTCAAGCAGGTCAGGAAGCAGGAGCTAAAGCAGAGACCATGGAGGGATGTTACTAACTGGCTTGCTTCCCCTGGCTTGCTCAGCCTGCTTTCTTATAGAACCCAGGTCTACCAGCCCAGGGATGGCACCACCCACAATGGGCTGGGCCCTCCCCCCTTGTTCACTAGTTGAGAAAATGCCTTCCAGCTGGATCTCATGGAGGCATTTCCTCAACTGAGGCTCCTTTCTCTGTGATAACTCCAGCTTGTGTCAAGTTGACACAAAACCAGCCAGTATAGTATCCCTCCATGAATTGTAAGTCAGGAAGACTCAGGCAGCTTTGAAAACAACAAAGTTATTGCCCTTGCTCTTAGTTGTTCGCCAAAAGTAGATGGTAAGATCCTGTTTCAGAAGATACCACAAACCTTGACTACGGGGCACAGAGGTCATGCTGGAACTGAACTGGAAGCTCCCTCCCCACTGGCTAGGATGTGTAGTGCCTACCTGAAGGTGCTATGTAAGCTCTTGGGGTTCAGAGAGCACCATAAAGGGTCTTACCCAGCTGTGAATCCTGTTATCTATAATGTCATCTGCCCAGCATGATGTGCCCACTGGTGCAATGGTGGTACACTTATTATGGAGATAACCAACTTCTCTGCTAGGATTTGAGACCTGCTCTACAAGAGGAAATTGTGCTTGGACAAAGACCTATGGCTGGTGATGTCATAAGCCCAGGTAGGAATGTACTACTGTTGTTTTGATAAACTGTTATCATATCGAACTACCTTCAAATATGATTACAGACAAATGCTACTCTTAGCCTTGGTCAGAGAAGTTTCTCTTTGCAATTAGTGGAGGTGGATGCAGAGACTCATGGTTGTCAAAGATGCTAAAATTAAGTGCCAGTGGAGTGCTCAACCTTAAACAAGACATTCCTACCACTCCCTGTGGAGCTCGGGATGGTGCAGAAGAGCCGATGATGGGGAAAACACTGAAACTCTGTTTTGTGCTCATGATGGGGCCATTGTGATTATTGACTCATAGCAGCTGCAGATGCCTGATCTGGACTTCAATAGTTAGTCAAGAGTGACGGAGGGGCTCATGGGCTCCCACCCCCCTCTTGTGACCTATGGATGCTGGGGTGGGGGTGCTGTTACATTTAGTTAAGTGCCCACTGACAAGCCTACCAGGCTTCAGTGGGTAGTCCCACATCTCTCGACACACAGGTAGCTCTGGTTAAACTCAGTGGGTCACAAAACAACACCCAAGATGTGAATGTAGGAAAGGGGTTTGCAGGGGAAAGAGGTTGTTGATAGGGGTGGGGCTCAGACATTGAAGATTCCCATATGAAATTATCAAATAAACAAATTCAGTTCATGAAAAATGAAAATAAGAGCATTTCTCAAAAACGTACCAAGTCACAGTTGTCAAAGATATAGAATGAATATGTGTTCAAGACTGCATCTGCCCCATTCATTGAGAGAACCCAACATTCACGGGCTTAAGGGAGAAGCCAGAGAACACACGCATGCGCAGTCAGCCTTTGCAGTTTCAGGTCTCACCCTTGTAACTTCCGCTAGCTTAAAAACAGGCGGGATCCATCGATACAGAGACTGTTACCATCACTCCTTAAACAATATACAACGCAGTAATTATTCACATAGCACGTAAATGGAACATTATTATAAGTGATCTAGTGTACGTCCTTTTCTCTTTTTCTCTCCCTCCAGTACCCCCTTCTCCATGCCGACTTCCCTGGCTTTGGTCCTTGGAGCCAGTGAACTCACCCGAGAGCAGCTTCCCAATAAACCTGCCTTTAATAGAATCTAATCTGGCTCGAATTGGCTTATTTCACTGGCAGAGAAATAACTTATCAGTGACCTTTTTGGTTCCCACTCCTTATGATTCTACAAATGCCCGGGAAAAGTCTTGCTTTACATTTCTGTGAAGTCTCATCTTCCATACCAGCCTGACAGGGTTACCTTATCCAGATATGCAGTCAAATATTATTCTGGATGGTTCTGTGAAGGCAGATTACAACCTTAGAAATCAGCTGAAAGCTTTCACTGAATAAAGGCTGGTAGACCAGTCCAGATAAAAAGAAGTGTGGGATCCAGCAAGATGGCTGAGTGGGTAAAGGCACTGGCTGTCAGGCCAGAGGAAATGAGTTTGATCCACATGGAGGAAGAAGACAACTGACTCCCTACAAGTCAGCCCCTGACTTCCAGATGCATATGATGGAACATGGGCACCCACAACAAACAAACAAATGTAATTTTAAATAATAAAACTGAGCTCTTCCAGGAACCCCAAGTCTCCATCCCACTGGCCTGATACTCAGATTCTCAGGTTTTATTTCTAAGATCCCTTCTCTCCTGGTCATTCTGCCTCTCTGGGGAAAGCAAACATAGTTGTTGCAACTAGACTCTCCAGATGCTTTCAGAGTCTGAGAAAGCCTGCAGGTTCCTGAGCAGCTTCTGTCCAGAGTAGCATTGTATGTGGTCATTTCTTTTCGTCCCCCAGTTCAGGTGACAAAGCTCACCACATTTATTGATTAGGAGAAGACCAAGAGTGAGGCTTAAAGGACAGAGGCCTTTCCTGGTATTAACATTCTGTTTCCAGGTCCCAACTTAATGAAGTCTGGGTTTTCCAGGTCACATATCTATGTGAGGCAGAAAGAGAGTCCTTAAAGCTGAAAATACACATCTGGGTTTATTAAAGCCCAGATAGAATGAGGCTGAATAGCATGGTGGGGGGGGGGGGCTGGGTATGATCTTTCATGACAAAATAGCCAGCACGTTTGAGTTATTACACCAAGGCACAGAAAACACCACGACGACACTGAGGTCCTTAAAAGTGCCAGGCTCTGACCACAGTTCTTGATAACATCTTTTTATTACTTCGAAGAAAAGACTTCTTCTGGCTTTTAGTTTCAGAGGGGGACACAGTCCATTATGACAGGAAAGGACCAGGCAGCACAAACATGAGGTCAACCTGGCATTCAGAAAGCAGAGTTGTCAATTTATCCCCATACAAGGTGGGGGGGGGGGCAGGCAGAGACAGAGAGAGACAGAGAGACAGAGTCACCCCAGTGATATTTCCTCTGGCCAGCCTCCACCTCCTGAAGGCTCTATAACCTCTTCAAAGTGCACCACAAAGTAGAGGTCAAGTTTTCAAATAAATAAGCCCATATGGGGGACATTTCTTATTCAAACTACAACATCCTCTAACACCCTTTTTTATTTTCTTTTAATGAATACGAACAGTGGAAGAATTGCACAGTGAATTGGCTTGCCCAAGGCCACAAAGCCAGCCAAGAGCAGAGACAGAGACTTCAGCCAGGTATGCTAGCTGTAGAGAGAAATCTGAGACTAGAGATTTGATGGAGAAAAGGCCAGAAGATGTGGCCAGATGGCAGACAAGAGAGGATGGAAGGGGACACCGTACTAAGGATTTGTGAGTTAGGCTAAGGAGTGTGCGGTGGTTTTCACCCTTCCTTCCAGCCCAGTTTTCAGTCTTTGTCACGGACCTTCAGTGTCTCTTGTAGGAGGGGTGAGTGTGTGCAGTTGTCATTGGTCATGCCACGATGGAGTTTCATTCAGGCATGAGCAGGAATGAAATTATGATACTGCACGAAGTGGGAACTGAAACCATATTAAGCAAATAAGCCGGACTCGGGGTGATAAGCATTTCAGTCGTTCATTCAAGTGCAGATTCAAGGTTAAGTGTCCTGAAAGTAGAAGGGGTTTGGGGAGAAAAGGATGGGAATAATCACAAAGGGGGAGGTAGGAGGAGGAGAAAGACAAATGTTGTGTTTTCTGTTGTGTGGGATCTGCATATAAAAATACAATCTGATGGAAAGACCCAAGGCCTGAGGTGCATATGTAGCAGAAGATAGCATTTTCTGACATCAATGGGAGGAGAGGCCTTTGGTCCAGCAAAGGCTTGTTTTCCCAGTGTAGGAGAATGCCAAGGTGCTGAAGTGGGAGAGGGTGGTTGGGAGAGGGAGCACCTTCATGGAGGCAATGGGGGGAGGGATGGGATTGTGGGAAAGGGATACTGTCTGAAATGTAAATGCAGAGAATTTCCAATTTAAAAAAAATACAATCTGTATCAGCCCATGTGTCCATCCACCCGTCCACTACCCATAAGATCGGAATGAGAGCAGAAAGGGGGCTGCGTCAGGGGAGGCACTGATGGTGGAAACGGGGAGGCTGTCATGCAGGCTGAACTCGGGTAACGCAGGTACAATGCCTACATAAGGGGAAACAGCAGAAACCGTGATGCTCATAGGAATTTTAGGAAAAGGCCTCGCCTTGTTTGCAGCAGTTCTCTGGCTTTTACCATTAGTGTCCTGTCTCAGAGAAGCTTCCCCGTCTGCTGACCCAGACAAGGAGCACATCTCATGGAAACACAGGCCCTTGGTGACCCACAAACTGACAGCAGGGAGACAGACACCTTTATTGTTACAAGTAATCGACATTTTAGGGTTACTTGTTCCTGTGCGAAGGGTGAACTAATGAATGCTTTTGCCTTTATTCTGAAGACAACGGATTTTGTATATTAAAAAAAAAAAAAAAAAAAAAAGGCATCTTCTTTCTGCTCTGGAACCCAAGGAGTTTCAGTAGTGGACAAAACCTAATTTTAGCTTCTGGTTCTTCATGTTTCACACCAGAAGCAGTGTGGGGGAATAGAATAACACTCTTTCTAATCACTCTCTGTAGCGGATGGAGCAGGCTCACCTGGTCCATGCGAGTCTGCTAAGCACACTGGGCATCCAACACGGCAGGAGAAGCATCACCGCCTTCCAAGCGTTGTGGGTTGCACTGATTTGGCGCACAGAGAGAAAAACTGCAAACCTAGACGGAGACCTTAGTTTTTCAGAGATGGAGTATTCCATTATGGCTTAGCAAAGAAATACAAGGACAGATGTTTCGTGCTGAAAAGGCCCCCAGGGGAAATGGCTCGGCCACGCTGCACACATGCTGAGAGTCTGTGCTGCCCTCCATGTAAGTACAAAGGGATTTATCCTTCCAACGATGAAGGAGCAAAATTGGAAGATGCATTTTCTTACTTTCATTTCTTATGTCTCACGTGGAAACGGTCAACAGGAGTTAGGGTTTGTCATGTAATGGAGGAGCAGACATGGTGGGAAAATCCAAGACTAACTGTTGTGTTAGTCAGCTTTCTGTCACTGTGACAAAATGCTTGAGATAATCAAGTCATAAAAAGGGACATTTGGGCTCACAGTTTTGAGGATTCAGTCCATTGCCAGTTGGTTTTTCTGCTCTTAAGACTGGGGTAGACCAGTACTTTACAGTGGAAACACAAAAGATAGGAGGAAGATGAGGGGGGAGGAAAAGAAGGGGGAGGAGGAGAAGGGGGAGGAGGAGAAGGGGGAGGAGGAGAAGGGGGAGGAGGAGAAGGGGCAGGAGGAGGGAGGAGGAGGAGGGGGAGCAGGAGAGGTTAAGCTCCCTGCATTCCTTCCATGAACAAACTTCCAGTGATCCTTTTCTGCAATTCCCTATATACAAAAAATCCCAGACCTCCCAGAGGTGTGAACCAAGCCTTCAACATATGGGCTTTTGGGACAGTCAACCCAAACCATAGTTCTAAGGCCGGTGACCACGATAAGGTAATAAGAGAAAGAAGAGCCTCAAAGCCAGTGAACACGCAACTACAAGAACAGACTGTGACTCACTACATGGTGGTGAGGGGACAGCCATTTCTTATATGCTCTGACAGGACAGTTCCTCGTCTATGGCCATATCAATGCCTGTCCATTATAGCATCTGTATAAATAGTAATGGATAATAAAAATGATAATTGACATGTAGTAGTCACTCAACAAGTGTGACATGTTAGTGTTCATATTCTTTGATTTCTAATTCTTAACCCACCTTTAATATTCTTACCTAACCCTGTCAAAATCTTGTTCACCCCCTGCTGCCTAGAAGTAACCAGAGCCTTTCTGCTAGCACGGTGAGTGAGCTTCTGAGTCTTTTGTAACAGTTGTAAAAGACATGCATGTCCACTTTTCAAATTTACTCATTCATGTATTCATGCCTAAATTCAACAGGTTTTTCTGACCAGGCACTGATGGACGGGTCCTCTTAGGTAGGTACCATTTGTCACTGAGCTCACAGCACAGCAGAGATGGGGACTGACCGTTGATATTGGGTAATAGATAAAATAGTAAACATGCCAGGAGGAACAACAGAACGAGGGAAGGAGAAGGGGTGTCTGGTGAGGTAAGGGGTGTCTGGTGAGGGAGGGGTGTCTGATGAGGGAGGGGTGTCTGGTGAGGGGAGGAGTGTCTGGTGAAGGGAGGGGTGTCTGGTGAGGGAAGGATGTCTGGTGAAGGAGGAATGTCTGGTGGGGGAGGGGTGTCTGGTGAGGGATGGGTGTCTGGTGGGGGAGGGGTGTCTGGTGAGGGGAGGGGTGTATGGTGAGAGAGGGGTATCTGGTGAGGGAGGGGTGTCTGGTGAGAGATGGGTGTCTGGTGAGGGAGGGGTGTCTGGTGAGAGAGGGTGCTATTTTACGTGTCAAAAAGAGCCACAGTGCTGTGGTTTGGAAGCAGAGCAGTGAGTTATGAGGAAATCCAACCAGTGCAAAGGACCAGAAGCTGGAGGGCTCTGGAAAGGACACCAGGGTGGCTGAGCAGAGGGAGCCAAAGAGGAAGTGGCAGATGATGCGATTGGATCTCAGAGACAGTAACAAGGTGCTGACTTTTGCTCTGAGTCTCAGACCCACCGGAGGTTTTGAGAACTGTTGAAAGGTAAGAGAGAAAATGTTTCTGGAGATCTGCTGCCCTCTTCTGGCCTCCTTGGCTACTGCACACATGTGATGTACATACAGGCAAAACACTCATCTACATAAAATAAAAAGAGAAATAACCTCAAAGACAACGAAGAGAAAGCAGCCAAGGGTCACAGGTCTAGAAGCTTGCTCGGAGATTCGTTCTTAAGGTCAGCATAGCTGCAGGAGAGAGTAGGGTTAAAGGGCTTTAAGGGTAAGATCGTCCCCAGAAAAGACAATATTGCTGAAATAGAGAAGTCAATGGCTAAGAAGGGGTGGAATCAGGTGTGCTGTGGCAGTCCTGGCTTTAGAGAGCACCCCAACTAGACCATACAGGCAACAGGCAAGCTGGGGCAGCATGAGAACAGAGGTAATGCTCCTCACCCCCTTTGCCACCCCAGGCCATCAGGAAAACTGCCCACAGAGTCATGAGTTCAAGACAACTAGCTCTTGGGAGAGCAGGCCCCGCACCTCTCCTGGACAGCACACCAGAGCTGAACCCTGGGGTCATGAGAGCAAGTGAGCCAGCCCCTGCCCCTCACCAGCTCCAGCACTTGGGAGAATGACCCCCACAGCTCACCTGGGCAGCACAATAGAGCTGGCCCGAGAGATGGGGGTGCTGGTGAGCTGTCCCTGAGGATGAGAGTGCAGAACTGGCCCAGCCCCTCACAGGACATAGCACTAGGGAGAATGGACCCTGGCTGTTGACTGGACAGCACAGGGGCCTGGCTTTGAAGGTAGAGATGTGGCCCAGGTATCACGAGAGCAGAGGAGTCAACCCTGCCTCTTGCCCATGCTGACATTAGGTGTCCTAGCTAGAGCAGTGCTGAAGAGCTTGCTCTAGTGATGCATATGGGGGGGAGGGAGGGAAGGAGGGCAGACAAGCTCACCCAGGCCCAGATCCAGAGGTCTGAACTGACCCACCACCCCATAATCTCTCTCTGTGAATGGTTGAGGCCAGTGAAAGGGCCAGTCCTGTGTCCCAGAGCTTTAGGATCTCCATGACACAGGGCAACAACAGCATAACCAGGAGGAGTCCTGATGGGGTCCAGCATTGATGGTGTCACAGAAACCAGAGACCCTGAATCAGACCAGTGACTCATTGCTATGAACATATGGAAGTGAAGGTGTGGGGACAGAGGGAAATATTGTGTCCCAGCTTCCACGAGATGTTTCTATGCTCTGTTATTATTTGGTGTGTGTGTGTGTGTGTGTGTGTGTGTGTGTGTGTGTGCGCGCGCGCGCGCGCGTGTGCGTGTGCATGTGCGTGTCTGTGTGTGTGTTCTATCTTGAGCGGGAGGTTGCAAAGGTAAGGGAGGAGATGGGGGACAGGGAGATGAGTGGGACTGGGTGATGTAAAACTCACAAAGAACCAAGAAAATATTTATAGAAGAAATGAAGAAAAAGGCAGGGCATCCATGGATAAACATAGTTGTTATCTGGGAGAAGTCAGGATGAAAACTTCTCTCTGCACCCTCCCCCAGCCCAAACTCGGGATCTGGGAAAGCCCAGAGAAGGAAGTAGAGATCTGAAGGAAGAAGAGAGCAGGAGAAGCAGAGGTTATAAAGAAAGAGCAAGGCAGCATAGAATTACCAGCAGCTCAAGTGAACGAGACTTGTCTGTGTGGTTGTGGAGGCTCAGCCACAGTTGTTCCCTGAGGTGCAGGACAGAGAGAAGCAGGGGGCAGGACTTGAGCAAGGTTTTACTACACAGAAGTTTTGAGCAAAAGGATGTGATATGAAATTTAGTGTGAATGTAAGTGAGAGGTGTGTGGGTGTATGTGTACGTATGTGTATGTGTGTGTATGTGTGTGTGCCTGTGTGTGCCTTTGTGTATATGCATGTGTGTGTGTATGTGTGCCTGTGTGTGTATGTTGTGTGCCTGTGTGTGTATGTATGTGTATATGTGTGAGTGCATTTGTGTGTATGTGTGTGTGCGTGCGCTCGTGTGTGTGTGTGTGTGTGTGTGTGTGTGTTTTTATGAGACGGTTCATGAGGACCTGAGTTTGGATGGCCACTATTCACATTAAAAGCCTGGCATGGTGTGTCTATAGCTTCTGATGTAGATTTATGTTAAGTCAATACATGATTGGACAGGGAGAGGAGGTGGGAAAAAGAAGAGGAAACAGAAGAGGAGGAGTCAAGAGAAGAGAAGGAGAGGAAGGAACAGGAACAGGAGGCCTGTTATAACGGCAAGTTCTAAGGGATCTCCTAGGAGGGGAATAGTGAGTGTAGTGGTTAATCTGCCCAATATAGTCGGGCAGCTTGTGTTCCTAATTACTGAGTTGTGTTTTCATTGAATGGGTTTGTTTGGGTTGAAGAGGATATTACAACGCCCTGAATCTGTCTCCAGCACAGTGTTTAACCTCAATGCTAGCAAGTACCCAACCACTGAGCTACACTCTCAGCCTCAAGCAAGTAAGTTTTTTAAACTTGGACCAAGGGATACAAATTGGGTAGGCAGGGAAGTAGACATTATGGTAGGAAGAGAATGGGAAATATAGATCCTTGATCCTGGGAAGTCTGAAGAATGGCAGGGATTGGAGGGGAAGGGAGGGGAGGTGTGACTATAACCTGATAGTAGGAGTCACACAAAAGAGTTAGGGCTCAGGTATGACTTTGAAGTATATATCTGAAGAGAGGCAGGGACAAAGATTATCAGTCATCACCACATGGGTCTTTTGTCCTTAGTAAACACTTAGAGGAGAAGTGAGTGTGTGCTGTCTCCCTGTGCCTACAGCACAGTGTTCTGAGTTTAACTGGGATGTTGTTAATTTTATAGGTGTGCACTGAATTTTAAAAATCAACCAATGAGGAAAAGCCTTTGAAGCAGGTGCTGGGACTCAGACCTTGTGCTATAAGCTGCTGGCATCTGCACTTTTCCCTTGAAATTCCTTCCTTCCTTCCAAGACACTGAGGTCTAATTAATGGAACTTCTGGCTTAGAGAGCGGAGCTGTGCTTTTCCTCAGGACCACGCACAGAATTCCACCACTGGAGGGGCTGGAGAGGTGGCTCATACAGGAATCTGCTGCGTCAGCATAAGGACCTGAGTTCACATCCTCGGCGTTCATGTAAAAACTTGGATGTGGTGTGCACATCTGTCATCCTAACCTGGGGAGGCAGAGACAAGGGGCTCCCTGGGCTCACTGGTCCATAGGTCTCACTGTATCTGGAAGTTATAGATTTAGTGAAAGACCCTGGCTCAATAGATAAAGAGAAAACACACACACAGTTGAGGCGTTGTGTTTTGCAGCCCATCTGACGAGTAGGCTGGCAGCCAGTGTCTTAGCATTAACATATCACGGTGGCTGTGTTACATTAAAGTCATCTAGAGCACTAGACGCTCTCTAAAAAGAAATTGGGCTATTATGTAAAAACCGCCTAAAAGTGAAAGCTGTGCTTCTGCCCGGGGAATTCACGGGGAGCGTCGCACAGACACTGCAGAGATGTAAAACAGAATCGATTTCCACATCTGTTTTATGTGAGTGGGACTTTTGACTTTAACCTGGATGCCAGCAGGTTGCTAAAGACCTGGGCTGTGAACTACCCAACACCATGGGAAGCTGTTGCCGGTCCAAACCAGCTTCAGTGGCAAGCTCAGCCGGAAGACAGAAAGAAAACACTTTGTGGATCATGGACCGAGAGGATGAAAATATATCAAGATTAACTAATGAATGAATTAATTAATTAAACAAAACCACTGCAAATGCACCACAGCGTGCACTTCTTACCCTGGAGGCCGAGGCTTACTGTGTCCAATCAAATCTGATCCCAAAGAGAAGCTTTATTAAGGCAGGAAAGCAGTGGCGGTGGTGGAAGTTAATCCTCTGGCAAGAGCCCATTCCTCTCCATTTTCCCTGCCTAGCATTCTTCAGAGAAAGAGGGGAACACCCTTTCTGTCCCTTCTGAAAGTCTCTTTTCCTGAGCACACCACAACTCTATGCAGCGTTAGTTACTCGTTTTGAAAGAGTGAATTTTGAATAGAAACGTTCACCAAGTTATTGCGTTAATGTGTAAAGAATGTCCAAGGGCCAGCAGGATGGCTCGGTGGCCAAAAGAGCTTGCTGTGAAAGCTCACAACCTAGAACCCACATAAAGGTGGAAAGAAAGAACCCCCAAAAGTTGTCTTCTGATCTTCACGAGCACACGGTTCACTGGAGTCTGCACATGTATTCATATCCTCCTGAACACACGTAATAGTCATAATAATATATAAAATTTAAAATACTTAAATTTGGTTTTTCTAAAATGCAAATCTGAGTTAAACCTTAAAAATATACAATTGGAAATGTCCAATTATGGTAAAGTTGGGCTGGGGTGGGCCATAATACAATTTGTCACAGTGGTAGTTGGTTCTTTCCCTCCACCGTGTGAACATCGAAGCTGAAGTAGTATATGGCACCTTCTTCATACAAGTGCTTTGGTCCTGTTCATTCTTGCTCAGACTGGAGGAACTCACTGTAGCAACAGGGGTCTCTCCTGGTTTCTGTTTGTTTACTTCTTGACTCTTAAGGGTCAGTACAAGGAGTATGTTGACTTTCAGGATGTGGCTTAGAAATGGCTTCTGTGAGGGCTGATAAAAATGGCTTCCTAGAAATCAAGGACCCATAGCAGGTGTCCTAAGAGGTGAGCTTACTATCTAGAACCTTTGCATTACTACAGAGGACACACCTGTAGGAAGGTAGTTGCCTCCTTCTCTTTGAGTGCATATACCTCATATGCTTATTGGCTATGCAGATTTACACATGAAGGCATAATTATAAACGCAGTGCATGTGGTAAATGTAGCAGCAATATGGTATGCATTTTACTTTGAAAACAAAGCCATGCCTATTTTAATTTATAATAAATTTATAATAAACTTGCCATGCATTAAGGAAAATTGCCATTTTCAGGAACAAGAGTCTTCCTGCTTACAACCATTCAATGGAAAGTTAAACATTATCCATATGACATCGCTGTGGTCACTGTGAATTGCAAATATATAGCAGGTTTTGAGTATTTAATTTTCTAGGCATTGTAGATAGATATAGATATGCCTACATGTGAGTGTGTGTATGTATATATATACATATATATGTTTATTCTCTGTAGTCTTTGGGAATGTGTTTTAAGGAGAAAAATCAATGAGTCAGTTGATGTAAAGACTATAAATAGCTGGCCAACTGTATCTTCATTTCTTTGTACAAACTTTGCAGAGTGGGAAAATGAAGACTGTCTCTTACTAAAGCCAAACTGTCATTTGGAACCCAGAGTTTTCAGGTTTCTCTCATCTCTGCTTCTTTCTCTTCCAGCCTTTCTTATTCTTTGATTCTTTGTATCTTAGATTCTATTTCTTTGAAGTTCTACTGTTCTCTTTCCTTCCACCATGTCCATCTCTTCTTTCTCCCTTTCTCTGTTTCTCTCCTTCCCTCTTGCCCTCTTTCTCTGTCTCTGTCTCTTTCTTCATCTCTATCTCTCTCTCCCCCATTCATCTATTACCTTCTACAGCATGTATTGCAAAGCTGGCCATCGGATGCAGGCTCAGTCGGCATAGAGCAGTGATGTGTGCTAGGCTAAGCCCTAGAGTCAGACACCAGTACCATCAGTGTGACTGACTGAGATGCTCTGGGCTCTGTTTTGCCTTGTGTCTCATGGTACATATGTCTGAGAAGTCCCTCAGCATACCCCAGGAGCAAAGTTGACACCAGTACAGCTATCAGAAGAACACAGTCATCATCCCATGTGGTGACTCCTCTGTCACCTTTAACTCAAAGAGTCCATGAGTGCTGATTTAAAATGAGAATCAACCAGTATGTGTTTTATAATTACTGTATCATTCATTTTCACACACATACACACACACATTATTTCTTATTATAAACCATGAAACATTTTGCCACAGTTCATCGACTCTACAATGGCATTAACTACAACTGAACCACTATTTTGTGTACCACTAAGACTGAAAGAATATTGTCAATTTAATTTTGTCAGAGTGTTCTTATCACTTGGCTTTTTTGTCATGTGCATAACAAAGGAGCTTCTTAAAATACATAGGCTTATATTATTTTTATATGTGGGTTGAAAGGAAATTAATTCACTAACAATTCTGAACATTCTTGACCTTTAGAGTCTTTGGCAATGACTTTTCTTCTGAGTTGTCCAAAGTCCTTTTGTTTGCTATCACAGGGCCTTCATGGTCACTGCTGGGTCTTCTGTAGTCTCAGAAAGATTCCATAGTTGCCTCTGGTCTTTTATGAATGCTTTGATATAATTTTATCTTGTCAGAAGTCACAGAAAAATTTCCTCTCACTAACTAGGATCTCATCCCCTCCTCAAAATATTCTTAAATGGTCAGGGAGACTCCAGTCCAGTGGGTCTTCCTAGAACAACAACATATTTGCATATGTATGAGCACTGGGTGGAGGCTGTAAGATACCACCAACTGCCAAATGTTAAAATGGCAAAATCCAGTCTTCGAACCAGCAAAAGCAGACAGCACCTGTCTACAGAGGAGCATCAGGCTGTCTCACTACATGCTTTGGGAGAGAAGTGGGGACGGAATCAGTTTACTGGGCATTGACCCACTCCAGTGTCTGAGACACTTGATATATTGTGGGGCTGGGGAAAATGTATAGGTTATGTCCATGCGTGTGGAGATACAGGTCAGAGGTTTGCTCTTTTCCTTTGCATTTACTTTCCTATCACTGTGATAAAACACTGTGAATAAAAGCAATTTGGGGAAGAAAGGGTTTATTTCAGCTTATAGTTTACAGTTCATCATTCAGGAAGACAGGAAGGAACAAGGCAAGAACCTGGGAGCTGATATAAGAGCCACAGAGAAGGGCTGATTTTTCCTCATGGCTTGTTCATTTGCTTTCCTATACTACTCAGAACCACCAGCCCAGGTGTGCTACCTACCTTTGTGGGATGGACACACCCATATTAATCAACAATCAAGAAAATTCAACCTAGACTTGCCCACAGATTAATTTAATTGGGGGGGGGGGTGTTCTCAATTGAGGTTCTCCCTTCCAAAATGGCTCTAGCTTGGGTCAAGTTGGCATTAAACTAACCAGCATAACACAGTGCCTTCCTTAATTACTCTCCACTTAGATCTTGAGATAGAGTATCTAGCTGAATTTGGAGCTCACCAATTTGAATAGAATACCTGGCCAAGAGAGCTGCAGGGATCCTTCCTTCCTTCCTTCTCTTCCTCCTCATGCAGGAATGGTAGGTATACTCAGCCTTGCCTGGTTTTTTGTACATGATTACCAGGGTCCAAATAAAGTTCTCTTGCTTTCATAACAAGCATTTCACCAGGCCCAGACCACCTCTCCAGCTCCAACACCACCCTGGTAAATGTGTTTCTTTACATTGGGAGAACTTAAGCTCAAAGACTAATTTGTCTGTCATAATAGATCATCAAAAGCAGAGTCACAAGATACCTGGGAGTCTTGTTCTGAGACAAACTAACTCATCATATTGGGCAAGAAAGGTATCTAAGACACAGAGAAAGCATCTTTAACAGACCAGCACAGAGTGAATAGTTTCAGTTCCCTGAGGTCTAGTGACCAATGGAATGAGAATCCAGACTAGCCTTTTACCCAAGGTCAGGAAGAGATTGGATCAGTTCTCACAACACCGAGAAGTAGATTCTCCTGTACTGTCCTTATTAACATTTCTTCTAGTCAGCCACAAAATCTACCCCAGCCTACTCACCAAGCCTGAGCTTGAACACCTTTTTCCTTCTTTCTTTTCTTCCTCTCCTCTCCCTTCCTTCCTTCCTTTCATTCGTTCTTTTTTTCTATTTCTTTTCTGTTTCACGTTCACTGGTGTTGGTTTGGTGGATGCTGGTTTGTTTGGTCCTAGAGTATTTACTAGAGTTTCATTTTATAAGAGCATCCCAGAGACGTGCCCTATTGGAGCTTTCTTTTTTGTATTTCATCCAACAGGAAGACAAAAGCAAATCAGGAAAGTGGTTAGTGAAAAATGACCCTGAATCTGGGGCCCAGTGTGGTGCCCAAGATTTTCACGGTGGACAGGCAGGACCAGAAGAGCAGACGTCACCATCACAGACTATACTGCCTCTCGGAGCACCTTGAACTCTTGGCCAGAGGATATGAGGCTACAATGCAAAGCCAGAGGGCAAGAAGCCAAGCAAGGCTGTCTCAGAGCTCTGCATGAGATGAGAGCGTTGATGAGGCTTATTTATTATCTCCTCTCACCCAGACGTTCCCAAGGTGTAGCTGTAGGAAGAAGGGACATCTGCCACTTTCCTTCAGGCTCAGGAGAAGGTGTCCAGCTCTAACTATACTCTCCGAATAGGAGCTGTGTGGAGATGAGAATCTTCACCATGGCTGGTCTTCCATTCCTTACCCAGGAAAGGGAGTCTCTCTGGAGCTGAGATGGGCAGGTTTCAGCAGCTGTGAGGAGCTGCCACGTGTGGAGGCCCAGCCACTAGCGAGGTTTCAAATGTCACGTCACTGTAATTAGGCCCCACAAGCAGTGAAATGTTTTATTTTTTCAGTTCTAAATGAGAATTCTGAGTTTTAAAGGCCAAGCAACATAACAGCAGTAAAAACTTCATACAGTAAGAACACACTGTTTATACAGTGAGAACACACTGCAGGATCAGTGTTCATACAGTGAGAACACACCCACCACAGGATCAGTGTCCATACAGTGAGAACACACTGCAGGATCAGTGTTTATACAGTGAGAACACACTGCAGGATAAATGTCCATACAGTGAGAACACACTGCAGGATCAGTGTCCATACAGTGAGAACACACACACCACAGGATCAGTGTCTATACAGTGAGAACACACTGCAGGATCAGTGTCCATACAGTGAGAACACACTGCAGGATCAGTGTCCATACAGTGAGGACACACTGTAGGATCAGTGTCCATACAGTGAGAACACACTGCAGGATCAGTGTTCATACAGTGAGAACACACTGCAGGATCAGTGTCCATACAGTGAGAACACACTGTAGAATCAGTGTCCATACAGTGAGAACACACCCACCACAGGATCGCTGTTCATATAGTGAGGACACACACACCACAGGATCGGTGTCCATACAGTGAGAACACACCCACCCAGGATCGGTGTCCATACAGTGAGAACACACTGCAGGATCAGTGTCCATACAGTGAGAACACACCCACCCAGGATCAGTGTCCATACAGTGAGAACACACTGCAGGATCAGTGTCCATACAGTGAGAACACACACACCACAGGATCGGTGTCCATACAGTGAGAACACACCCACCCAGGATCGGTGTCCATACAGTGAGGATACCCTGCAGGGCCAGCACTTGACTTTCCTACAGTAAGAACACACTGCTGGTGATCACTGCATGATTGAGGTTTAAGGGATGCCTGGACTTCTGTCTATCACATGGTAAACACACCTTACCACTAGGACACTTAAGGCTTAAGGCTAGGTCATGCTGTAATCACCAGAGATCCCTTCTGCAGAAAAAGAAAATGGAGGGGGGAGGGAGATCCTGTGCCTAGGTGCTCATGCACGAGGCCATCCTTGGATGCTGTTCCTCAAGCAAAGTCTACCTTTTATAAATGTTTTTACCATTTATTATTTGTATATGAGGAGTTATGTCTACCACCGTGTGTGTGTAAAGGTCAGAGAACAACATCTGGAAGTTAGCGTTTTTCCAGAAATCACACCAGGTTATCAGTCTGGCTGTTGGGGACTACCCACTGAGAATCTCACTGGCAGGGGCACTATCTCTTTTTCTTTACCTATTTTTTTTTTGTTGTTGTTGTTGTTGTTACTTTGTGTTTGATGGTTTTGAGACAGGGTCTCTGACTGGCCTGGAACTTGCCAGGAAGGTGAGACTGGCTGGCCAGCATCCCTAGGATTCCGCCTGTCTCAGCCTCCGCACTGCTGGAATTACAAATACATTCCTGACCTGACGTTTCATGCAGGTTCTAGGGCTTGAACTCAGTTTCTTGACCCTTCAAGGCAAATACTTTGTGGACTGAACTATCTCCTCTGCCCTGGAGTCATATACATTTTTGTTTGGTTGTTTGTTAGAGGACAGAACCTACTGTGGGTGTGTGTAGGCATATATATGTACATATGCATATATGTAGATGTGTGTATGTATATACATATATGTATATATAATATAAATTGCTAACTGATGGAGGAGGGCCTAGCCCATGTCTCTAGTACATCTCTTCCACTTGGGGTAAGTAGGCTTCTGTTGTATAACAAAGACAGCTGAGCGAGCCACTAAGCAGTGTTTCTATGATCCGTGAGCTTACTAAATCATACTATTGCATCGTAAGAGTTGGCATTACAAGCCTCCCACCATACCTGGCAGTAAAGTCAGAACACTTCTTTTTTTTGTTTGTTTGTTTGTTTTTGTTTTGTTTTTAGCAAACAACAAATTACCGAAACACAGAATGCTGGGTTTGCTCTGAAGATTGTTTGCCAGGGATTCATTCCTGACGCTAAGCTCTCCGCTTCATCCATGGCCTTCTTAACCATCAGTTGCTGTATCCACCCAACCCAGATTATCTCGTGCCCTGACTACCCCACAACGCTCTTTCCTATTCATCCTGTTTGAAAGCCATCCCTCCTCGGTACAGTTCACACTTGCAAGCATTACCAGTCGAATTTAGTTTCCTAAAGAGGAGAAGCTTGAACAGTAACCACCCCCCCCAAACTGAAAGGTAAATGCCTTCTCCTTCGGTCTGACTTAACATTTACTTGATTGAGTTACTGACAGTCTGTTTCAATTTGTGTTTATTTCTCATCTTGCATAAAAACCAATCCTGGCTCAGTCTGGACCACATTCATTTTCAGCTTCCCCCACAGAGAGTGTTCCTTACTAGCAGACAAGGTAATCAGCGGGTTGAATCTGGATTCACGGATTTCACACCATTGTTCTCACATATCCTGGAGGCCCTCTGTGCTTTTCCCAGACAGAGGTGCCACTGTGCCTCCACAGATCCCAGCTGCGACGTCTTTGACTGTCTTTATCTTCTACATTTTTACTGACTCCGGTGGAACACTTTTTCTCATTCCTATTTTTCTAAACTCGGGCCCTTAAGCATGTCAGTAAATGTTCTACCACTGAAGTCTATCCCCTGCCCATCTTTTTGTTTTGTTTTGTTTTGTTTTTTTGAGACAGGGTCTTCCTAAATAGCTCAGGCTGGCCTGAAATTCACTATGTACCATGCAAGCAGTTCTGAGGGCCAGTGAGATGGCTCAGCAGGGAACCTTACAAGCCTGACAACAGTTGACCTTTGACCTCCACTCAAACGTGTGCCATGCAGGGTTATGTGGTGTGCCCCTCCCCTGATTATGATAAATAAAATTTTAAAAAGAAGGAATTCTGTTTGAAAGAATTTAACTCTGGGTTCCTGGTCACTCTGTAATGGCCTCAAATAGTTGCTAGGCAACTGTTAACAGTTACAGAGCCTTGTCTGGCAGCTTTATGAGTGTGCTGTAGTTGGGAGGTGACTACACATCAGGAATCCATCCTCCACTCCTCTTCCCATGAACTCAGCCCCTGTACCATGAATGATCACTACTGAGCCAAGTGGTGTAGCACTGCTTTTAGGCAAATGATCTTCAAGAATAGCGGAGCATTTTCAGGAGGTAGACATGGTTACACATTAAGAAACTATCTGGAACTTGTTTGGTCAAAGCAACACTCTTTTCAACACTATCATCTTGAGGACTTACTGTCCCCCAGGCACTGGATGTGATAGTTAATTTTCTTCCAAGCTACTCCGTAACTGGACACACATGTTAGCATTTCACTTTACAGATGAAGACAGTGTAGTTTAGGTGACACACACGTTAGCGTTTCACTTTACAGATTGAGACAGTGTAGTTTAGGTGACACACACGTTAGCGTTTCACTTTACAGATAGAGACACTGTAGTTTAGGTGACACACACGTTAGTGTTTCACTTTACAGATGGAGACAGTGTAGTTTAGGTGACACACACGTTAGCGTTTCACTTTACAGATGGAGACAGTGTAGTTTAGGTGACACACACATTAGCGTTTCACTTTACAGATGAAGACAGTGTAGTTTAGGTGACACACACGTTAGCGTTTCACTTTACAGATGGAGACAGTGTAGTTTAGGTGACACACACGTTAGCGTTTCACTTTACAGATGAAGACAGTGTAGTTTAGGTGACACACACGTTAGCGTTTCACTTTACAGATGGAGACACTGTAGTTTAGGTGATGGTCTAATTCTTGTCACGGCAGGGCAGTTCTTGCTCTCTATATGTGCCTCTCATAACCCAACTTACTATACAGAAGGAACAGGAACTCTAGTGGTTATTTAAAGATACAATATAGGAGGCAGTGGGGGTGATAGAAACTTGTTATTGGTGGTGGTGGTTGTTTTGGGAGAGGAGTTGCCGTAAATTCAGCTATCACCTGACATAGAAAGAGAAAAATCTCACCTAAGAGTTATTCAGGTTTGCCTATGACCGTGTATTAGAGGAGATTTTATGAATTGCTAGTTGATATGGGAGGACACAGCCCAGGTACCTGGTACACACACACACACACACACACACACACACACACACACACACACACACACAGCAAGTAGGCACAGGCTGTATAAGAAGGTAGATGAGCAAGCCAGTCACACAGTACTCCCTCCATCGTTGCTGCTTCCTTTTTGTCAGTGTTTTGTCATGGAAAACTAAACACGAATAGTACAGATCACTGCCTGCGACCTTTCCCCTATCCTTATGAAATATAGTCTTTCTAGTTTTATGGACTACTTTTTCGCAGTAGGAGTCAAACTCAGGACCTTAGGCATGCTAAGTCTATGTGCTGCTCTGGAACTTTCCTCCCAGAACTGGCCTTTACTGTCATAATCCAGACACTCTGGAAGCAGTCCAGTATCACAGAATGACTTTCCCTGACCTTCCCATAGCAAACCTGGATCTCCAGAAGCAATCACAAGATTTTCATGGTGTCTTCGAATTTCTATTACTGTAATAAACACCATGACATAAAGCCACTAGGGGAAGAAAGGTTTATTTCAATTTATCATTTATCATCCAGGTAACTGAGGAAAGGAACCTAGAGGCAGGAGCTGATGCAGAGGGCATGGGGAAGTGCTGGTTATGGCTTGCTCCTTATACCTTGCTTACCCTACTTTCGTATACCTCTTAGGACCACCTTCTCCAGAGTGGCACTGCCCACAATGGGCTGCTCCCTCCCACATCAATCATAAAAGAACACTCTATAGGCACCAGTCTGATGGACACATTTTCTTAACTGTGATTCTCAGATCATTCTACTTTGTGTCACATTGGGCTGGGGGTGGGGGGAAGACAGAGATAGACAGAGAGACAGAGAACAACTAGAATACAAAATTTTCCAAGCCAGCAAGGTTTAAAAGATTGAACAGAGATACAGGCAGCAGGTGACCTCTACTCTCAACACTGTAGAAACAGATTGTAAAGACAAATGCTTAAACACCATTCTTTTTTTTTCACACATACATCCAAAAAAGCACACACAACAGCAACACATCCATGATTCGATGTGGTTTCCATAGCAATGTGACTAATTTTGAGGAAAATTGTTCAAACTGAAATCAGTTGTCTTCCCCATTAAGAGAAACAAATAATAATAATAATAATAAAACCTTCATCAATATCTCTTTTTCATAGATCATAAGACTTGATTACGGCAAAGCAACAGCACTCCCCAGCATAGCCAGAACAGAAAGTACAGCCATCATGGAAGTCTGAGACAAAGCAGCTTCCTGCTGATCCAGAGGAGCCTCGTCACCGAGGACACTACATGGGCTGTGCCACGTAAGACCAGAGGCCTGCCTTTTGTAGGTCTGTAAAATGACCACCAGCCAGCAAATTGTGCTGTAAAGAGGCACAGGCCAGTGCTGTGTGACATTATTGCAGTGGACAGGTAATGTCTACTCGCCTCAGACAGGAAACAAACAACAGAGCAAAGTTACAGTGTCAAAGTCAACTTGATGGACCGATGGTTTCCTGGGTTACTTACAGAACTTGGAGCAACTCACGTGGCAAGGACATCACCAGAAGCCTTACCCCACATGAAGGATGACTCACGAAATCTGGCCTGGCGTTCTCACAACTGCCCTAAAGGTGGGAGAATCTCCTCTCTACATGTTTCCTGATCAGTCTTCTCCCTCAGCGGTCATTTCCCACGTCAACGCCTTGGGGAAGGACTCTCATGTGTCCTCTCCGGCTCCACCGCCTCTGACACAGAGGGTTTGTTTGTCCCCTGGGACTCTGGAGGGAGGAAGAGAGAATGGTTTTCTCCAGGGAACACCATCAGCCTTGCAGTGAGATAGGAAGTCCTAGAACTAGAAGACAGTGGCAAACTGGAAAAGTCAAACACTTATATCCTAAGGTCCTTCAAGGAATCATTTCAGGGGGAGGCATGGCAAGTGGGTATGATCAAAATACATCCCATATATGCACAAAATTCTCAAAGAATTAGTTACAACGCTGTATTAAAATGGGCTGAAGTTTCTACCGTCACCATGCCTTGGAAGAGGTGGGACTATCAATGCACAGGAGTTAGATGGACTGATGTTCCCTTAGCCACATCCCTGCTCCCTTGCTTTTCTTGTACTAACGCCATTTAAAATTTTAAGTTCCCCTTGCTCGTTCTTCTTCATAAGGGCATTTCCCTCCCGGGACGTCTTCCATAGCTTCTCTAGGCACCTCCGCTCCCTCCGGTAGTCTACTGTTAGAACCCTCGTTAAATGTTCTGATAAGCCAACACGCTTTTCTCCTCATTCAGCTCTTGGATGCATTTTAATTCTGGGTGCTCACCACAGAGCCTAGCACATGATAGGCAGTAAGTAGCTGAATTGATGGACCAGGAACTAATGAATTTCAGTGGAAAGTCTAAGCTATGCTCAAAAATACTAAATCAAGAAAATCTTCTAGAGACTGAAGATATGGCGAGGCAGTAGAACACTTGCTGTCAGAGGGGTTGGTCTGGGGCCGCTGTGTATTAAGATGCTAAATAGCAGCCCCCAAGATCTGATTTCCCCAGTGAGCAGATTCTCACATACACCAAGTGATGCTGTGTGAACCTTGCTCCCCAGTTTAAAGCTATTGGTCAAAATAAAGTGATTGTAGAGAACAGAAAAGGTGGATTTTCCGTTGCTGGGCTGGGGGGTCATGAGGAGGAAGAAAAATAGAGGAGAGTAAAGGAGGAGAAAGGCAGAGACAACAGAAGGTCTCCATTAGCCATGCTGGACCAGGAGCACATGACCAAGTGAAAAAGCTCCCAGGACAGCCTGCTGGAGCAGAAATAACCTGGGAGACATTCAAACAGAAAAGATCTGGGGATCACAGTTGGGAATTAACATTCTAGTGAATAGAAATATAGATTGGGAGATTATTCTGTGTGTCTGTGTGTGTGTGTAGTATGTGTATATATAGTGTGTATATTGTGTGTGTGTAGTGTGTGTTGTATGTAGTATGTGCATATATAGTGTGTGTAGTGTGTGTATATGAAGTGTGTATATTTTGTGTGTGTATATATGTAGTGTGTATATTGTGTGTGTATATATAGTGTGAATATTGTGTGTGTGCAATGTGTGTTGTATGTAATGTGTATATATATAGTGTGTATAGTGTGTGTGTAGTGTGTGTTGTATGTAATGTGTGTATATATAGTGTGTATAGTGTGTTTATAGTATGTGTATATATAGTGTGTGAAGTGTGTGTATATATAGTGTGTATAGTGTATTTGTAGTATGTGTATATATAGTGTGTGTAGTGTGTGTGTATATAGTGTGTATAGTGTGTGTGTGCAGTGTGTGTGTAGTGTGTATACATATATAGTGTGTTTATAGTGTATGTATAGTGTGTGTGTGTAAGTGTAGTGTGTGTGTGAAGTGTGTGCACAATATGTGTTGTGTGTAGTGTGTGAATATGTAGTGTGTAGTAGTATGTGTACATATAGTGTGTATAGTGTGTTTGTGTGCAGTGTATGTATGTGTATAGTGTGTTTATAGTGTGTGTATATAGTGTGGTGTGTGTGTGTGTGTGTAATGGTACATGCCTGAAATTCTAGCTCTTGAGAGGCAAAGACTACAGAATTAGAAACTCAAAGCCAGCCTTCACCACATGACATCCTAGCTCAAGCAAGTAAAACTTTAAAACATCACCTTTAGATACAGGGATCTGAGGAGACCCTGAGTGGAAGTAGAAAGACTGGATGGTCCCGAATGCATGTGCACTGTTTGGCACAGGCGCAGCCACATCAACAACCTCAGTACCTCAGGCCCCTGGAAGTGGCAAAGCCTCCCCTGAGAGTGAACCTGGGAGGATGGCACAGTAGGTTCACATTTGCCTGGTCCCAGCTTTTCTGTATGTGTCCATGTGTCTGTTCTTCCTTCTCTCATTGCCCCAGTTGGTTCCTGGGTCTCTGGGACCATGCCCTATAGTACATGGCATCTAGAACCCGAGGTGCCTGGCGTCTAGAACCTGTCGTGCACGGCATCTAGAAGTATTAACGCTCTCAGCACTCTCAGATGACCCAGCTAGCCACTGAACCCAAGATCTACTTTCAATTTGATTTTAGTTGAACCTTAATGCTTTGGAATTACAGTTCAGAGGAGATTACAAGTCACCTTGTGATAGGAAGAGACTCTTAAGGCCAGATAGAGGAGGCAAGGAAATGCCCCAACTTGCACTAGAGAAATTCCATGCAGTTCAATTCTGACTTCATGTCTCCAGTTGTCATTGATGATGTTTATGTCATACAGTAACTCTTCTGCATACTAATGTGCTAGGAGATATGCAGATATGAGGACAAGAAGAATAACTCTTAGGGTGCTTTTCTTTTCACATCCACACACACAGTAGACCAAGGATCTATGAAAACACACATCCCTTCTATTTTTCTAAGGCATGGTTCTCAACCTGTGGGTTGCAACCCCTCTGGAGGTCAAACAGCCCTTTCATAGGGGTCACATATCAGTTATCCTGCATAGCAGATATTTGCACTATGGTTCATAACAGTGGCAAAGTTACAGTTATGAAGTAGCAACAAAATAACTGTATGATTGGGGGTCACCACAATATGAGGAACTATACTAAAGGGTTGCAGCTTTCGGAAGGCTGAGAACCACTGTTCTAAGGGAATATCATGTCCTTGAGCATCTCCTCTGTTATGGAAACAGCTAAGAGCCAAATATGCAAACGAGCCCGTTTACCCAGTGCAAAGCTTCTCAGTCTTAGAGTTGGTGCACAGCAAGGTGCGGCTCTCAGCTGGAATTCCTGCCTGGTGTTTGTGTGTTGCTCTGGCTGAGAACTGACTTGACTATAAGAAAAGCCAAGCCTTTGTTCCATATTCATTAGCAAGTCCGCCTTAATGTCAATACATAACTAAACAAGATGAGAACAAGGACATCTCCAGGGTGGCCACACCAGGAGCTGGCACATCCTGGGCTACAATGTCTTCCTTCCTAATTCCTGCAGTTGGGGACTTCCCTGGCAATATCTCAGAGTTTGTAATCACTTCTCCACCGTACAATGTTGCGATGTTCTGCTCCAGCCCCGAGTTTAACAATAGAGATTTAGTTCTACCCAACACTTGAAGGTTCACAGGTGGTTGTGTTCATTCCGTATTTGGGGAGGGGTGGGTTCTGAGCTCTTCCCAGGAGAGTTTGTGGAACACTATAGTTATATGTGGCATTTAGTGCAGTTCACACATTGGTGGACATCCTGATGCTGCTTCGTTACAGACAGGGTGCAGATATGCCAAGAGGTAGGGAGCCGAAAGGCTTTGGTTCTTTTCTGCTCCCTCAGACTGGGATGTGCATATTGGCTTATATTGTTCCTTTAGGCATTCTTCTACCCCACCCTACAATCCTACCTCCTCTGGGCTCTTCTTTTAGACACCATCCCTCTTGAAAGAATGTGGAGATTGTAGAAAGCACAGGGTACAGTATGATCCTTGCGCTCATGGGTGAATTTTTTTTAAAAAAATCTTTGATGTACCTGCATTAGTCACATACTCACACAATGTTTATGAAATGCACATTTTAAATCACATACATAATATTCCATTTATTAGACAGACTTGTCCTGATTTACTTAACAAGATCTTGAATTGTTTCATGAATGTCTGGATATGGAAGTTCTTGCTCTGATGAGACCGAAGGAATGGCTCAGCCATGAACATTTGCTCCTCTGGCAGGAGGTCTGGTTCCCAGAACCACATCTGCTAATCACAACCATCCATTACCCCACCCCCTGTAATCTGATGCCGTCTTCCAGCCTCTTACAGGCACCTGCACATACATTCACCCAAACACATACAGATACATAAAAATAAAACTTTTTAAAAGTCTTGCCACTGTTCAGTTTGTTTAACTTTCAAAAGGTGCCCATCTGCACGCATCCTAGAAAATGCTGCCTTAGTTTTGTGTGTAGAGGGAGGAATTGTAGACCAAGTACTTGGAAGGCATTCTAGGCCTAGTCAAGGAACAGTGGTCGTGAGCCTTCATTGTCACTACACAGTGGTCTTCTATACACGGTCCTTCTTCCCTCAATACCCTACTGCTTGTAGGGCTAACCTCCTAAATCATCCCAGGACACACCAGTACAGCATTTCAGAAGCATCGCAAATCTGTCTCCTAGGTTACACTCCCTGAGAACCTGAGAGAAGAATTCCGTGCACATGTCTTATCTGAAGGAGAAATAATAAGGCATGAGACATGGAAGAGCACGTGTGTGATTAAGGCGATGCTAAGCCAGCTGTCACTGTGGGTAAGTGGGACTTAATCTCCTGAAGAAGGCACTCACAGCCAGTATGAGCACATGCCTCAGAGATGTCCCATCTCACCCATGGGAAAGCTGGGTGTGTGCTCACCCGCAGGAAGCCCTGAGTGAGCAAGGTGCCCAGAGAATGTGCATTGCTGACATGCGCACAACTGTGTCAAGGGCCACAGCATCCGACCTGTGGAGGTGTGGCATATTGAGAGTGTGAGCAGAAAATGTCCACCGTGGCTTTCTCCTCCTGGATATTTATGGACTGAAGGCTGCTCCCTTACAAAGACTGCTTCTAAACCTGTCCCCTTGATCAGCCTCTAAGCTTCACCCTCTTGTTTATCTGTATTAATAACCCTATCTCTTTGTCTAGCTGCATATCATAAGCCCCAGTCCCTTGTTTATCTGTATATGATAACCCTGCCCCCTTGTCCAGCTGTGTATCTTAAGCCCCACCCTCTTGTGTATCTGAATTAATAACCCTGCCCCTTTGTTTATCTGTACATAGCAAGCCTGTCTCCTTTTCCGGCTGTATGCAATATCCCTGACTTCCTGTGCAGCTCTATATAAAAAACATGCCAAGCTTCCAGGATGCTGAGACTGCTTCACTAAGAACCTAGTCCAATTGAGTTCTGGGAGCTTTGACATTACTAAGGGAAAACCTGGGTAAATTTAATTCCAAACCTTAAAAACAGAAGAGTTCCTTCTCACAATGAGCTTCATCCCAGAAATTATTGTACGGAATTATGGAACATGGAGGCAGGTTGAAAAGATGACTGTGGGTAGTGTTTGCTGACTTGATCTTGCATCATCAGATGCTCATATAGGTAGCACGTGCCAAAGGAAATAGCATGTGTATAAATGGAACCCAGCAATCCTGTGGGGACAGAAGAGGTGGGGACAGGAGTGTTCTGGCAGGTCATGGACCAGAAAGCCTTGAATGAGTAGCAGTAGTGAGACCCAAACAAAAGGGAAAATGAGGACTGACACTCGAGGTTATTCTCTGACCACACACACACACACACACACACACACACACACACATATAAACACTCATAGACACACAAATGCACACAATGCACACAAATACATGTAAACACTCACAGACACTCACAAGCACACACATGCATATAAACATACTCATAAACACACACACATAAGTACCAATCACTCACTCACACACACTAATACCACACACACACACTCATGAACAATCTCTCACACACACAAACACCAATCTCTCTCTCTCTCACACACACACATAAACACATTCATATAAAATATAAACATACATACACACTTATAAACACACACACAAGGCACCAATCTCTCTCTGTCTTTGTCTCTCACATGCACACACACATAAACACAATTCATATAAAATGTGAGCACACACACTAATAAACATGCACACACAAGGAGGAATACCTCTCTTAAAGAGTACAGTGACAACATAGACACATGGAAATATCATAGTTGCGTGTACTGTCTTAGGTTTCTTCCGTTATGAAGAAATACCATACAAAAAGCAATCAAGGAGGAAAGAGTCTATTTCCCTTTACCTCTTATACTCCATCATTCAGGGAAGTAAGAGCAGAAACTCAAGGCCAGATCCTGGAGCTAACACAGAGGCCATGAAAGAATGCTGCTTAGTGCCTTGCTCCTCAGGCTTGTTTAGTTTGCGTTCTTATACACCTAGGACTGTCATCTCTGGGGTGGCCCCACCCACTGTGGGCTGGGCCCTCCCAAATCAATCATCGATCTACAAGTCTATCTACAGGAGAAAGTGAGGAGGCATTTCTCAATAAAGATTCCTTCTTCCCAGACGACCCTAGCTTATGTCAAGTTGATATAAAACTCAACAAGCATATATATAATTTTAATAAGTTAATTTGGACACACACCAAATTTTTAAATAAATACACCTTATTTAGGATCAAAAACTGACAGAAAATTATTTACCAAGAAATTGAAAACCAAAAAAAGCCATCTTTTTGGCTGATTTATCCTATTGATGCTATCTTTTGCCTTACAGAAGCTTTACAATTTCATGAGGTCCCATTTATCAGTCGTTGATCTTAGAACCTGAGCCACTGGTTCTGTTCAGGAAATGTTCTCCTGTACCAATGAGTTCAAGGCTCTTTCCCATTCTCTTCCATTAGATTCAATGTATCTCTTTTTATGTTGAGGTCCTTGATCCACTTGGACTTGAGCATTGTACAAGGTGATAAATATGGATCTACTTTCATTCTCCTACATTCAGACCACCAGTTAGACCAACACCATTTGTTGAAGATGCTTTTTTTTTTTTTAACCACAGTCTATTTTTGGCTTTGTCAAAAGATCAAGTGTTCATAGGTTTGTGGGTTTATTTCTGAGTCTTTCCTTCTATTCCATTGATCAACCTGTCTGTCTCTGTACCAAGACCATGAGGTTTTTATTACTCTTACTTTGTAGTACAGCTTGAGGTCAGGGATGGTGATTCCCCCAGAAGTTCTTTTATTGTTAAGAATTGTTTTGGCTATCCTGGGTTTTTTTTTTTTCTTTTTCCATATGAAGCTGAGAATATCTCTTTCCATGTCTGTTAAAAATTGTGTTAGAATTTTAATGGGGGTTGCTTTTGGTAAAATAGTCATTTTCACTATGTTAATCCTACCTATCTATGAGCATGGGAGATCTTTCCATCTCTGAAGTTTTCTTTAATTTTCCTTTCAGTAATTTGAAATTTTTGCTGTACAGCTCTTTCACTTTCTTGGTAAGAGTCACGTCAAGATATTTCATATAATTTGTGGCTATTGTGAAGGGTGATGTTTCTCTAATTTCTTTCTCAACCTGTTTATCATTTACGTGAAGGAAAGCTACTGATTTATTTGAGTTAATTTTATATCCTGCCACTTTTCTGAAGTTGTTTATCAGCTGTAGGTGTTTTTTGGTGAATTTTTTGGAGTTGATAATAAATACTTTCATATCATTTGCAAATAGTGATACGTTGACGTCTTCCTTTCCAAGTTATATCCCCCTTGATATTCTTTTGTTGTTTAAGTGCTCTAGCTACAAATTCAAGTATTATACTGACTACATAAGGAGAGAGTAGGCAACCTTGTCTTGTCTCGAATTTTAGTGGGTTTGCTTCTAGTTTCTCTTAATTTAATTTGATGTCGTCTATTGGTTATGCACCTAGAATTCCTGATCTCTCCAGGGAATTTAACATGAAGGGGTATTGTATTTTGTCAAATGCTTTTTCAGATGATCATGTAATTTTTCCCTTTAAGTTTGTTTATACTATATTATGTTGATGAATTTTCTTTATTTATGGTGAACCAGAGAATTTACATTTCAAATGTTATACCCTCCCCACCACTCCCCTCCCTCCTCCCCCCCAACTTGATTTCATGAAGGTGCTCCCTCTCTCAATCACCCTCTCCACTTCAATGCCTTGGTTGTTGTTCTTCCCATGAGAGTGCAAACCCTTCAGCTCTTTCAGTCCTTTCTCTAGCTCTTTCATTGGGGTCCCTGTGTTCAGTCTGGTGTTTAGCTGAAAGCATCCTCATCTGTATCTATATGACTCTGGGAGAGCCTCTGAGGAGACATCCATGTCTGGTTCCTGCCAGTAAACACTTCTTGGCATCAGCAATAGTGCTTGGATTTGGTGGCTGCATATGCTGTGGTTCTCCAGTTGAGGCAGCCTCTGTAGATCTTTTCTTCAATTCCTGCTCCTCTATTTGACCTTGTATTTCCTCCCCTGTTTTGTTCTCCCTTCTAAGAAGAACAGAGGCATCCACATTGTGGTCTTACTTCTTTTTGAACTTCATAATTTCTTTGGATGGTTTCTTGAGTATCCCAAGCTCTTTTTGTGGGGGTGGGTGGGGGTGGGGGTGGGGGCTAGTATTCACTTATAAGTGAATGCATACCATGAGTTTTCTTCTGTGACTGAATTACCTCACTCAGGATGATAGCTTCTAGTTCCATCCATTTGCCTAAGAATTTCATGAACTCATTGTTTTTAATAGTTGAGTAGTACTCCACTGTGTACCGCAATTTCTGTATCTATTCCTTTGTTGAAGGACATCTGGGTTCTTTCCAGCTTCTGGCTATTATAAATAAGGCTGTTATGAACACTGTTGAACATGTGTTCTTGTTAGATGTTGGAGCTACTTTTGGGTATATAACCAGGAGTGCTACAGCTGGGTCTTCAGGTAGCGCTATGTGAATTCTGGGTGACCTCTCCCTTCTACTTAAGATGGAGAGTGCTCCTGCAGCTCTTCCATGCTCCCAGTGACCTCATCATGCTTCCATGCTCATCAGGACCATGGGAGGGCACACCATGGGTCCTGATGAAACTGGGCCAGGCATTGATGAATTTTCTTATATTGAACCATCCCTGCATCCCTGGGGTGAAGCCTTCTTGATCATGAGGAATGAAGGTTTTGATGTGTTCTTGAATTCAGTTTGAGAGAATTTTATTGAATATTTTTGCATTGATATTTATCAACAAGATTGATCTGAAGTTCTCTTTCTTTGTGTGGTTTAGGTTATCAGAGTAACTGTGGCTTCATAGAATGAATTAGGTACTGTTGCTTTTATTTCTACTTTGTGGAATAGTTTGAGGAATATTAGTATTAGCTCTTCTTTGAAAGTCTGATAGAATTCTGCACTAAAATCATCTGGTCCTAGGCTTTTTTTGTTTGGGAAGGTTTTTTTGTTTTTTGGGGTTTTTTTTTTTTTGTTTGTTTGTTTTGTTTTGTTTTGTTTTTTATGACTATTTCTGTTTTCTTATGTATTCTGGGACTGTTTAGTTTACCTGATCTTGATTTAACTTTGTTATATGGCATCTGTTTAGAAAATTATCCATTTCATCTAGATTGTACAGTTTTGTGTAGGGTTTTGTAGCAGGTTCTGTTTTAATTTAATTTTATTTTAAATTTCCTCTGGTTCTTTTATGTTTCCCTTTTCATTTCTGATTTTGTTAATTTGAAAATTGTCTCTGTGCCCTTTAGTTAGTTTGGCTAGGGTTTATCTACCTCATTTATTTTCTCAAAAAACCATCTCTTGTTTTGTTTATTCTTTGTATCATTCTCTTTGTTTCTAGCTGGTTGATTCCTCCCCACCCCCCTGATTTTGACTATTTCTTGCCATCTACTCCTCTTAGATATGTTTGCTTCTTTCTGTTCTAGAGCTTTCAGGTGTGCTGTTACGTTGTTTGTATGAGATATCTTCAATTTCTTTTATAAAGGCACTTAGTGCTATGAATTTTCCTCCTAACACTGCTGTCATTGTGTCTCATAAGTTGGGGTATGATGTGTTTTTATTTTCATTAATTCTATAAAGTATTTCATTTCTTCATTTCTTCCCTGATCAAGCTATTACTGAGCAAAGAGTTGTTCAGTATCCATGAGTATGTGGACTTTCTGTGGTTTTGGTGTTATTAAAGTCTAGCCATAGCCCATAGTGGTCTGAGAATGCATGGGATTATTTTAATCTTCTTGTATCTGTTGAGGTTTATTTTATGTCCAGTTATATTATCAGTTTTTGGAGATGATTCCATGAGGTACCAAAAAGAAGGTATGTTCTCCTGTTCTGGGGTGAAATGTTCTATAAATCTGTTAAATCCACTTGGTTCATAACTTCTGTTAGTTTCACTGTATCTGTTTAGTTTTTGTTTAAATGACCTGTTTACTAGTGAGAGTTTGGTATTGAAGTCTTCCACTATTATTGGTATTGAAGTCTTCCACTATTATTGTGTGTGAGTCAATGTGTCTTCTGAGTTTTAATAAAGTTTACTTTATGAACGTGGGTGCCCTTACATTTGAGCTATAGATATTCAGGATTGAGGCTTCCTCTTGGTGGATTTTTCCTTAGATGAATATGAAGTGTCCTTCCCCATCTCATTTGATAACTTTGGTTTAAAGTCTATGGCAGCTTCAGCTTGTTTCTTGGAACCATTTTCTTCTAGCCTTTAACTCAGAGGTAGTATCTGTCTTTGTCACTGAGATGTGTTTCTTGCACGCAACTAAATGCTGGATCCTGCTTATGTATCCAGTCTATTAGACTATGACTTTTTATTGGGGAGTTGAGTCCACTAATGTTGAAAGATATTAGAGGCATATGATTGCTAGTTCCTGATACTTTTGTTGTTAGAGGTGTTATGCGTGTATGGTTCTCTTTAGTTGGGCTAAAGACTCTGTTGAGAAGTCTGATGTAATTCTTATAGGTGTGCCTTTATATGTTACTTGGCATTTTCCCCTTACAAATTTTAATATCCTTTCTTTGTTCTGTAAATTTAGTGATTTGATTATTATGTGAGAAGAAAATTTTCTTTTCTGGTCAATCAATTCTACAGGCTTTTTGTATGGCCATCTTTTTTTCTTTTTTCTTTTTCTTTTTTTTGGGGGGGTGGGTTAGGGAAGTTTTCTTCTATGATTTTATTGAAGATGTTTTTTTAGCCCTTTGAGCTAGAATTATTCATCCTCTTCTAACTCTATTAAAATTCTATTATTCTTAGGTTTGATTTGCAAGCTATTTTTGGTTAGGAGCTTTTTACACTTTGTATTTTCTTTGAACAATGTGTCGTTATTTTCTATGGTATCTTCTATGCCTAAGATTTTCTCTTCTACCTCTTGTATTTCATATTCAGTGTCTATTCCCTTTGTGTTTTTCTTACTGTATCTATTTCCACTTTTAGTTCTTGAGTCATTTTTGTTCAATTCCTTCACCTGCTTGATTGTATTTTCCTGTATTTAAGGGATTTATTTGTTTCTTCTTTGAGGGCTTCTACCTGTTGGTCTGTGTTTTCCTGTATTTCTTCAAGGGAGTTCTTTATATCCTCCTTACAGGCCTCTATTATCTTCAGGAGTTGGGATTTTAAGTCATTAACTTGATTTTCATGCATGTTAGGGTTACCATGACTTGTAGTGGGAGAACTTGGCTCTGATGGTGCCAATTGCATTGGGTTCTATTGTTTATATTATTGTGCTTGCCTCTGGCCATCTGGTTCTTTCTGGTGTTGAATGACCTGGGTGACTGACTGAAACCTGTCTCCTTGGAGGCAGGAAGGGTTCTGTGTCCTGAGTCTGAGTTGGTGTCTTTGGAGGCAGGCAATGTTGTCTCTGGTTAGGGTGGGCCTCCTGTGTCTCTGGTTAGAGCAGACCTCCTGTGCCCCTAGTTACTGCAGACCTCCTATACCTTTGGTTACTATGGACCTCCTTGGAGGCTCTCAGCCTGTTGCATTCCCAGGTGGGGAAGTGGGCCAGAGGAAGGTGGAGTTCTGTCCTCTTGGTCACTGCAGACCTCTTAGGAAGCATACAGGTTGCAATTGTTAGTCAAATGACTGCCCTGTGAGGAAGTGGGCTGGAAGGAAGTAGAGGGGTGAGAAAATAGTTCCCGAGTCAGCTTTGCTGTGTGGGTGTCCCAGCTAGCATGAGTATTTAAGTGAAATTCTCACCTGTGTTTTTGGTCACTGAAGAAATCTTGAGAAGCACACAGGCTGCAGTGTTTGGGCAGGTATCTGCCAGGCCACTGATCTGAATTGGTGGGGAAGTGGGCCAGAAGTACAGTTGAATATATATATATAATTTTATTATAATTTTATGCCCTTTCCTGGTTTCCTCTCTGAAAACCCCCTATCCCATCCTCCCTCATTCTGCTTCTATGAGGGTGTTCACACACACCCATTCCCACCTCACCATTTTGGCATTTCCCTACATTGGGACATTGAGCCTTCCCAGGACCCAGGGCCTTTCCTTACATTAATGTCTGACAAGACCACCCTCCATGGGTCCCTCCAGGTGTACTCTTTGGTTGATGGCTTAGTCCCTGGGAGCTTTGAGGGATCTGATTGGTTAATAGTGTTGTTCTTCCTATGGGTTGCAAATCCCTTCAGCTCCTCTCGTCCTTTCTCTAACTCCTCCATTAAGGACCCTGTGCTCAGTCCAGTGGTTGGCTGTGAGCATTTACCTCAGTATTTGTCAGACTCTGGCAAAGCTTCTCCGGAGACAACTATATCAGGTTCCTGTCAGGAAGCACTTCTTGACATCCACAATAATGTCTGGGTTTAGTGTATGTATATGTGATGAATCCCAAGGTAGGGCAGTCTCTGGACAGCCTTTCCTTCAGTCTCTGCTCCACACTTTGTTTCTGTATTTCCTCCCTTGAGTATTTTGTTCCCCCTTTTTAGAAGGACTGAAACACTCACACTTTGCTCTTCCTTCTTCTTGAGCTTCATGTGGTCTGTGAATTATATCTTGGGTATTCTGAGCTTTTGAACTAATATCTACTTATCAATGAGTGCATACCATGTGTGTTCTTTTGTGACTGGGTTACTTTAATCAAGATGATATTTTCTAGTTCCATTTATTTGCCTAAGAATTTCATGAAGTCATTGTTCTTAATAGCTGAGTAGTAGTCTATTATATAAATGTACCACATTTTCTGTATCCATTCTTCCATTGAAGGACATCTGGGCACATACCCAAAAGACGTTCTAACATATAACAAGGACACACACTCCACTATGTTCAGAGCAGCCTTATTTATAATAGCCAGAAGCTGGAAAGAACCCAGATGTCCTTCAACAGAGGTATAGTACAGCTGAATCTTAAGAAAGCATTTTGTCAATTAAGGCTCTTTCCTCTTTGGTGACTCTAGCTTGTGTCATGGTGGTATAAAATCAGCCAGTACAGGATGTAGTGGTGCTAAGACATTTCATGGTGATGTCATCATGACTTTCAGACAGAAGGAAATGAAACTGATGAGTAACCCAAATGACAACATCCAGGAGACATTGTAAAGATCTTGGATATTGTGGGGACACTGAAGATCTACAGGTGGAGGTAGGAGTTTAGAGAAGAACAGTCGGTGCCGGGCCATCTTCTCAGCAAAGTAAGTGCATCACCTTCTCTTAGGTTATGCAGATGCAATGATATCAGCTTCAAGGATGACAGAATCTCCCCCGAGCACTTCTAAAGAATTTAAACTACATATTTCTTGGCAGTTTTAAGGTAGTGAGTGAGCACTGTAAATCCTGACTCTCATCATGTGAAAACTAAACACAATGTATTTTTGTATGTATGTTTATGTGCCTAAGGTTTTGGGGTTTTACAGAGCATGCTGTTTCTTTTCGGATACATGTAGATGTTTTAATCTATGGAAAATAATAGGAGCATATTACTTTCTTCAATTGATTTGCAAGAGTGTTCTTATAAAATTCAAGGTGTCTATACAGAACATATCTATAGTAATTGGTTTTAAGTTATAACTGTTTCAAAAGTTGTTCATTTTTATCACAAATGACAATCTAGCAAGCTATTTTTCTCTCTTTGAACATTTCAGAGGAGTTATTAATCAGGGACCTGTCTTGGACATTTTAGAAATAATTCACAATTGTAATATATGAAGTTATTAAATGGTGCCAGACATGCAGTTCGTATTCAGAAAAAGTTATCCTTCTTCACACACCCCACTGCCAGGGCCACCTAGATAAAAACTTCAACTTTTCCTCATTCTTGCCTTGGCTTTTCCATCTATCTGCCATGTCTAACCTCCCCCCTCAATTCGTGAAATATCTTCAAATAGGTGTCTTAATTACTGTTGTACTGTTTTTGAAGAGATGCCATAGGCCAGGTAACTCTTATAAAAGAAATTCGCTGCTGGGCTTAGTTCATTATCATTATGCTGGAGAGTACAATGGCTCTCAGGGAGACATAGTGTTGAATAAGTAGCTGGGAGCTTCATATCCAGATCCTTAGGCAGCAGGGAGAGATAGAGATAGGCACAGAGACAGAGATACAGAGATACAGAGAGAAACAGAGACTGTGTCTAGCATCAACTTTTGAAACCTCAAGTCCCTCCCTCAGTAGCACACTTTCTCTAGCAAGGCCATACTCACTCCATACCTCCTAACCCTTTTCAAACACTCCACCAACTAGAGATGAAGCACACAAATGTCAGCGCCTGTGGAGACATTCTCATCAAACCACCACTTTCCACTCCCTAGTCCCATAGGGTTCAAGTCATATCATAACACAAGATGCATTAACTCCAACTTGAACAATCCTAATCGTCTATAACAACCTCAACACTGTTCAAAAGTTCAAAGTCTCTTCTGAGAGCCATAGCAATTTCTAAGATGTAACCCTCTATAAAATTGAAATAGGAAAGATCACATACTTTCAACATACAATGTCACAGAACATACATTACCATCCCAAAGGGAGGAAAGGCTGCATAGTGAAGAAATTTTGGACCAAAGCGAGACTCCAAAACCAGCTGGGCAAGCGCCAAACTGCATTTCCATGTCTGATGTCAAAGCTTTTTTCAGATCTCAACTCTTCTCAGCTGTGCTGAGTGCAACACACTTCTCTCCCCTGGGCTGGCTCCAGTCCCTGTTAGCAGCTCTTCTTGGCTGGTATCCCAGGGCTCTGGCATCTCTAACATCATGGTGTCTCCAACACAATCCAGGCTTCATCTTCACGGCTTCACACAGTAACCTGGGCTCCATGCAGATTCTGCTCTGCCAAATGCCCTTCTTCTGAGGCTTTTCTTAACCATGGGGGATGATTCCATAACCCCTTTCCTGTATTTTTGACACTTAAGCTCTATCTGGCCAAAGCTATCGAGTTCTTCTGGATGCTGGGGCTAGAACTTGGGCACCTCCTTGCATTGCATTTCATAAGCTTTCAGTTGCTGAAGGTTTTCTTTGCTACTTAAGCCTTTTCCTTAATTCTTCTTCACAGAGTCTGGAAGCTTAGCTGGTGAGGTTCTGTCATGAGGTCACTCTCTTTATTCCATTAAGTACCAGGTTTTCTTTAAACTTTGTAATCCCCTGAACTTGGCTTGGTTCCAACATCAAATCCTTTGGGATTCTTTTTCTCCTCGCACGTGTTTTTATTTCCCCTTGCTCCACTTATCCCTTTTTATTGTAGATCCGCATAGGACTGAACACAGATAGCTACATGGCACAGTCAGTATTAGGCTATCTTAAAATCTCCTCTGCTAGTGACATTAGTTCAAAACTCAAATTTAGTCTCAAGAAGACTTTTAGGACAAGGTCAAAAGTTCTTTGACAAGCATCACAAGAATAATCTCCAAAATTCCTTCCCTCTGAAACCTATTGAGCTGTGACCCTACAGTTTACATCACCCTCGGAACCACTGGCTTTCATGTTCCTGCTACAATCGTCATTAGGTCCCATGTAGAGCATTTGACCACTTTTCTAGTCCAAAGTCCCAAAGCCTTCCATAGTCTTCCAAAGAACAGCATGATCAGACCTATGACACCAATACCTCAATCCCGGTACCAACTTCTGTCTTTGTGTTCTAAAGCTGTGAAGAGACACCATGACCAAGATAACTCTTATAAAGGGCAACGTGTGTTTGGGTGTTTGGGTGCTTGCATACAGTTTCTGAGACTTAGCTCATTGTGTGTGGAATGTGTATGCATGCAGGCAAACATGGGCCTGGAAAGCAGCTTAGAGTTTTACATTATAATCCTTTGACAGGAAGTAGAGAGGAGGAGGAAAGAACAGGAATCCAAGGTCCATACCTAAACATAATAAAAGCAATATACAGCAAACCAACAGCCAACATCAAACTTAACGGTGAGAAACTTGAAGCAATCCCACTAAAATCAGGGACTCGACAAGGCTGCCCACGCTCCCCTTATTTATTCAACATAGTACTGGAAGTCCTGGCCGGAGCAATTAGACAGAAAAAGGAAATCAAAGGGATACAAATTGCAAAGGAAGAAGTAAAAACATCACTATTTGCAGATGACATGATAGTGTTTGTAAGAGACCCCAAAAATTCCACCAGAGAACTTCTACAGCTGATAAACAAGTTCAGCAAAGTGGCTAGATATAAACTTGACTCACAGAAATCAGTAGCCTTCCTCTACTCAAAGGACAAACATGTGGAGAAAGAAATTAGGGAAAAATATGCTTCACAATAGTCACAGACAATATGAAATACTTTGGTGTGACTCTAACTAACCAAGTGAAGGACCTGTATAACAAGAACTTCAAATCTCTGAAGAAGGAAATCGAGGAAGATCTCAGAAAATGGAAAGATTTCCCATGCTCATGGATTGGAAGGATCAACATACTAAAAATGACCATCTTACCAAAAGCAATCTACAAATTCAATGCAATCCCCATCAAAATTCCAACCCAATTCTTCATAGAGTTGGAAAGAGCAATATACAATTTCATCTGGAATAACAAAAGACCTAGAATAGCGAAATCCATCCTCAACAACAAGAAAACATCTGCAGGAATCACCATCCCTGAGCTATATTACAAGGCAATTGTGTTAAAAACTGCATGGTACTGGTACAGAAATAGGCACGTGGATCAATGAAATAGAATAGATGATCCAGAAATGAGTCCTCACATATATGGTCACTTGATTTTTGACAAAGGAACTATAAACATTCAATGGAAAAAAAGCAGCCTCTTCAACAAATAGTGTTGGTCCAACTGGCACTTAGCATGCAAAAGAATAAAAATAGACCCTTTCTTATCTCTTTGTACAAATCTCAAGTGCAAGTAGATCAAAGATCTCTACATTAAACCAGGTACACTGAAACTATTAGAAGAGAAAGTAGGGAAAACCTTAGAACACATAGGTACAGGAGAAAATTTCCTGAACAGAACACCAATGGCTTGTGCTCTAAGGTCAAATATTGACAAATGGGAATTAAAGAGATTGCAAAGTTTCTGTAAGGCTAAGGACACTGTCAAAAAAAAAGAAAAATGGCAGCCAACAGATTGGGAAAAGATCTTTACCAACCCCACATCTGATAAAGGCCTAATATCCAAGGTATACAAAGAACTCAAGAAGTTAGACACCAGAGAATCAAACAACCCTATTTAAAAAAATGGGGTACAGAGCTAAACAAAATGTTCTCAATTAAGGAATACTGAATCGCAGAGAAGCATCTAAGGAAGTGCTTGACATCCTTAGCCATCAGGGAAATGCAAATCAAAACAACCCTGAGATTCCACCTCACACCAGTCAGAATGGCTAAGATCAAAAATTCAGATGACAGCTGATGCTGGCGAGGATGCAGAGAAAGAGTAACATTTCTCCACTGTTGGTAGGGTTGTAAACTGGTACAACCACTCTGGAAATAAGTCTGGCAGTTCCTCAGAAAATTGGACATAGTACTACCTGAAGACCCAGTTATTCCACTTCTGGGCATTTACCTCAGAGATGCTCCAACACACAACAAAGATACATGCACCACAATGTTCATTGCTGCTCTATTTATAACTGCCAGAAGCTGGAAAGAATCCAGATGTCCTTCAGTAGATGAATGGATACAAAAATTGTGGTATATTTACACAATGGAGTACTACTCAGCTATCAGAAACAATGACTTTATGAAATTCTTAAGAAAATGGATGCATCTAGAGAATATCATCCTGAGTGAGGTAACCCAGTCACAAAAGAACAGACATAATACGCAGTCACTGATAATTGGATACTAACCCCAGAAAGCTCTGAAAACCCCAGAAACAATGTACAGACTATATGAATTTCAAGAAAAACAAAGGCCAAAAAATTAATAATGAAAAATCATTATGCTTAATCTTTACACACCAAGAAAACTTTGACTGTTTCCAGGTTACATCTTGTTTTACATGTACTTTATGCTCATTGTAACTAGTAAGATTTTAAGGCATACTATCAAACCTTTAAAAGTAATCAAGTACTGACAAAAATGTATTCATATACTTTTATGCAAAAAATGCTTTTAAAATCTGTACATTTATCTTTGTTTTTTTAAAATAAGGTTGTACAATTAAAAAAAAAAAAAAAGGAACCTCAGGATCAAGCTGTAAGTGTGCGGGGCTCCATGCAGCATAAAGCTAACGGTACTTTGTTTTGTAAAATAAAGTCGTTAAAAAAAAAAAAAAAAAGCTAACGGTAGATCCTGTTGAAACAAAACTCCTGTCATTTCCTAAGACCTTAGAAATACTGAATGTCAAAGAGTACACATGAACGGACCCATGGCTCCAGCTCCACATTTAACAGAGGATGGCCTTGTTGAGCATCAGTGGGAGGAGAAGCCCTTGGTCCTACCAAGGCTTGATGCTGCAGTGTAGGGGAATGTCAGGGTGGAGAGGAAGGAGGGGGTGGGAGGGTGGGTGAACACCCTCATAGAAGAAGGGTGAAGGGTGATGGGATAGGGGGTGTGGAGGGGAATCCGGGAAAGGGGATAACATTCAAAATGTAAATAAAATATATCCAATAAAATCAGAAAAAAGATAAAAGACACTGAATAGGCCTCTTTAAAAAGAAAGGAAGGAAGGAAGGAAGGAAGGAAGGAAGGAAGGAAGGAAGGAAGGAAAGAAGGAAAGAAAGGAGGAAGAAAGAAGTACTGGATGTAGAGTCCAGAAGACAGATTGGAGACCTGGATCTCAAGCACCTTACTGATTCTGCAAACACTAGACCTTCAAACTCTGTTTTCACTTCACTGGGGGAATTAGTGGCTATTTTTCTCTGCCAGGACCACTGTTCTTGCGGCAGAGAGACTGGACTTGATCAGGAGCACCCTGAGAGAGGACGTTTACCATGTTGGGTGAAGAAACCCTCCCAGCTATTTTCAAATTCTGTCTGTGGCCCCCAGCAGGCTCACTCTACCTCACTCAGTGTCTACAGAACCAGTTTCCTGTTCTCTTAGGCCATGAACTCTTTGAGAGCTAGCACTGTGTTAGCTCGTCCTTGTCCAGCATCTGGCCCAAGCACAGATCTGTTTCGTGCTCATGCGGTGAATAGTTTGATCAAAAAATGAAAGAAAGGAGGCCCATCTGTTAATCACATCCAGACTTTGAGAAGTAGCCGTGTTTGCTATAGAGAGTCACTAATTTCAAACTATCTTCTTCCATTTCTTAAGCCTTTTCTAGTATTCTCCCAAGCCTACCCAGTCTTTAGTTTGGAAGAATTACTGGGAACAATTCTGATTTAAGGGGCGGTCCCATTCATCAGACCAGGCAGGCTAAGGGAGGCTAAACCAGTGGGATGCCACTCAGGGAAGGTAATTTCTATACAATCAACTATGTTTCCTTATCACAGAGGTAAGTGTCAGAGAGACTAACGACTTTTGTGCACATCAGAAAAGCCAGAAACTGGTAGAGAATGGAGCTTTTTCCAGGGAAGAATACGGAAAAGAAAGCACACATAGGTATTTGCTCCTGTAAGCTTTACTGTTTAAGAGCATCACTCGGTCTGGAGTTATTTTTTTAACCTTACAGGTCTCTCGCTTATGTATTATGGTTTCTGATTATGCATTTTTATGCTATTTCTGTGTGTTCCGGTATGTGTGTCTCTGCATCTGTAAGTTTCTTTTGCATTTTCTTTGGATCCTTTCCCCATTTGTTTGTTTGTTTTGCCTTTTTTTTAAGTTCCTGTTTGCTTTATAATGAAAGAGAGAAAGATAATGTATGGACTGGTTGAGCAGTGAAGGAGAAACTGTAATCAGAATATATTTTATGAAAAAAAACCTTTTCAATAAAAAGGTAAATTTGATAATCTACCTTTATTTTTTCCCAAGTTGGCCCTGAACTCATGAGCTCACTTTGTAGCCAGGATGACCATGAACTTCTGACCTTTTTATCCCTGTCTCTCAAGAGCTTCAAGTTGCTGAGATTACAGGGGTGTACCACCACACCGGGTTTGTATGGTGTTAAAGATGGAACCCAGGGCCTCACACCAAGTTTGCACTCTGGCAAGCAACACATATCCAGTCCCTTGTATCTATTCTTTAAACATTGGATTTTATATAATTGCAGGACAGAGAAACAGGGTTTCTTTCTCAGTTCATTTGCCTGGAGGACAGTTTCTCTGCCCAACACTGAGAAACCGCCGGTGACCTCTGATCATAATACACAGATTATAGGAACATTCTGCAATGGAGAATTGTAAAATCTGGATATAAAGGAACTCTGGCACCGGCCTATCTGAAAGACACAAGTGGCAAACTGAAAACATTGCAGGCATGCCACCCCTGCTGAGCTCTGAGGGCAAGAGACCTCAACAACAACAACAACAAAACAACACCCTGTAGAGATTATGGGGTTCTGTGTGATGAGTCTTGAGAGCTTAAAGCAAAGCCAAGGTACCATCAGAGGATACCATGTCCCCAGCACACGGGGTGATATTGTGATTTTTTTTTCCAGTGGAGGGGATATATGAGCAGAAAATGAAGAAACAACAGCTACATTCATCTTAAAAGAGAAATCTATACAACCCCCTCTTACTCTGTGCTTAAGAAAAGCAGCCTGGGCAGAGAGACGATGGAGCAAGCCCACACAGGGATCTGGACAATCCAACCCAGCCAAGGATGCTGTCAGTAGCATCACTGCCTGACACACTGTGTGGAGACACTTCTGGATGTTTCTGGCAGCAAGTGGTTAAGCCTTCCCAGATGAGATGCCTCAGACATCTGGAGTAGCCACACGCTGTCCTTTTCCTGCACCAGTGAAGTAGACTGGTTGGTGGGCATGTGTCCTAGTAAAATAAGCAAAACATGCAGTTGAGCAATCCCACTCCATCGTGAGTGGGCTAGAGCATCACACAGTGATAAAAGCTGCAAGAGTATGCGCAAGTGTTAGCAGTATGTCTAAGCTCCGCCCCACAGTTACCTGGCAACAGCCAGGTATACCTGACACTTTGAAAGGAGCT
The DNA here is from genome assembly GCF_963924665.1 of Micromys minutus. Taxonomy (NCBI): domain Eukaryota; kingdom Metazoa; phylum Chordata; class Mammalia; order Rodentia; family Muridae; genus Micromys; species Micromys minutus. Next base: position 28,781,324 of record NC_137984.1, read on the forward strand.
GTTAGCCCCCTCCTCTCTCTCTTCCCCCCTCTTGCTCTCTTGCTCTCTTGTTCTCTTGCTCTTGCCTTCCTGCCCCACTTTCTCGCCATTCCCCCCTTCCTCCCTCTCTCCCCACATGCTCATGACTGTTCTCTACTTCTCTCCTCCTCCCCCTCTGCCTTTCCCTGCCCCTACTACACTCTTAACTCCTCTTCCCATGCCCTGAATAAATTATGTTCTATACTATACCATCTTGAGGCTGGTCCCTTGGAGGCCTCCCCTACCCCCACACCTCACAACACCTCCATAGAACATAACCCCCCTCTCTTTATCATTTTATAAACACATCAGTATCTGCTGTGTTCACAGAAAGCATATGTCCAGTCTTCAACCAAGATGGGGACAGGCAAATGTGATGTGATGTGTGTGTGTGTGTGTGTGTGTGTGTGTGTGTGTTCATTTCAGATGCAGCCTAATGTGATTTCAGTATGACATTTATGTGGATCCCTCCAGCCAAAGACTTAGCAGGCACTCTGATCAAGTGAAAACACTTACTAATTTAGAAGTGTTTACCTTGATGATTGGCCCTTAGAAAATTTGAGGGGTGATTTTTGTTCCTTTTGAAGTAAGCTTCAAATTTCTTTTGTTGCTTTTTTCTGAAGTAGGATAGAAAAGCACTTTTGGTAATTGTGTGCATCTGAGATGCAAATATTTCTGTGTGTGCTAGAGTGTTTACTTAATCAAAAGTTAAAATGATGTTAAGGAGTATAAAATATCTGAAAATAAAAAACACAGAAAAGAGGTTAAGGAGATGGCTCAGCAGTTAAGAATGATTGCTGCTCTTGCAGAGGACCTAAGCTTGGTTCTCATGTGGTTTGTACCTGATTGTAACTCCAGCTCCAGGGGATCTGAATGCCCTCTACTTATATACATACATATACATTATATATATATATATATATAGACACACACACATACATATAGACATACTTCTTGCCCTGAAGGCACTAGCATACTTGTGTGTGTGTATGTGTGTGTGTGTGTGTATATATATATATATATTCATATATGTATACATGTATATACATACACACATACATATATAGATATCTATATATACATATAAATAAAAATAAAAATAAATTTTTTAACTAAAGAAAAGAAAAGCAAACAAGTGCTTAGTTAAAACCCAGATGGACTGAGGCAAAGTGAGCCTGTTGATCTCTGAGAGCCAAGGAGGAAGCAAGGCAGAGATGAGAAGGGTGGGCTGTGAAAGGCTAGCAGAGATGACGCAGCTGAAGGAAGAACAAGAGATCTAGAGTCATGGCTGGAGGACACGATCCGCCCACATCATCTTTCTAAAACCACAGACACATCGTCCTGTGACTGAGCTGCCTAGTCCTTCCAACAGCTCTCAGCATTTCAGATCCTGGCCACCACAAGCCAACTCGGTGGGGCTTCAGGGATAGATCCACCCACACCTCCCATTCCTATTCTCATTTAGGTCATGAACCCGGTCTCTAAATGATCCTACCATACAACCCAGTATTAGAGTTTTCAAAAGACCTGGGACAGTATACGATGTGACAAATGACAAATATAAACTGGAATTTCACTTTAATGACTTTTTAAACCGATACATCTAAAACTCTTTTTGTTCAGGTGTATTCCTCAAAAGTATACGTGACTGACTGCAGCTGGCAAACCAGAACAGTTTAAAGCCTGCAGTTAGACGGCTCTGCAGGTAAAGGTGCCTGCTGCCCAGCCTGATAACCCATGTTTAATCCCCAGGATTCACATGGTGGAAAAAGAAAACCAGCTCTTTCAAGCTGTCTCTGGCCTCAACACATGCCCTGAAGTCCTGCCCCATATAAACAAATAAATGTGCCTTTAAAGTAAACAGAAATGTTCGTCCTTATTTTCCTGCACTTCACTCTTCCTCTCCAAAGTACGAGCTCTTGGGTCTTTACCTCACTAGAGAGCTATGCAACTTTGTGAACGGAAGTTCCGGGCAAAGATGTCACAGCTATGTAAAAGATTCTGCCACACAGATTAATTAGAATGCCTGTGACGGTGGAGAAGTACCATGGTGCATGCCCGGAGACAAACTATTTTGGCCTATCTTTAGCCTTCCTAAGTAGCCGTTCATTGCCTGCCTCTGGATTCAAACACACATCTCTGTGACCACTAAGTACACGAGTTTACCTAACAGACCAATAGCTCCTACCCAAAGGCTAAGAATGTCATTAGACAGCAACTCTGAGCCAAAGCAGAGCTCTGCGTGCTTTCCTGCAGTCTGCCTGCCTGGTGTTTCTATCGATGTGCTTTAAAGGAGCTGGGATTCACGACTCTCCTTCTGTTCTGCTACAGGAAAAATGTCAAGGAATTGTCACCATGCTGGAAATATAGCGTTTCAGGGAACCTGCATCTGCCCCTCAGCCATGGTCACTCAGGGTTAGCTTCAGAATAAACCTCCTTTATTCCCACTGCAAAGAAACTTTCGGGTTTTACACTGACCCCTTTCATTCGGTTTCTGATGTACTTACATAAGAGTGAACACACGCTTCTATCAGGCAAAAGAAAATCCTCCCAGGGGTGTCTAGGATGGAAGTCTCAGCCTTCTAGAGCACAATCCCTCTAATAAATTATCAGAGCAAAGAAGAATTAAAGCGGCTTATCAGTTGGCTGAAGATAGAGAGATCATGGTGAGTCACCCAAGCGGGCCCAATGCAATTATAAAAGTGTTCAAGTGTATGAGAACGAGGTAGGATGTGAGCCCCATGATGTGGGAAAGGTATTTCCGTCTCCTTGGCTGTGCAAGTAAGGCCATCCAGAGCCAAGAAATCATCTGTAGAAGCTGAAAAAGACAATTACAAGACAATCTTCAAGAACCTTCAGGACACAACAAAACCTAGGAGGTGAGATAATTTGATTCCACTGAGGCTTGCTTAGAACTCCTCACGCTGATACTGACAGACACGGCTGCACGACTGTCAGCACTATGTGTTACACTGGCAACTGGAACTAACACACTGTCCCTGGGATTTAGATGTCTCTGGCTCAGTTCACCCAACAGTGAAGTCCCACCCACGTACAACCCAGGTTCTAGTTGGCTCTATCTTCCACTCACAATCAAGAACCACCCGTAGAGAACCCCAGAATCTTACAGAAACCTCAGGCATGAAAGATAGGGAGAACAAAAATGTTTGAAGGTTTGATCTTGGCAAATCTGAAAGAATTCTCTTGCATGAAGTAAGCCCAACTTGTCTTTCACAACATGATACTAAGATGAGTTTCCTGTTTCCTTCATGTGTAGATAATGGTCTGAGGTTTTATGTTTACCACTTAGAGTCTCTTCCATCTATTTAAAATGAGCCTAGGATGATAGTATCAGCCTCCTATTGGATCTAACATCAGATCATCATTGTGTGTGTGTATGTCTGTCTATATGTGTGTGTGTGTGTGTGTGTGTGTGTGTGTGTGTACTCGAGGGATTAAAAGATGATGTCCCAGGTTTCAGCACCAAAGTTAGAAAATGCATAAAGAGAATGGGGGGATGTGGCCCATGGAAGTGTGGCAAGGCCTGGGGACAAGGGAGATGCCTCTGGGGGGGGGGGTCCATGTTGGGAATCCTTTCCCCCTGAGGGACCAGCTACACAATGGTATAGTACAGAATAGAATTTATTCAGGGAGTTAAGAGGGCAGTAGAGGCAGAGAGAGAAGAAAGGAATAGAGAAGTAGAGGAGTAGAGGCCAGCCATGAGCAAGCACATGGGGGGGGGGCAGGAGAAGGGGAAGAGAAGAGGTAAGGGGAGAGCAAGAGTGAGAGAGCAAAGAGCAGGAGAAAGAGAGAGAGAGAGAGAGAGAGAGAGAGAGAGAGAGAGAGAGATAAGGGGGCAAGCAGCCCCTTTTCTAGTGTCAGGTAACTGAGGTGGAGCATACCTGGCTATTGCAGGTAATACCTGGCTGTTGCCAGGTAACTGGGGGTGGGGCTTACAGAATCCCAACACTGACTCCCTTTGTTTCCCTGCCATCTCTCCAGGCTCCAAAAATTTCATAGGGAAATTGTGCTTTGGCTGGGAGGGCTGACTTTACATAGAAGCATCTGACAGCTCAAATCACAGCACCAGCGCCAACATCGGAGCAAATTCCATTAGAGGCAGTAGCACACAGCTCACCCTCTGGTTCCCACCTCAGGGGACAGAGGCGGGTGGTGGTACTTACAAGGCCATCAGTCCAAATAGCAGCCTCATTTCCAGCCTCCAAGGGATGCTGCACCTGAGCCTTAGGCCAGGGTTAGAATACTCCTCCTGGAGACTTGTTAATCAAAGTTTCTTCAGCTTCATCAAAGAGCGAGGTGTGTAGAATAAAACTCTCAGAGTGCGGTGATGGTCCTACCTCAGTGAAAGGAAAACAGCAGACAGGAAAGGTATCCCATGGAGATAAAAGCTATGCTAACAAGTGACAGCATTTCCAAAACAATCCCCTGGGGTGAGAGATAAGGAGAGGGTGTGAGAGGAGAGTACCAGCCAAACCCGTGAGCCAACCAGAGGGCGAGGGGTGGGGCTGACAGAAGGCTTTGATGTGAGATGTATTTCTGAGGTTTTTCTAAAGCCTTGCCACCTGCTTTCTTTAGACTTTCTATCTGCTTCACACTTTCTGTCTTTTCAAAAGTTACACGCTGAGAGGCCACGTTAGGCTTTCCGTTCTGTGTCAAACATTATTTTCACATTTTTTTTTTCCTTCTGCAATATTCTCCTGGAAACACAGAGCTTTTGGAGAAGAACAAGAATCTCTCGATCCAACCTAGCTAAGGAGTGACATGGAGAAGGAAGCAAACGGAAAAATGAAAGCCTTTGGATGCTGGGGCCAAAATCAACTTTACATGTCTTTCTTCTGTATCACTGTTGACAAGACACTGAATAAACAGTGGGCAATGTACACACAGCAGGATGTCTTCCAACTGCAGACTTTCTGTCTAGGGTTTTATTGCTATGAGGAGACACCATGACCATAGCAACTCTTACAGGAACAAACATTTAATTGGGGCCTCCTTACAGTTTCAGAGGATCAGTCCATTATCATGGCAGGAAGCACGGCAGGGTCCAAGCAGACATGGTGCTAGAGAAAGAGCTGAGAGTTCTACATCTTGATCAAAGGTAGCAACGAGGAGACTGTCTTTTGCAGGTGGCCAAAAGGAGGCTCTCTTTCGACACTGAGCAGAGCTGGAGCATAAAGACCTCAAAGCCTGCTCTCCACAGTGACACACCTCCTCCAAGAAGGCCACACCTACCCCAACAAGGCCACAATGGCACAACAACAACCATTCCCTGTGGGCTAAGCATTCAAGCACATATGTCTATGGGGTCCAAACCTATTCAGACCACAACACATGCTTAGTACTTTTTTTGTGCCAGGATGTGTTAGGATGCAGGAAGCATAAAATCAAGCAAGACACTTGTATACTGAGGGGCATGCCATCCTTTGAATACAATAAACAAATAAGGGCATGTAAACCCAGTCACCAAGACTTGGTGAGTTGATGAAGAGCTTATACTGCTCTTGAAGACAACTGAAGTTCAATTCCCAGGCTCACAATCAACTGCAACTCTAGCTCTAAGAGAACCATCATCCATTTCTGGCCTCCACAGAAACATGCACTCACATGCACAACCCCCATATACACATATAATTTTTAATCTTTTAAAAAATATATTGGTGCAGTATATGAAAAGGTAAAATGTCAGGAATCAGACCTCAACATAGTTTATATCTGACACATACATATTTGCATATTAAATAAACAAAATTGAGCTTTGACTTTCAATAAACAAACCTTGTCTTTATTTTATAGGTGTGTTCTATCAGGTTTATAATAATTTTTTAAAAGTAGAAAGAATTACATACTCACCAGTTTTAATAACACAACTGTGTTTCAGACAGTTGATTGATAAATGCTTTAGATGTGTGTTGAAAACTAAAATTCAACATTTGGGGTTTTCTGTTTGTTCCATCCACCTTTACCTTTCATAGAATCTCATATCACAAGTCCCTTTCTGATCAACTCTTTCAAATGATAATGTACACAATGTGTCCTGGCTGAACTAACTTTTCTTCAAGATACTACCTCATGGGTCATCTGCTTTGGTGCCATCTTCATTGGCTGTGGGTTTATGATGTCTTCTCATGCCAAGTTCTTAGGCATTGGCATTATCCTTGCCTAGATAATGAAGTTACATATATATCCAATGACTGTGCATCTCATTGTTTTCCAACAGTGAGAAACTATATGAGCTACTTAAAAGCTAGCCAAAGAACTATAAATAAACTCTTTCAAATTTACTTCTTGATAATATTACTTTGGGATACAGATTGAGAAAACACTCAAGGGAACAGAATTTTCTACTTTCTCCTCCTCCATCTACTTTTGAGACATGAGCTCATGTAGTCTAGGATAGCCTTGTTATGTGGCTGAGGCTAGCCTTGAATCCTGGATCCTCCTGGCCCCACCTCTCCAGCTCTGGGATTACAGGTGCTTTGACATCAAACCTGGCTTTATCTTTTTTCTTAATATTTGGCTCTTAAAAGATGGCAGAATGAATGGTTGACGTGCAAAGCAAAGATTCTTATTTTCTTATGTGTGGCTTTTCATTAATTTCTTCCATAATATATTAACATTCTACACCATTCCCTAGTCCCATAGGATTCTAAAAAACAAAGTGACCAGCTTTCAAGTTTCAGAGAGCACAATATGTAAGAGTGATTATCATTGCCTAGAAATGTCTTACACTTATAGAATAATAATTTAACATTATTCTAATGGTCTTTACACACTTAGCATTTTAACTGTAGCAGGAAATGAACAACCCTATTGAGAAAAGTATGTGTCTGTTCTGTGATAGGATTATCTAATGCTTTGGAAAATTTCCATGATTCTTAGTGTGTCTTCTCTGGCCTCAACCATCAATAGTGCAAAACTATAACCACAAGTTAGCATAATTGTCGCAGCACATAATCAATTGAGACAAGGAGTTCCTGTTTCATTAGCCAGATAAAGTCTTCAACAAGGTTTCCAAAATCACACCCATGGGTCAGACCTCTCTCAGGCAAGACGCATACTCCATGGGATGTTTTTAATAAACAGCTCAGATGAGTTTTCTGCAAAAGCCACCTACTACTGTTTCCTGAAACTAGGAACAAAGCAAGCATTTCTAGTGCCCGTTAAGGTTCTCTTCCTTTTCAGACCTTAAATAATTTTCAGCCAAATAAAATCAGAAGGATCATTCCAAGAAGCAACACTTAAGGAAACAGCCATAACGATGGTGCCATGGTCTTGAAAAGCTTGTATCAGGACCACACTCGGTTCTGCACATTAGAACCCAAGGATGGGTCCTGTTAGCTGGTGCTGTGCTTCATTCTATGCATCTTTGTACATCTACCAGTCCCCTACACAGTCTTACTCCTGGTCAAACCATGTGTACTACGCTCTTCTTTATCTTAGGCATGTCCTCTAGTACACCCAGGACACCTTATAAACCTGGGGCTCACATGATCAGGTAGTGGAAACAGCCCAAGAGGAAGAAGTACATTACAGGCAACAAAGCTAGAGGAGCAGAGACATCTGAACCTTTTATCACTGGATCTAGAACTACTAGATTTGGTTTTGGAGATGCTGGATTTTGGTCTTGCTTTTGCCCTGCATTTCTTATCTCCTATTCTTCTCTTCCAGAATGGTAGTGTATATTTTGTGCCATTGTGTGTTGGAAGCATGTAATTTGCCTTTTGACGTTAAAGGGGTTTACTACTAAGAGATTGTCTCCAGTTGTAGGAGAGACTGCATTTTTAAACAGTGTTGAGACAGAGACTGTGGGGACTTTTGAACTTGGATTGGATGAACGTAGCACTATGGTATGACCAGGGACCCATGGGGCCAGGGAACAGAATGTGATAGTTTGAATGAGAATGTCCCCATAGGTTCTGACATTTGAATACATGGTTCCCTGATGGTAATATTGTTTAGGAAGGCTTTCTGGGGATGGACTTGCTGGAGGAGGTGTGGACAGGATTTTAGGTTTCAAAGAACAGTTTGTTCTCTCTGCTTCTAACTCTCAATTTTAAGATGTGGGCTCTCAGATTGATGCTCCAGCTGCTATGGCTGCTTTCTGCCATACTTCCTATCATGATGGTGATGGATCATTGTCCCTTTGGGATCATGAGCCCAATTAAATCCTCTGTCTGTAAGTTGTTTAGTGTTGGTGTTTTATCACAGCAGTAGAAGAATAACCAATGCATAGATGGGTAGATAATTGGCAAGCACTAAATATCCAAATACATAAACGATAAAGTAGAAAATAGATAGATAGACTGATGATACACTTACAGCAATTGATGCATGATTGTAGAAATGTTATGATTTTCTTCATGCCAAGAAAACAATTGAGTCTAGGTACAAAAGGTCTGAGGACCAGGAGCTCTGGTGTATAATAGCAGATTATAGGTGATACTGCCAGACAGGAAATACGTTACCTTTCTGCCTTGTTTTGTATTCAGGTACTCAAAGGGTCTGATGGTGCCTATGTATTGTGAGGATGAGCCTTCTTTGCTTAGCCCGAGAGTTGAGAGAACATCACCTCCTTGAAACACCCCACAGATACTCTGAGATATAACTATTTTTACTACTCAAGCATCCCTTATCCAAGTCAAGCTGATCTATAACACTAATCATCAGACTGACAAATCTGATGAAGCAGATATACATATCAACTTCATTGATGGTTTCTAAACACTATCCTGGTTTTTAATAAATTATTTGATCAAAACTCAGGTGATAGCAGATGCTGGCAAGGATGTGGAGAAAAAGAAACACTCCTCCACTGTTGATGGAGTTGTAAGCTGATACAACCACTCTGGAAATCAGCCTGGCAGTCCCTCAGAAAATTGGACATAGTACTACCTGAGGACCCAGCTATACCACTCCTGTGCGTATACCCAAAAGATGCTCCAACATACAACAAGGGCACATGCTCCACTATGTTCATAGCAGCCTTATTTATAATAGCCAAAAGCTGGAAAGAACCCAGATGTCCTTCAACAGAGGAATAGATACAGAAATTGTGGTACATTTACACAATGGAGTACTACTCAGCTATTAAAAACGAGTTCATGAAATTCTTAGGCAAATAGATGGAACTTGAAGCTTTTATCCTGAGTGAGGTAACCTAGTCACAAAAGAACACTCATGATATGTACTCTCTTATAAGCAGATACTAACCCCAAAAGCTTGAATACCCAAGAAACAATTCCCACAACTTATAAAGCTCAAAGAGAAGGAAGGCCAGAAGGTAGATGCCTCAGTCCTTCTCACAAGGGAGAACAAAATGCTCAAGGGAGAAAATAAAGGGACAAATAGAGGAGCAGAGATAGGAGAAAAGATCATCCAGAGACTGCCTCACCAGGGGATCCACCCCATAAGCAGTCACAAAATCCAAGCACTATTACTGATGCCAAGTAGGACTTACTGGCAGGAACCTGACATGGATGCCTCCTCAGAGGCACTGCCAGAGCCATACTGATACAGAGGAGGATTCTTGCAGCTAACTATCAGAATGAACACAAAGACCCCAATGAAAGAGCTAGAGAAAGGACTGAAGGAGCTGACAGGGTCTGCAACCCCATGGGAAGAACAAAATTATCAACTAACCAAACACACCACAGCTCCCAGGGACTAAACCATTAACCAATGAGTTTGCACAGAGAGACCTATGGCCCCAGGTACATATGCAGCAGAGGACAGCATTCTCTGGTATCAATGAGAGGAGAGGCCTTCAGTCCAGCGAAGGCTTGTTTTCCCAGTGTAGGAGAATGCCAGTGTGCTGAGGTGGGAGAAGATGGTTGGCAGAGGGAGCACCTTCATGGAGGCAATGGGATGGGGAAGGGAGATGAAATTGGGGGAAGGGGATAACATCTGAAATGTAAATACTGAGAATATCCAATATAAATCAATCAGTCAATCAATCAATCAATCCCTGATCAGGCAGTCAGGAATGATAACCACAATTATTTCTACTGTCATTTCCTGGGTATCTTCTTAATCTTCCCCTTGGAAGTTAGATGTAACTTACTTGTTATACAACCACCAAATTCCCTCTGACAACCACAACAACTGTAATAAATATGTGTCAAAGCAATGTCTATAGTAGCTTTAGTCTCCTACCAAGTTATCTTCTGACCTGCATTAGACATGGAAGGTGATTTCAAGCCAGGTTCTCACAGTGTGGCTTTAGTTGTCCTAGAAGTTGCTCTGTAGACCAGGCTGGTCCAACCTCCTAAGTCTGCCTTTGCCTACTGAGTGCTGGAACTAAAGGCACGCACCACCACATCCAGCCATGCATATAATCTTGTTTTGTTAACCTGGAAAAGATAGATAAGTATTTCTAGCTCCTTCTCACACTTGGCACCCATGGGAAGTGAGGCTCCTTTGTTCCTGATGCTGTATATCTTCTTGAAATATGTCACTGGTCTCTGTCAACTTGATACAAGCTAGAATCATTTAGAGAGAGGAAACCTTAATTGAGAAAATGCCTCTGTAACATTGGCCGGTAGGCAAGTCTATGAGGATTTACTTGATTGAGGAATGATGGGAGGGTTGTGCCCCACCCAGGCAGGAGTCCTGAGCTGTGATCCCTGAAAAGCAAACCACTGAGCAGCACTTCCCTGTGGCCTCCAGGTTCTGCCTCCAGGTCCCTGCCATGACTTCCCTCAGTGATGCAGTGACCTGGCAGTTATGGGCTGAAATAAAGTATTTCCTCCCCAAGTAACTTTTTGGTTGTGACATCTATTCAGAACAACAGGAAGACTAACTAAGACACTGAGGTAACTTAAAATGTCCAGTTCTCCTTTTGGCTTCTCTCAAACTTCTCCCCCACTGAGCCCAGGACCACGGCAGGTGGAAGACCAACAGACTGGTGACTTTTCTCCCTGATCTGACCCCACCTAGCTCAGGCATCCAGCTTGGTTGTGTTAGGCTGAAGTGTGATCTGGGTATCTGGGCTCAAACCCCTCAGGAGTGTCCAGAATGCAGCTGAGGTCCCTGCCCTCACACAGTTGCGCACTCCTCAGACCACTTGGAAGTGGCTGTTCTGATCAGTGTGACCCTTCCCAAACTGGCCTGCCCTGGGAGATTATTCAGGACAAAGATATCCTTGGCTGTTGCTCCAGGAGCTTCCAGTAAATCTGTGCTGCCACCATAGGCACAGCCACGGCGAACCTGGACTTGATGCATTGTCAACAGCCCATAATATTCCCTCTTCCCTCTCTTGCTATTTTGGTACAGATAAAAATCAATATAAAAATAGCTCACTGTGAGGGCTGTAACTTAAAGACCCAAACCGTTTCACTATTTAAAAGCACACAACCTCAGGTGTCAATTTGTATCAAAACTATAAAATTAAATTGCAAAATTATACTCCTTATTCTAGGCAATTATTAGTCCTTTCATTTGCAGACATCTTCTGCATATGAATCTGAGGGGAGCAGCTTAGAATCTGCAGAGAGAGTGTAAGAAACCCTGAGCTTGGAGGGGCTTCCTGGAATTCTCATCACTGTCCTCAGACCGCACCCCACAGCTCTGAATCTGTACCGTCTGGGTCCATGTCCTCACCCAGTTCTTACTGAAAGACATTGAATAATGACCCAGCGGAACATGTGGAAAACAAACAAGGTCTCTATGTCCATGTGAGAGCTAAGACAACTGACCTTAGAGTACAGAAAGGGAAGAATGGTTCAGTGGTACAGAAAAGACCTGGAGTCAGTGAAACAGCATCATCCTCCCAACCACTTCTCAACTCAGGAAGTCGCTGTCTACTTCCCTGCTGATCATTCAGTGTCTTACAAAGAAAGGTCCCTTCTGCTCAGTTACCCAGACGACATCTTCCCTTGGTGTTTCACTCTCACCCACTGGCTTTAGAAGGACTTTTCACACTTAGCCTGGGACACGGTTCTCAAGAACCTCAGCCTGGATCTGTGCTTTCTCAGCTACTTACACCCATGCATCCAACTGCTGCAGACACCAAAGAGGATTCTTCCAGAAGCCTCCTAAGGAGAAGAGGGACTCAAAGTGGCCAAAACCCACTCTAGAAGTTGTTCCTGAAGATTTTTTCAAGAGGTTTAGTGGGAAGCTCCTAGTGACCATGAGGTGGCAGCCCCCCGCTCTGACATGTCTCCCTTAAGTTCCCTTCCAACCCCTGGGATGATGTTCCTTTCTGTCTCTGCAGTTTCTGACCTTGGTTTATGCCCGGGGTGACAAATGACTCTGTGCCCAGATGTCTCTGTCACATACTCCCCACAGCACCCACTCCACTGGGAAAATTATAAAAATAAGGGTGCCCCTCTATTTTCAAGACTGGGCTTACACAGTTCCCCTTACAGTGAGTCCAGGAGCAGAGTCCCTAGAAGGTGGGCCAATATGAGTAAGAAATTGACCCCAGGGCCCAACTGTGGGATCAGCATCTTCCCCACCCAGCACCATTATGTATCTGACACACAGTCCTCCACTGAGACTCAAGGAGGAAAGGCCTCAACCCACAGTCACACAAGAGCAAAAGAGATGAAGCCAGGGCTTGGATCTGCCTGATTCACAGCCTGCCTTGCAGACCACCATAGCTCTTTCTTTACCTTGTTCTCTCTATCACCCTAACTAGTGAAATGTCAGGACTAGTGGAGAACCCACCATTTGAGAGGGCTGGCTTCCCGTCTTCAGAGGATGATGCTCAATCTCACCTGAGATGCACATCTTTTTCTTTTCATTTAAAAAAGATTTTAAATCTAGATTTTTTGTTTTATTTGTTTGTTTGTTTGTTATTTTAGTTTTTGAGGATTTCGCATATCAGTACTATGATTTATGACTTCCTCCCTTCCTTTTCCCTCCAAATAGTCCTATGTCCCCATACCTACTTTCCCTCAAATCCGTGAATATACTTTATATATAGATCCTAATATATTTATATAACATAAATATAAATAAAATACTTTTTATAAAAATACATAAAATCCTATTGGGTTCACTCAGTGTTGCTGCTCAGTACTGTGTTTAGGGACAACCACTTGAGATTTCATAACTGATCTGGAAGCCTGTCTCTGGAGGAAACTGATTATTCTCTCTCTCTCTCTTTTTCTCTTTCTCTCTCTCTCTCTCTCTCTCTCTCTCTCTCTCTCTCTCTCTGTGTGTGTGTGTGTGTGTGTGTTACAATGTAAAACCCTGAAGGACTTTTCATTAAGAATGTTTACTGAAAATCTGCTACATACCAGGGTTGTGCATAAGATTATGCATTAGATTATGCACCCCCAAAGAGATAGCTAGTCAGTGTAATTTATGTTTCAGAACTAAGAGCTGGACAGGTAAGATGGCTAAGTGGTCAAAAATGCTTACCACCAGACCTAAGAACCCACTTGGAAGAAGGAAAGAATCCACAAACTGGCCCCTATCCTTCACACACACACACACACACACACACACACACAATCCACCTTATAATTAAATGTAATACTTTTTAAGTAAAAATTACTCTACTATAAAGCATTTGCAAATTTTAAAAATGTAGTTCAATTAACAAAACCACTTCTTATTGCCCAGACTCAAAGCCTGTGCATCTCAATGAACTTCTGTACAGTTAGAATGACCATCCTGAAGCCCTGGGGCTACACTTTTAATTTTTTGTTTTCATCATCAATTACATATTGATTGACATATCCATAACAAAACAACAAATCCATGTAAGAGTTAAAGCCGGGAAAGCAATTAGCTTCATAGCCTCTTTGATGACTCATGTCCTTGTTACAATCCATCTTTCCCCGTCACCTCAACAGAAGAAAGGACGATGAATACACCAGACACATATACAAATGAAATACTGTTCATTCCTGAGAAAAAATAAGTCCACAAAATTTGCAGGATAATGGATGGGTGCAGACAGTATACTACTAAGCAAGGTCATCTAATCTCAAAAAGTAAAAAAGGAGGAGGGAAGAAGGGAAGAAGATAGGGGTGAAGGAAGGGGGGAGATACATTTTCTTCCATATACAAACCCTAGCCTATAACACAAACACTTATATGTGCTAAGAGGTGGTTTTTGCTGGAGTCTGCAAGTTGGTCAATGTGGTAGCCATGAATGGGGAAGTGAGAATGATTAATGGAAAGGGGACTCTCACATTCAAGCCACAGAACAGGGTTTCAGTCACATAGTGTTTCCTTAGCTTTGAGAACACCAAGAAAGGCCTCAAGATCTAGAATTTGGGGATCTTTCCAAAGAAAATGTAAATGTACAAGCTGCTGGGCTTGGAGCCTAGAAATGGCTTTGCATTGTGGGTCTGTTGCTAATTCAATGTGTGACCCCGGAGGTGAGGCCTGTCAGTTAGCCATCACCTTTTTTATCTTTAAAGTGTACAGATCATTGAGGACTCTTTAGCTGTCCCCTCTGGCTGTGACTGAGAGCCTCCACAGCTGATCTGAGAGGACAGACTCTGTTTGTTTTCATAAGGCACAGATGTCTCTGCAGAAACTGACACTCAGGGAGAAATCCATAGACTGGCACATGACAGATTTAAGCAGTGCCTGCAGGGCAGAACAGTGGAAGGGGGAGTCTTCTGGAAACATCGTATTCCTTGCTAAGCCATCAAAGGTTGCTGCCGAGATCTTGGACACAGTGTTTATCCTGAAATGCTGAAATGACACAGTGTGTGTCCAGGAGAAATGAACCACTGAGGTTTTTCTTTGTTCCTTATCTGAGCCCAGTATGCAATTTTAATTGATCATCTCTCTGAGGAGGAAAGACAAGAGGCCAGAGAAACATGGACAGCAACCTCTGAATTAAGATCTAGAGTCTCCTAGAAAGGTCCTTAAGCAGACCTGTACGTTTTGAGCTGGACCTCATTGTACAAATGGGAAAGGAAACACATTCTGGTCAAGGAGGATGAGAATTAAAGAACCCTGAGTAGCAAGTCTCTCTGAGAACATGGCTAGCACTTAGTGTGGCCACAGAATGCAACCCAGCATATTGGGTGAAATGAGAGAATGTATCTGATGTCCTGTGGATTATGAGAACCACGTTGAACCCCAGCCTGTGTGACCAATTCCTTCTCTACTCATTTATCTATGCCTCACATTCATCTACCCACCATCTGCCTGGCATCTCTCCATCCGTCATCCATCCAAGAAAATAATGAAATCATTTTTTCTTTCTTTTTTGTCCCCCTTCCTTCCTCCCTCCCTCCATTCATTTCTCCCTCTCTAGATGTGTGAGCACACATGTGTAGGCATGTTTGCGGAGGTCAGAAGACAAACTTGGCTGTTCCTCAGTCATCAACCATCTTGACTTTTGATACAAGTTCTTTTGTTGGCCTGAAGCTTAGCATGTGTGCAAGATTGGCTGGCCAAAGTCTCATGACAAGGATCAGCCTGTCTCTGCCTAGCTCTGGGGCTCCAAGCACTATAACCAACATTTTACAAGATTTCTAGAGGGTCAAATGCCAGTCCTCATGCTTGCAAGGAAAGTAGTTTACCCACTTATCTGTCTCCAAGCCCCAACACAATGCTCCTCAGTTTTGAGTACAAACCAGAATTGCATAGAACCTTCAAGTCTCCAGTGCCCAGGCTGTATCCCAGTATAACAGAATCTCTGGGAATGGGACCCAAGGCTCCTCCCCCAAAGACTGGAATGCACAGCTATATGAGCTGCTTCTTTGTTGATGTGATAAAACACTGACTTATGGAAGAGTGTATTTGGGGTTAGAATTCCAGAGAGGGGTTCTATAATGGTTGGGGTAAGCACAGAAGCAGGCAAGCATCAAAGCAGGAGCAAGAAGTCGAGCAATCACATCAACGGAACAAAGGAAGTGCAGCGAAGCTATAGACTCCCAAAGCCCGCCCTTAGTGCCATACTTCCTCCAGCAAGACTCCACCTCTCAAATGTTCCTTAAACTTCCCTACACAGTACCACCAACTTCCAACCAAGTGTTCAAATATGTGAGCCTATGAGGGACATTTCTCATTTAAACAGTGGCTAAGTTTACAAACCACTGTATCCCTGTCAGGTCAACCAATCAACCCCTCTAGTTTCTCCATGCTGTCTCTGTGCATATTGTCTTGTTTACCCTGGCCTATGACTACATGTTCAATTGTTGAGGCCACCACTGCTGGCTAACACACCTTTATGCATATTAGAACAGGCATATTTTCTTCAATACATGATCCTTCATATGTTTGAAATAGTTATTATAGGTGATATTATATACAGATTATACCAGAGAAAATGGCACAATGTATAAATGAGTGAATCAGTAATACCCACAGTACTTTTAGAGATTCTCTGCACAGTGCACAGATATGCACTCACGTATAGTCACCATCTTTCAGTGAGGGGAATTGTGTGATCTAAGCCCTCACTAACTGTTTCATTGATCCCAGCCATCTCTGCTGTCAATTAGATTTCTCTGCCATGCCCAGACAAACCACACCAAACGAACATGGTTCCACGTGGAGGGGTTTAATAAAATGGGGACAGGACAGGGGTCAGGCTCAAGGGAATAGAAGAGAAAAAGAGGAAGAGGAGGAGGGTTTTGGTCTTTTGTAGGGGTAGTGACTTCTTGCTCCCAGGTGAAGGTGGGATTTTGAACTGATGTCTTCTGGGAATGCTTTGGCCATTTCCATGGTGATGGGTGTGCCAGGTTCCTGTCACCTGTGGGTGGAGCCATCGCTGGGGAAAGGGGCTATCCTAATGCCAACAATCTCCCTCTTTATATGCCTTTCCAGTTAGGGTGCTCTACAAATAGGGTGAATAGATTTTACAAGTCCAAATTAGTATTCTAGATTATAGAAAGGTGTTTTGTTCTTGGTCTGATTATTTTGATTCATGCATTTATTTACATTAAAACATTCCATAGGGGTATATAAATTAAATCCTTAGTTATTTCATTTATTAAAAATAATTTCCCTGCATGAATTAAAATTGTTCTAGAAAATCTACAACTCTAATCTGTTCTCCACGATACATTTGTACCTGGCCCCCTTGTCTATTGTTTCTTACAGTGAACAGACCACAGGTGACCATAGTTTTCTAGTGGGCATGCAGAAACTCACAGAACTAAGCCAGAAGAAGCTCTCCCTCTGTGACCTCTCATGCACAGAGGAGGCTACTTTAGAAGGGACAGGAGTCTCTGCAGGGTCTCTATCCACCTTTGGGGACACTGTCATATGGGAACTGGGTTCACTGATGGCTGATGAAAGACACATCTGACAAAGGTGACAATGGCTACAGATACCCAGGGACAATTTGTCCTCCAGAGAACCTGAGGCAGAAGATATACCTTCTGATATGTAAGAGTCATGTAGAATCGTGGAGGGCATTTTCTTACTCACAGAAGCCAGAGCAGGAAAATGAAAAAGAGAATACAGCCCAGTAGCAGCTCTGGAAGCTGTCTGCAGTCATTTCTTGTTGCTGTGGAGAAAAGATGTAGAAGAAGTACCTTAGGAAGCAAGCATTTATGTTGAACTGTGGTTATGGACAAGTTTCATTGTGGTTAGCAGGGTATGGTAGCAGGAGCAGCTCACAGCAGAGGCAGGGTGAAGTGGCTGGTTATGTCTGGAGATCAAGAAAGATGGAAGATTCAGGAACTAGTGGGAACTAACCCCATAAGACCCACCCTCCGGTACCCTTTCTCTTCTAGATTATCTCTATCTCCTGAAGGCTCTGTTAATCCTAAAATTCAAAAGAAAAACAGAGAGTGACCACAAGACACATGTTGTAGGGGATTTTAAGGACAAAACCATATGACCACTGTATTTTCCCACGTACCTTTATTAGTCCCCAAAGAACTACAACTCCCAGTGTTCCAGGAAGTTACCTGGTTTTTGGGCAGGTGTGGCTTACATCAGCTTAATGGTACCCAGAAAAGAATTATCATTTACTTGATACAAGAGCCAATGATAATTAGCAGAAGCAAAAGCTCCAAAGTCTCTGTGATGGCTGGCATCTGAGTTATTAACTGGAAGGATATAGGAAATGGACAGGGCAGTAGTCATTTATTTATCTCAGGTTCCCTTTTTGTAATATTTCTTTAAGAACAGCCAGCTTATAATTCTGAGTGGTTTGTATAGAAATAAAAATAAATCCCTTAAAGCTATAACCCAATTCCAGAGCCAACCTTTCAATAAAGTAGAACAACATAAAACAAATTTGATATTATTGTATCTGTACTCAAACATTTAGATCTCTATTATGTTAGATACAGTTGACCAGATAACCCAGAAATAAATTTCTAGTCTGGTTGGCTGGGGGCAGAAGAAACAGCACAGTAAATTCATGCATTCAAGACCACTTTTAACGGTGGAGTCCTCTGCTCCAGAGGGTCCAGCAGTCTGACCAAGAGAAATTCTCTTAACAAAATCAGAGACCAATGTTTTTAATAGCTTCCCCTTATAACCCAGATGCTAGGAACCCATCAGACGCTGGGCATCTCTGAGTTTCCTCAGCTCCAAAATCTACACTGGGTTTGTCCAAACCCTAAGCTTGGCCTTCAGTGTCATTGAATGCCCCTATGGTTCCTCAGCTCTGTTGTGACACCCAGACATCGGAACCCCGCTGATGAATACCGTATGTTTGGCCTCTCTGATTCACTGGGGCATGTTGGCCCCTGGAGTGTATTGCCTGGTATCACTAGTAATTACTCTCATGGAAAGTCAGAAGAAAAACAAAAGAAAGCTGGTAATTCAGGCTGAACTCCACAATTAACCAGAATTAACTAGTGGACCATGGGACATCTCCCTTTGCCCTGAGCAGGTCCTCCCGGTTCTCAGATCAGGTTCCCATAACCAGAATCGGGAAACCAAATAGAAAAATGTCACTATGACTTACCAAAGGAGGCCTCCTTAAGGCATACTTGCTACATCCTTGTTCAAGTACGTCATTCACCGAAGTGGGCAGGGTGGGGTGGGGTGGAGGCAGTGGTCCCAGGGTCAGATTGAAGAGTCTAGTCCCAGAATTTGGGGTGGAATGGTCTTTCTTTCTCCATGCAGTTCTTCAAATGTTAATCCTGAGACTCACAAGAGAAAAACCAGTTCTGAGCCCTTTGAAGAACACCTTAATTAAATACTGATGGGCTGTGGTCAGAACCCCCTTGCTTTTAAGGATAAAACCACACATCCACTGTATTTTCCTAGGTGGCTTTGTTATTTTTCAAGAACTACAATTGTTGGAAGCCCTTTGTGCTGCACCCAAAGATGGCGCTGGCTTCCCGCCGATGATTCAGCAAACAGAGCTGTTGTCCAGCCCGAGGGATGTAGTGCACATGTACCATGCACGTCACAGCCCGCTCTCAGGGCATTATAATGAGATACTGGAGGGCACACCAATCAGGTAGCAACACGAGTCTCCTGAGCATATATAAGCAGTGCATTTTTCTTCCTCGTGGACCCCGGCTCAAGAGAACTGTACAATAAAGGTTGTTCACAGAAGAATCCTGTTGTCGAGCGTCGTCCTTGCTGGCAAGATATAGGGCGCGCGACATACAACAACTCCCAGCATCCTTGGATGGGTAAGGTTTACAGGTTAACTTTGGGTCTTACACTTTTCCAACTCCCAAAAAGTGCCCCCAAGCAGAAGACCATGTACAAATATCTGAGAGTGTGTGCCATTTGAAAAATAAAAATCCCAACAGGACATTTGGCCCTTAAGCACTACCACTGAAGATACAGAGGAAACATAAGGAGGCTTCTGAGCTCTCGTGCTTCATACCCATTCTCTGTCCAAAGACACTAAGAATTCAGTAAAATTGGTGATGCTCTGAAAGGTAAGATCCCCGGACCAGTCTTGATCATAAAAGACTGTTGACCTTGGGCAAGCCGTCTCTCACCCGTGCTCCTGGGTCCACATCTGTACAAGAAGTAGGAAATGAGAGACCTAAAAGCTCAGTTTCTGTTGGAGAGGCAGCATCCTTCAGGGAACAGAGAGCGGAGGCCAGATACAGTGCATTCAGAGGCTCAGACTCCTGCAGACTCTGTGACCTTGAGCAAACTACTCATCCTGTGTGTGGCAGAACATAGCAGGGATGGGAAGGTGACTACAGACAGAATCACTCTGAGGGTTAAAGGAGATTACAAATGTAAGATGCTTCAAACAGAGCCTATGCATCAAAGCATAGATAGCGAAAGTTCACCATGGAGTTGGAAGCCACGTGGTAAAAGGGGGTCTATGCTCTGTCCCTGATACACTATTAATATCGGGGAAGGGCATCAGACTGTGCCAGATGTTTGGTAGACACTGGTTGGAAGGATGGCTGAGTGAATCAAGGTTCTGACTGTGGCTTCATAACTGAAGTTTGTGCCTGACACTGCTCAGCTCTCACTGCTGGGATTTCCAAAGCATGTCACTGCACTGTACATCTAAAACAGAGAACAGTATGTGAATTACAGTTTAAAAAAACAAACCAAAACTTATACTGACAAATCAGATCACTTCTTCCCAAAACAGCCGCAACACCGTTTGCAACCTCAGGTGCTCTTCCTGGGCTTTGCCACTTCTCTAAGGGGTGGAGTCCAGCTACCCATCCCACCCGTGTGAACGTGAGCAGGGTCTCTCGAGTCCTTGATAATAGAGACTGCAAGGTGTCATGTCATATGACTGCCAAAGGCTGAGCTACAGGATCTCAGATGTTCTTGCAACACTTAGGATATTGGGCACGAAGTGAGCCAAGTAAACCCAGGATAGACTTTGTGAGGAGACCACAGAGAGAGGCCCCGATACTGAGGAGGAAGAGATGCTGGAAGAGATGCTTGCCACCTCTAGCTGCCTTGGCTCCACTGCCCTAATCCAGCTCGCTGACTGACTGACCTAGCTGCATGAGATTCCCTGAGCCACAACCACCCAACCGAGTGATTCCTTAATTACTGACCCACAGAAATAATGTGCTGTTTCCACTATTAGGGTTATTTTCTCCACTGTTCGGTTTATTTGCTTGTTTATTCTTCTCTCATATATTACATCTTCTCAGTTTCTCTTCCCACCTCCTCCCTCCCCCAGATCCATTCCTCCCCATTTCACTTCCGGCCTGGGATAGCAACCAAACATGGCATAACAAGCTGCAATTAGACTAAGCACATAGCCTCACATCAAGACTGGACAAGGCAACCCAATAAGAGAAAAGGGGACCCAAAAGCAGGCAAAGGAGACAGAGACAGTCCCGGCTCCCACTGTCAGGAGCCCCAAAGGAACACCAAGCTACCCAACCATAAAGTATATACGCAGAGGACCTGGTTCCAGACACATGCAGGATCCCTGATGGCTGCTTCAGTCTCTGTGAGCTCCTACGAGCCCTGCTTAGTTGATTCTGTGGGCCACGTTTTAATGGTGTCCTTGACCCCTCTGGCTCCTACAATCCTTCCTCCCCTCTTCTTTGGGGTTCCCCAAACTCTGCCTAATATTTGGCTCTGCACCCCTCCCATCAATTTCTGGATGAACCATCTCTGATGATAACTGAGCTAGGCTCCAATCTACAAGCATAGAGTATCATCAGGAATCATTTAAGTGATATTTTCCCTTTTAGCCAGTCTGTTTGGTTCAATCATAGGTTCAATCTAGCCTCTGATTCCTGGACCTCTAGGGCAGTGTCCCTCTCATCACATGGGTCTCACATTAGCCTGTCATTGGTTGGCGACTCCCACAAGTGCTTTGTCACCTTTACCCCAGCACATCTTGAAGGCAAGACAAATTGCAGGCCAAAGGTTTTGTGGCTGTGTTGGTCTCCCAGTTGCTGGACTAGAAGTCTTGACTGATTACAGGAGATGGTTGGTTCAGGCTTCACATCCCCCATTACTAGGAATCTTAGCTAGAATTACCCTCATAGATTCCTGGGAGTTTCCATTGCGTGAGGTTTCTACCTCATCCCCAATGCCCCCAATTCCAGTCATCTTTCCCATCAATCTCTCTCTCTACCCCCACCTGACCTTTTCTGTTCCCATTCCCACCCTCCCCAATTCTACCACCTGTAAAATTTATTCTAGTCCTCCTTCCCAGGGGGATCTATGTAAACCCCCTTGACTTCTCCTTATTATTTTTGCCTCTCTGGGTCTGTAATTGTAGCATGATTGTCCTTTATTTTAGAGCTAATATCCGCTTATAAGTGAGTACACACCATCTTTGTCTTTCTGGGTCTGGATTCAGGAAGAATTTTTCTAATTCTATCAATTTGCTTGTGAATTTCATGATTTTTTTTCAAAACTAAGTAATATTCCACTGTGTAAACTTTCATTACATTTTCATTATTCGTTCTTTGGTTGAAGGATTTTGTGCTGGTTTGAATAGACATGGCCCCTTAGACTCACAGAAAGTTTGGCCTCTACAGAGTGGCACTATTAGGAGATGTGGCCTTGTCTGAGTGGGTGTGGCCTTTTTAGAGGAAGTGTGTCACTGTAGGGGCAAGCTTTGAGATCTCATATGCTCAGAATAGCTGTCTCCTTCTGACAGCTGCCAATCAAGATATAGAACTCTCAGTTCCTTCTCTTACGCCATGTCTGCCTGCCCGGGTGCTGGTTTCCTGCCATGATGATAATGGACTAATTCTCTGAACCTGTAAGGCAGCCCCAATGAAATGTAGTTTTTTATAAGAGTTGCCACAGTCATGTGTCTCTTCACAGCAGTAGAAACCCTAATAAAAGGGGCATCTAGTTGTTTCCGGTTTCCGACTTTTATGAATAAAGCTTCTATGAACACAGTAGAGTAAGTGTCCTTGTGATAGGATGAAATGTCCTTTGGGTCTATGCCCAGGAATGGTATAGCTGGGCCTTGAGATAGATCAATTCCCAAATTTCTGGGAAACTGCCATATCAATTTCCAAAGTGGCTGTACAAGTCTGCACTCCCACCAGCAATGGAGGAGCGTTCCCCTTGCTCCTCACCCTCACCAGCATCAGCTGTCACTTGTGATTTTCATCTTAGCCATTCTGAAAGGTGTAAGATGGAGCCCAAAGTCATTTCAAAGTGCATTTCCCTGATGGCTAGAAATGTTATTGTGCAGGATTGTTTGGTTACCCCTGCTGTTTGTTTGGTTTTTGGTTTTTCATGTGATGTTGAGAATTGTTCTTTCAAGGGCTGTACAGAACTGGGTTAGAATTTTGATAGGGATTGTACTGAATCTGTTGATAGCTTTTGGTAGGATGGCCATTTTTTACTATGCTAATCCTACCAATCTATGAGCAAAAGAGATCTTTCCATCTTCTGAAGTCTGGAAGGTAAGTTGGAACCAGATCCTGGAAGTCTGCATGCCAGGTTTTGGCTTCATCATATATTAGAAGACATCCAGGGGTGTATCTCAATGATAGTTCACCGGATCTTTGGGTTTGATATAAAGGCCCTGAGGAACTACTTCTAAATAAGTCCACAACTCTCTTTCCCAATTAACCTTCTTTCGCTCCTACCTCTGATCGGTGGTCTAGAAGGGAGGTTGAAGTGTTTAAGAACCCTAAATAAAGTCAGTTTTTTGTTTTTTTTTTTTTTAAATCTAAGCCCCATCCCCCAAACACACACACAAGTGGAGAGAGACTAAAGTTTTTATAATGAGTCCCGTGTGACAGGAGCCCAGTTTAAAGTTGGATCTGTTACTTCTGAAACCTTACTTGAAAATGAGCTGCTGCCTTCAACCTAGAAAAGCTGAGGTCTAGGTCTAGGATGCTAAGGGATCAAGTGATGTATTATGAGGTCTGAGATGAGTCAGTGGAGAAGACAATCTGGTTCAGTCAGGAGCACCTGGCCTTGAACCAGAGCCTCCCAAGACCCCCTTCTCAATAGTTACTGTTCCAGCAGAACACAGGAGACTCACAAAATGGCTTTTGCCCCTGGAGAATGATGATCACTGAAGAACAATGTAAACTAAATAATTTGTTATGAAGAGAAGTTCATAGGGTCAGGGTATTGTTCTAGTGGTGAGGTGGGAAGGGTTGCTCATTTTCCTCTCTGTTTATTTTATCAAGGAGAGTGTTGGAGAATTCACAGAAGTCCCTAGGACTCCGTGCTTTCTAGGACACATTGTGACACTTTTACTGCAGTTTTTTTTTTTTTTAATCTGTCAGCTGTGGTAAGTGTTTTACAAATGAGGTCTCACCCAGTCTTTATAACAACCTAATGAGTTACATCTCTTTACCATCTTGGGTATAAGGATATTAAAGCTAAAAGCCAAATATATCCACTTTTTTTTTCTTCTTCTTTTGGTTGTTTTGAAACAGGGTTTCTCTGTGAAGCCCTGGAACTCACTCTGTAGACCAGACTGGTCTCAAACCCTGCCTCTCAGCCTCTCAGCCTCTCTGCCTCTCAGCCTCTCTGCCTCTCAGCCTCTCTGCCTCTCAGCCTCTCTGCCTCTCTGCCTCTCTGCCTCTCTGCCTCTCTGCCTCTCTGCCTCTCTGCCTCTCTGCCTCTCAGCCTCTCAGCCTCTCTGCCTCTCTGCCTCTCTGCCTCTCTGCCTCTCTGCCTCTCTGCCTCTCTGCCTCTCTGCCTCTCTGCCTCTCTGCCTCTCTGCTTCTCTGCCTCTCTGTCTCTCTGCCTCTCTGCTTCTCTGCCTCTATCTCTGCCTCTCTCTCTGCCTCCTCTTTCTGCCTCCTCTTTCTGCTTCCTCTCTCTGTCTCCTTTCTTTCTCTGGCCCTGGCCTCAGCCTCAGCCCCTGCCTCTGCCTCTCCAGTGCTAGCATTAAAGGTGTGTGTCACCACCACCCTATATAAATGTTTCTTCTTTTTGGAAAAGAGCCAGTGAAATAAACCTAAGTAGAATATCAAAGCCACACCTACTTGGACTTCCTTACATTATCAGACTAACAGAAAGCCAGAAGTCACCTGGGATGAGTTGTCCTAACTACCTTGTCTCTAGACTACCATGTCAAACCCAGTTTAATAGTAGAGACAGTAGAGGCTAGAGAGTATGTAAAAACACTTACTGCTCTTCTGGAGAACCAGAGTTCAGTTCCCATTACCCACACTGGGCACCTAACAAATAGGGGACTGATGCCCTATTCTTGGTTCTTTGGGTACATGTCACACAGATGCATGCATGCATGCATGCATGTGCACACACGTGCGAGTACACACACACACACACACACACACACACACACACACACAAATAAAAATGTAAAATAAAATTCTTTTAGGAACAACAGAATGTTGGCGTCATTTGCCTTGAATACAACTGGGCCATTTATATGTTGAAAAATGCTCACTGATAAGTTTTATGTATTCCCTGCTGTGACCTTTGCTAGCTCAAGCAGCCTTCTACCAGTAGATCTTTGACCCTGAGCTGACTAGTTTTTGTTGTCCTGAAACAAACTAGAGACACCTGGGAAGGAGGAATCTCCATTGAAGACCTGCTTCATCAGATTAGCCCATGGACTTGTTAGTGAAACACTTTATTGATTGCTAATTGAAAAAGACAGGCCTAGTACCCTGTGGGTAGTACTATCCCCAGCATGTGTTTGTGAGTTGTATAATAAAAGCTGAATGTGAGCCTGGAAGTGTGCTTGTAAGCAGCATTTCTAGGGGTCTCTGCTTTATTTAAGTCCTGCCTCTGTATTCCTGCCTCAGATTCTCTAGGAGATGGACAGTAACCTCTATGCCAAAGTAAACCCTTTCCTCCCAACGTTGTTTTGGTCCTGGAGTTTATCTTAATAACAGAAAGCAAATTAGAATAGCAAACTCTTCTTGATACTAATATTCCTGCATACCACCCAGGTACATCTACAGTGCAGTTCTCACCACCAAAACAATATAAGTCACATGCTGTTCTATTTAGAGGCTCTTTCCAGAGGACAATTAAACCCTTGGTGGTCCAATTAGATGCAGCTTTCTATCTCAAGTGGGCTAAATTGCAATTAGAAGTCTACCCTTGGCTTTATTACTGTAAGAAATGGTTTTATCACTATGATAAATGATTATCTAAAAATTTGAATTACCTTTGCAGAATTGCTATTAAATGCCTTATAGCATGTATGGTACAATAACCCCCTCAAATATTAGGTCCATTTTCTAACCTCTGTTACTTGGGAATGAGAACTTATTTGGAAACAAGAGTTTTTGCAAGTGAAGATCTTGATGTCAGACTGTGTTGGGCTTGGTGTGGGCCTTTAGCCCAATGACTGGTATTCTTGTGAGAGAAAGGAGGCATTTTTTGATAGAAACAGAGAGGCCAAGGCTGGAGTAGTATACCAGCAGTATAAGAAACCCCAGGGTTTATCTACAGCTACCAGAAGTGAGAGAACAACCTAGAACAGGGTCTCCATCAGAGGTCCTGCCATCCTGATTGTGGACATTGGATTTCTGGGGCAGTGACAAAATAAAATCCTGTTATATTAAACCACGAAATGTGGGGTCATTTGCTACAACAGCATTAGACTAATATGTTATTCCTGTTACATCACAATGCTAGAGACTAAACAATAAGCTAGATGAAAGAAAGCCAGGTTCTCTCCAGAGGACCATGTATGTGACTCTTCCTGTATCTGGGAGGAAAAGGGGGGAAGGAGGAGGGGGAGAAGGAGGAAGAGGAGGAGCAGGAGGAGGAAGAGGAGGAGGAAGAAGAGGAAGAAGAGCTTTGCAGCCCAACAGTGCTACATTTCTCAGACAGCTCAGGCCCAGATTTGTCAAATCAAATAATGCCCCACCCCACATTTGTGCATCATTTTTTCTATGTTCTTGTTCTCTTTCATTTTAAGTGTTATATACATATTTGTCATTTTATTATAAATCACCTAAAATCCCCTTCCCCCATTTTAAAAAGATGGCTATAAAACTATATACAGTAGCAGAAGAGACACGAGAAGGATCTCAGAAGCTAAACATCACAATGTAGGAGCTGGGTGACTGTGGTGGAGGCTCAGTCTTCCTCTCCTCAGCTGTGGACTGGAAAGAACATTAGTGCATCTCTATGCAGATGCTGTAAAGGATTAAATGAGCCAACAAATGCATACAAGGCACCAAAGTATCCACCCCATAGATGCTATTCCTATTCTTTGTACATGTTATTGCTTTAGTGATACTGTTGCTGCCCTGTTGCCTACAGGATGAGGTTTTAAGTCCTTCTATAGTACGAGAGCTCTGTACGATGGCCACCTTCTGAAGAGCACATTCCACTTGATGCTTCAACCGTGCTGGCCACACCATCTCCTATGGCCTCGCTAATTCTTGCTCTGTGTTATAACTTGACCTTCCCTTAGAACCCAGCCCAAACCTCTCTTAGGATGGTGGCTGTTTATCTCAGAGTTCTTGGCACTTTATCCCTCCTTCAAGTCCCTCTTGTCTACCTGTTCCACAATGGTTTGGAGGGACTTGCACCGTATCTTTCTTGACTGAAGTATTTATATATTTTTTCTTCAGTCAAATCTTCTGGGTGAAAAAAAAAAAGCATTATAAAGCTATGAAAGTGTGACAACTATCTTCTGACTGACCAGGATGGTGCTGGAAGGTTGGAGGGCAGCTGATGACTTAGAATCTTAGGAGGTCCCAAAGGCCAGACTATGCTTGGGTTTTAAGACAGTTTTTCCACAAGCCCTCAGTACCTCAGGAACGATGTTTCTCCATTGGTTAACTGTGATTCTGTACTCAGAGGCCAGGCTACTTGCTGTGCAGAGAATTAAAGAAAAATGTCTTCTGAAGAGATAATGTCCAGGTGGCTTTGTTTATTCACAGCTGAGCATGACATCAGATCCTCCCAGGGGTCTGACCTCATGCTATTTTTGAGGACATCAGATCTGGGGCTTGGTAATGTGTGTGTGTGTGTGTGTGTGTGTGTGTGTGTGTCTGTAGTGTGTATGTGTGTGGTGTGTGTAGTGTGTGCTATATAGTGTATGTGCTATGTGTGTGGTATGTATGTAGTGTATGTGGTATGTGTGTGTAGTGTCTAGGATGTTTGGTGTATATGTATGTAGTATTTAATGTATGTATGTGTGTAGTTTGTTGTGTGTGTATGTAGTATGCATGCAGTGTGTAGTGTGTGCATGTATATATGTGTGCTATGCTTACATACTGTGTAATGTAAATATGTAGTGTATGTGAGAATATGTGTGTAGATAGTGTGTATAGTGTGTATATGTGTGTAGAATGTAATGTATATGTGAGTGTGTTATGTGTATAGTGTGTGTAATATATGTGTATGTAAGAAAGATAATGTGTGTTTATGCATATCCTTAGAAGCACAAGTGAGGATATAAGAGACCCTGTCACACATTTCCCTGCAATATCATGGAATCAACCCCAAAGGAGAACCAAAGGTGCTAGACTTGGGGAAAAGCTATACAAGACCTGGGTTTAGCAGGGTCATGAGCAACCACGACACACCCAGATCTCCAGTTTCTCTTCATGACATTCCAGGCCTCCTCAGCTTGATTTTTTTTTCTCCCAGAATATTATTCTGGGATACAAAATACAAGAGCCTAACTGGACTCAGTGCAGTTAAAGACCTTTCCACTTTAGGGCCAGGAACCTAAATCAGCAGATGAGAGAATCAGAACAACAGAGCTATGAGTTTCTAACAGCAAAGACCCTTTTGCTTCCACAGGCCATTTGAAGCTATACTTTTTGATACCTTCCACCATTCAAGGATGCCTTGGTATTTCTGTTCTTAGTATTCAGATGCACAAGAGCAAGGAGTTCTCAGACGTAGTAACAGAAGATGCAATGTTGGAGGAGAGAGAAGAGGTTCTCACTAAAACCAGGATGGTAAACATGGAGTGTGGACCAGAAGGTTACAGTGTAGACCAGAAGGTTACAGTGTAGACCAGAAGGTTACAGTGTAGACCAGGAGGTTACAGTGTAGACCAGAAGGTTACAGTGTAGACCAGAAGGTTATAGTGTAGACCAGAAGGTTGTTACAGTGTAGACCAGAAGGTTACAGTGTAGACCAGAAGGTTATAGTGTAGACCAGAAGGTTATAGTGTAGACCAGAAGGTTCCAGTGTAGACCAGAAGGTTACAGTGTAGACCAGGAGGTTACAGTGTAGACCAGAAGGTTACAGTGTAGACCAGAAGGTTACAGTGTAGGCCGGAAGGTTACAGTGTAGACCAGAAGGTTATAGTGTAGACCAGAAGGTTACAGTGTAGACCAGAAGGTTGTTACAGTGTAGACCAGAAGGTTACAGTGTAGACCAGAAGGTTACAGTGTAGACCAGAAGGTTACAGTGTAGACCAGAAGGTTACAGTGTAGACCAGGAGGTTACAGTGTAGACCAGAAGGTTATAGTGTAGACCAGAAGGTTACAGTGTAGACCAGAAGGTTATAGTGTAGACCAGAAGATTACAGTGTAGACCAGGAGGTTACAGTGTAGACTAGAAGGTTACAGTGTAGACCAGAAGGTTGTTACAGTGTAGACCAGAAGGTTATAGTGTAGACCAGGAGGTTACAGTGTAGACCAGAAGGTTATAGTGTAGACCAGAAGGTTACAGTGTAGACCAGGAGGCTACAGTGTGTAAAAGAGAAGGAAGATAAGTGATGGGCAATGGTCTCAGGTTATCTTCTCTAGGACCTACTATGGAGGCTAGAACACATCTTTTACACCGAAATCTTGACACCATAGGCCTTTATGCACCCCATCTTTTAGCCTCTGTATCCACCAATTTCAGCTTGTTAGACTCATGGGCTGGGGACCTGGATACTCCTTTATTCCCTGTGATTATCTGGCTCAGTCTGGGTCAGGCAGAATACAGGAAAATGAAGCTCATTGGTCTCTCAGCCATGATCTCACCTTCCTTGAGCCTGCATTGCCCCAAGCATCTGACCCCTATTTGCCTAATAGTTAAGTCGATGGCAAGACACATCACCTCATGTGCAGGGGCGAGGATGTCTGTATTGTGGCCTACTGCAAGGTTGAATACTAGCAGCAGTGAGGAATGGGAGTCAGCTAGTGAGCAGGCAACTGTTTAGCCTCAAGTGGGCATCAGGCAAGCTTCTGGAAGAGGTCAGAGTAGAGAACAGAATAGGGCCACCATCTCCAGTGTGGTGCCAAGTGAAGTTCAAAGAGCTCACTGTGGTGGAGACTCATTCAGTATGACCTCACTGGAGGGATGTCAATCTCTCTGCCTCAGTTTTTTTCATTTGCTAAATGGGAACGATGCGACTAACAGCCTCAGCTGGCTGCTTTGAGGATGACAGCAGTTGAGTGAGGTGTTTAGGACAGTGGCTGGCTCACAGGAAGCCTGGTGTGAATTCATTATCCCCATCCTGGATGCTAACCTCTTAAGATTGCTGGGAGCATGCATTGCTGCCATTTGAGGACCATATTAGGGAGGGCACCCAGGGCCTGACAGCTTGTGTTCCATCAGCAGTGACAGGTTGCTGTCAGATTTCAACCAGGTCCCTAATTTTCCCCAGTCCCAGGAAGGCAGAGGAGTGGATGTCCCTGCTTGTATATAGGAGGTATTGGCAGGTGACCCAAGACTGCCACCAGCAGACTCGGGGATGACAGTTCACCTGTTTGTCACAGAAAGAGAGGATGACATAATCTAATATCAGAGGGGGATTTGTGGCTAGGCAGGTGAATCAGGCACGGAAGAAGGGTGTTGTATAGAAAGGAAAAATAAACTGTTGTACACTGAGATGCTGTGTCACGACTTCTAGAAGCTATACCTGAGTTAAATTGAGATGGAAAAGACTAATTAACTAAATGAGGTGACAGCTGACAAGTTAGGTCTCAAGCCCAGGGCAACAAATGGCTGAGGTGCAAATCTAACATATCAAAGAACCATGTTCTCCTTCAATCCCTAAGTCCCTACCAGTTCCAGGGTATGGCTGACAAACTCTGCACCCCACCTGAAACTTCTCCAGCTCAGGGGCTGGGCTACCCTTTCCCCAGCTGCCCTTCCCCTTTGCTGACCAGGCCCTTTTGTTGTCTACCTTTTACTCTTCTGGCTCTTTTTTCCTCTTCCCTCTCCCCTTCCCTCCCCCTCCCCCTCTCTCCTTTCCTTGTATAGCCTGGCTCAGGGTCAAGTTCACTCTGTATGCTCCAGATGTTGCTGCCTCTGCTCTCCTTCACCTGCAATAAGCCTTCTCCTCCGCCATAATTAGGAGCGGTCACGTCCTTCTGTTCACTCCCTCCCTCCCTCCCTCCCTCCCCCCTCCATTCAAGATCCAGAGAGACGAATACTACCTGTTCTTTCTCACACTCATCTTCTCACTTGAAAACGTTTTGATTTCTCTGTGGTGGGGGAACTAGGGAAAGAGAATTTCAATCCAGATGGATAAGGAGGAGCATGGAGAAGATGGAGGTTGAAGAAAGGGCCAAGCAAAACTAAAGATGTGTAGAAAACAACCTATACAAACCTACTACTGTTATAAACTCCCTAAAAAACATAATTTGAGAAGGAGTTTGAGTGGAGCTTCTAAAGAAGAGTTGATAAAATTCTTCCCAGAAGCCATAGGCTTATAGAGAAAAATCCCAGTGCCAGATGAAGTACCTCCTTATGAGCTGTTGGCCAGAGAGCACCCACGGCGTCTCCTGAAACAATATGTTATCACCCTTGCTCTTGGCTACTCCCTAGAAGTAGATGGTAAAAACTTATGTCTGAATTCAACATAGGCCTTGGGTCTGAGACCCTGAGAAATCAAACTGGAATCACTGGCTCACCATTGCTGTTTTGCTTCTCATAGTGCAGACAGTTGCTGTGCAGGCCGCTGAGGGAGAAAACTCTTAGCTGTGGACCTTACACGCTCCACTCATGACCTCCCAGGCAAGAAGTGCCCACTGATGCAGTAGTGACAAGAATGTTTTCAGGTTAACCAAGCATTTCCCAATCCAATCGGAGACCTGTTCCACAGGAGGAAACACAGGTCTGATACCTGGTTAAAAGCCTATGGCTGAGGTTGGGGGAACAGGCCCTAGGGGAGGATACACCACACATGTTTTACTAATGGACATGGTAAACATGGTATCCAAACTACCCCTCACTGTTTGTGTTCATGAAAAGTGGTAGGCCGAGGTCTCAACCCCCGGGCAGTCTGATTACAAACTGCTTGAGTGTCTCAAGTTATCCAAACTAGCCTGGGTCCCGTGTCACTGCCTATAGAGAGGGTTAATATCTGCTCTTAGCACATGCATGGAATTACACGAAGACCAGAGGATGACATGGATGGCCACAGAGTGTGGTCAGAAGCTCAAGAGAGACGATTGCATTAAAGAGCTGTGATGGTTAATTTTAGACACAGTCTAGAATCACCTGGAAAGAGAGTATCCATGAGAGGTTGTCTGAATCAGGACAGTTTGGGGGCCATCTATGGGAGATTGTCTTGATTACACTAATTGATGTAGAAAGACCCAGCCTACTGCAGGCAGCACATTCAATAATTAGCTTGGGATATGGTCCATAAGGCTGCCAGTGAAGAACAGTCTGGCAGAGATGATTTAAGACTATTGACTGAGTCCTAGCACACATGGGGTCCTCAACTGGGATGCTGATGGGGCTGCAGTGGGAGGAGGGAAGGGCCTGAGGGAAACTGATGTAGGAGGTAATCTTCTAATTCATGCAGGCATTCCACTTCCCTTCTCCCTTCTCAGGGGGGGAGGTTCTTGTCAACAAGCTTAATGTCAGAGTCCCTAGAGCCAAAATTAATGATAAAGGATGTGCTACTTGAAATCCAATCACCTCTGCTCTGACTCAGTTCTGACAGCTGCATGACTGAATGCCTTGTCCTCACGGAGTGCCTCTGCCCTTGCTTGTGCCTAAGTCTGTGTCTCCACCTGCCCAAGGACTCTCAGGTCGTCTAAGGTTGAGTCTCTCAACTTTCTCACTTCATCAGAGGCTCCTGAAGCCTTCTGCATGGGCATCTGCCTGACTGTGATCCTGGCTAACCCCTCCATCTTTGCACTGCTGGACCCCTGAGTGTGCTACTGGGAACCTAAGACACAGATGCCTTCTTCCATCTGCTCTAATGCGCAGTCTCCTGCCCCACCCATTTGAGGGCCACATCCAATATCCGGGTAAGGATGAGTGTGTCATCCTTGCATTTTTGTCATCAATTGAATACGTGGCATCAGGTAGCCCAGGGTGGCCTCAAATTCACTATGTAGCCAAGAGTGACTTTGAACTTTGAGTCTTCCAGCCTTCACCACTCAAGTGCTAGGATTAGAAGTGTGCACCACCATGCTGTTTTAAATGTCACTGGGGATCAAACCCAGGCCTTGTGCATGCTGGATAAGAATTCTGCTGAGTTTCTCCCCAGACAGGCCCTTTTCTCTCCATTTCTGTTTTTTTTTTTTTTTTTTTTTTTTTTTTTTTTTTTTTATTTTCATTTCCTCGTCTTGGAACAGGTGAGATTTGAATTATCTCGATGGTCTGTCACAGGTCAATATTTTATGATTCAAATATTATATGATTCCCAAATATGATCAGTGATAGCAGAGAACATCAGGTCTTGCAAGACAAAGTCTTGCCCCATGGTTGGAGCTATTCTCAGGCTAACCCTAATGGCCACATAACTTCTACCTTTGGAAAAGGCAAACATTATTTGTTCTCCCTGGCTTTTTTCATTGTGCCAATAAAACATGCATTAGGTGCTTGTCCATCTGCTGCACACCCCATGAATATCCTCATCACCCAGAATTCCAGTTCCTCCCTGTGTCTTCTTTAAGTGCATGCATCCCTCCATTTTCCTCAATTCTGGAAATAAAGACAAAGCACAGTCACATTCCCTTGCCATAGAGCCTGCAAAGCAGCTACCTTTAAAGAGGTCAAAACCACAAAGATGCCACTTGAGGACAGATGAGATCATGCCTGGCCCTTGGCCTTGTCTCTTCAAGTTTTGCTCTATCGGCTGAGCACAGAACCAGTTTTGGCTCCCAACTGGCTGCAATGGCCTAGGCTCAGGGACATTGTGTATATGGGCAAACCACAAGGTCCAGGGCATCATTTTTTGCCAAAGTCCTTGAAGACAGAAGGTTCTGATTTCCAGGGACCCCCAGGGTGAAAAAGGACTGTAGGGTACCCAAGGCACCCTCTAATTTATAAATAATGAAACATGGTCCAGAAATGGCAATTACTTTCTCCAAGGTTCATACTGTCTTCCTATTCAGTTTGATGTGAAAATTCCACTCTGTGAGCTTCACATCAGGGGTCCCCTTATATGAGCAGGATGATAGCATTAAGGTTACTCAGCACAGCAGAACAGCAGTGATTAGAAACAGAGTTACTGTCTCTCTGTAGAGGACTAGTGTCCATGGTTTCTGGGGCTTCGTAAGCACCTGTAAGAAGGCAATTCTCAGGATGGAGAGAGAACCCTTGAGGCTTGCTGTCCAGCTAGTGTGGCAGATCCAGTTATCCCGAGCTTCCAACTACGTGTGCCCACATCAACTGTAACCCCACAGAGTACACCTTTTCAAGGTGATCGTGTCCATAATGGTATGGAAATTCTAACAACAGAACAGCCTCACCTCAAAGCACTGTACAACCACAGGAGTATTACCCTTGTATGGTGGGGTACCTTGCTTCTTAAGAGGTCAGATAGCACCCTGAGCTATCGATGGGGACAACCATGGCTGGTGCTAGCATGGCCTCATGCAAGAGTTAAGAATGAGTCAGCTGCAGACTGGTGTTCATTTCCCAAGGTGTCCCAGTGACTGAGGAAACGCCTCGGTCAGAACACACTTGTAAATACTTTCCCCAGCCAACTTTGACTCTTTGAAGGACAGGAAAGCAAACGTGTGGGGGCTCAGGTCCCAGGCAACTTTTGCTGACTCGGAAGGAGGAATGAGACCACAGTTCTCTGCCATCTGAGGCACACAGGACCCAACACAGCAGAGATTCCATGTTACACCTCCATTTCCCCATTTGTGAAACACAAACACAGCATCCCTCCAAACCCCATTTGGCGAGCTGTCATTACTCTGCTACCAAAAACATCCTACATCCTGGGTACAACAAACTCTTAATCATATGTGTCTTACATCATCAAGACCTGGTCTGGTGCTGGGTCTGGAGTTCCATTTGGGGGTTCTTTGTTCTGTGGCTCGGCATTGCAAGCCAGACAGATCCTGAGAAAATTCTGTGAATATCAGTTTCTCTGCTTCCCTGATAACTGCTCAACTTGATAACCTAGACTCAACTTCTACCCCCTAGAGAAATCTAAAATTCTTTCAGTTCATACCCATAATGAATCAGGCTTGAACCATCCTTGCGCCATTTGACATCCATTTCCATTCTGCCTGGGAATAATGGACTCCAGGGTTTTTCCATGTCTTATTCTGAAAACTTTCCTGTGCAAACAGAAAGAAACTATATTCACCAAACAAAGGTCAGACAACAAAGAATCTCTATACCATCAGCCAGCTTGTCAAACCAAGACCAGCACCATATGAGAAATTACAGGTCTAACTGGGCAGAGAGACAAGACACCGGGTTGTCAACAATGCGCCTTTCTGTCCCTAATTTCTCTATGCAGGCTTTTGCTATGTTTGGCAGCAGAATGGTGTGCATCAGTAAATGCAAGAGTGTCATCCCTGGCACTGGATACTGTCTTAGTCACGGTTCTATTGCTGTGAAGAGACACCACGACCAAGGGATCTCTAACAAAGAAAGTATTTAACTGTAGACTTGTTTGTAGTTTTAGAGTTAGTCCATGATCATCATGGTTGGAAGCACATAAGAACAGCACTGGAAAAGTTGTTGAGAAGATTACATCATAATCCACAGGCAACAGATGAGAGAGTGAGACATTGGACCTGGTGCGGGCTTCTGAAATCTCAAAGCGCACTCTTAGTGACACACTTCTTCCAAAAAGGCCATACCCCCAATCCTTCCCAAATAGTTCCACTCCATGATAAATTAGCATTTGAATAAGTGATCCTTCAGGGTCGTTCTTGTTCAAACCACCACAGTTGCAGACCTATTTATTTAGTCTGCCTTGTTTGTGAACTGGTTCAACCCTAATTAATGAACTTACCATTGGATTTTAGAGTCTTTAATTAATCTGTAGCAAAACAATATTTCTCGTTTGCACCAACTACCTGATAATATGTATTTAGTTGAAGTGTGTTGTTATTCCCATATACAAATACAATTTGCACTCAGATGCTTGGCTACATTCTGAACATTTCCTCAGAGTAAAAGCCTAAAGTGGGAGCTAGGAGACAATCCTGGGAAATAGCCTAATCATTCTTTGTCATTGTTGACTTGGGTAATTTGGACTTCATGAAAATGTTTCTGACCTTGAACATATTCTCCCAGAGTGGGAAGGAACCACCGGCTCCCAGGTAAAGAGCTTTAGAATTTTGTATCCATACAGTTAGGTGACCGGTTATGTAGCTCAAAAAGTCGATTATCCCTGGTAGCAAGAATGACTCCATTTAAACACTGGTGAGCTCTGTGGTGACCAGAGAAGCCATAGTTACTTCAGACTCCCAAGACAGCCTCAGTAAGGTAAAGCCCTCAGATATGTGTTACCTGCTAACACCAGTGGGGACCTCTGTTTTCACTACTGAACCATGTCCCAAATCCTTAGCAATTACTTAGTTGAAATTGTGGGTAGAAAGAGACAAAGTGGCATCTTTTCAATAGCATTGAGAAAGGGCTGGCCTCTGACTGCCAATGAGTGGTTTCTTTCAGCGTGTGCCTGTTATAAGCTTCTGGTTAAGGGAACACACTGAATCTCTGAACCAGGGTTTCTTCTTACATAGCAAATTAACACTGGCTGATAAAAGAGTCAGAATCATCAATTATGGAAGACTAGTTTGGCAGAGGTATAAAAAAGGGAGCTAATTGGTTAACAATAAATGCTCCTAGTATTTGTGTATGGGGAATGTGTGTGCATGTTTAAATGCATGTGTGTATGTTGGATGGGTACACAGAGACCTCTTTATCACCAGCAATCTATTAACTATTAACCAGTATGTTCAAAAAGATCTCATTTCCTGATATTTGCAAATAGAACCTAAGGACTAAAGGCTTGCAGATAGAAAGGAGATCCCATAAAGGTTAGGAATCCCTATTGGAAGAAAGAATTTGAGAGACTAGATGTCAAAAAGAAAATGGTAAACAATTTCTCTCTCCCCAGCAAGAGTCTAAAGACAGGAATAAATCAGAATATACATGATGTAAGTAACTGAGTATGAGCAATTCAGTAAACATGGGCAGAGGGGAAACCGTGACCAAAGGAGACCAGCTCATGACTTGTTCCACTTTGAAATGCTAAGATGTCACCTTTGCAGAGTGTCCCCCAGTGTTACTCTCCATCCCTTACTTGCTCTGTAGTTGGCCATAGCCCTTTCCTCTGCCTAATAATGTACTGAGTTTGTATTTGCTTCTGTGTTTGCCGTTTGTTTCCCCAGTGCAGTATCTCCACTAGATCACGAGTAAACTGATAGAGATAACTTTTCTGATCCAACCGATGAGGAATCGGAGGCTCAATGAAGTGACGGGTAGAGATCAGAGACGTTGCTGTACATCCTAGGACACACAGGGTGCCCTTCTATTCCTCATAGCCACATTGGCCATTAGCAAACGTCAGTAGCATCAGGTTGGAAAATGTCAGATTAGGAATTGTGGGGAGGGGCGAGAATGGGGTAGGAGGCCAAGGAGAGAACTTAGGTAGACTCTGAATGAAGGTCTCATTTACACACAGGGAGACAGGCACGGTGGTTGAGGGGGAGACTTGGCCAGTGTTCCCCTTTCCCTTGCTCCCAACTGTGAGATCTTTTAAAGTTAACTTTCATGGCCCTGCCATCTACCCATCCCTAGTTGTACCAACAACAACAATAAAAAATTTTCTCCTGAGGACAAAAGTGCCACCAGTGTTTCCCTAAGTGGGTTCTTCAATCGCCATGGAAAAGTCTTTTACCTTGTGAGAAAGCCTGGCTCAAGCCTCTGGTCAGGCATGGGGTGAAAACGGTCCCCTCTGGACTTTCCTTGTCTTTCCTGCTGGACTGTGAGCCCTTGATCTGACTGTACACTGATCCTTAGGCAGCACCCTTCCACCCTACCCGGGATCTCCCATATATGCAAACAAGGATCACCCATGACATCAGTTTCTACAGCACTTGTCACCCTTCAAAGGAGAATGCCCTAACTTAGCCCCACCTTACCCCCCAAAAGGAATCGGTCATCAATCTAAGGATTCTGACCATCACGGGCTGCCTTAAAACTGTAGGGATATTAAGGTGCCGCGCTAGACTCATCCTGGAATGCTGGATAGCTCTGGAGTTACAGGGAAGGAATACTGGCAGTCCTAGCTATTACCACAGAACATGAATGAGAGCTAGGTAAGGAAAGAAACAGGTGGGGGATGGGGTAGGATGTGGGGTTGCCAAGTGACGAGATTGGCAGTTCTGATGATACTCCCTCCAGGGCACCCTCAAGGGCTCAGGTGACTTATTTAACTTAGTCATTCAAAGCGCAGCACCAGAGCTCTGGTTTGGTCTGGCTAGCTTTTTGGTTTAATATTCCACCCATCACCCAGGCTGATGGATTCCAGAGCGATGCTTTTCCCAAATGACCTATACTCTCATTTTTAACGTTGCCGTCACCCACGGCTTGGATGTTAGTAAATGATATTCTGTGATTTTTCTATAAGAAGCTGGAAGGAACTCCCACTGTACTACTAAGTAACCCTGTGGCTTGCTGCAGGTAACAGTACAGAAAGTGACAGTGCACAGGAGAATGCTCAGGTTAAAGACTCCATTGCTCTGGACTCTGGAAGGATTCGGAGTCCATGGCTGGATGGAGCAATCTCGAGTCTGGCATCTCATACTTAATTGCTTTTATCGCACATTGGGACTGGAAGATACTGCAGAGCAAGATTAATTTATCTCGAAAATAATTAGTGAGATGCAAAGGCCTGGAGATGGAAAAATTTTTTAGAATAAATTATTGCTGCTCAAATCTAGCCCTAGCCTGTCTGAGCAGCAAGAACAGCCTGCAGTCAGAAACCTCATCTTCATTCCTGCTGGACTGCTGAAGGATCTGTTGGATTCCAGTTTCAAAGCTGTTTGAGTTTAGCATTCGAGGGTCTCTACAAGGAACCTAGCGATTGGAGGGTCAGCTGAGCTTCCGAGTGCACGGAGAAGAAACAGTGGAAGGCAAAAACTAAACCAAGGGAGCCAATCAGTTTAAGAGGCCTCTGCTTAGGCTAGTGACCCAGGTAGCAGCCAACTCCTTCTGCAGACAAGAAGATGAATGTCTCCTTCACTCATGAGACCCAGCACACTCTCAGTTGCCATAGATACTGAAATGGGACAGAGAGACACACTGAATTTAAACAGAATTTACAATGCCTTCGTTGAGAGCCCCTTAAGTGCTAAGACTGGTGTTGAGACATCAATTAAAACCATCTGCCATGATTGTAAACACACACAGGACTAGGTCTCATAGTCCTCAAGGGTGGGAACATGGGACAGGGCTGGTGATTTCACTGTTCCAGTGTGTCCTCTGCCCTTCAGAGCCACATCTGTCATCTAAGCTTAGAAATAAAGACAGAATTTCCCAAATGCTCCTGGTCCTGCTCATGCAATGTACATACACCCAAGACCATTTGACAAACAAAACTCCCAAATGATTGAAAGGTCTTTGGTCTCTAGTGTCTCTGCTTCTACAGGGATAGCCAGGGTGAACCCTTAGAGGACACCGAGTGTCCCTTTACACTGTGCCTACGTGTAGTGATAGATCTACGGCTGTGCCTGTGTGTAGTGATAGATCCCTCTGGCCATGGGTTGGACAGCAACACATAGAAGAAAAGAACTAAAAGGGAAATAGATATGTGTGCATATTAAAAAGAACAATAAGTTGTTGTCCATGTGTATAAATTCAGCCCAAGACAATATTTTTCTTACCGTCCTGAGACACTCAGGGGAAAGCACAGTTCACCAATACACTGGATTAAGAACAGATAGCAGGCAAAGAACTTAAGGTGCTAACTCCAACATTCTCTTCTCTAGCAGTATGCTCCTGAAAGAAACCAAAGGCATGTACTATTTAGGATAATTTAGATAAGGTTGGTGTGGGCAGATTGTGGGTAGCACAGGGCCTCTAACATGAAAGGCTTGATAATTAGACCACACCACTGACCCTTGTAAATAAAAAAATCACACAGAGAGGGGTCACCTCGACAATGGCTGTGACCCTCCAGAAAGAACCAGCCAAATGTAATCCCACAGAGAGGAGAGGAAGAGATTCCAATCTTACTGTGCTCTACAAAACACACCACAGACTCTCTCTCTCTCTCTCTCTCTCTCTCTCTCTCTCTCTCTCTCTCTCTCTCTCTCTCACACACACACACACACACACACACACACACCAAACACACACCATACATACATCACACAAAAACACACCACAGACAGACAGAAAGACAGACAGACAGACACATACACAGAGAGAGGGGGGAGGGAGAGGGAGGAAAAAGGAGGGAGGGAGAGGGAGGGAGGGGGAGGAAAGGAGGAAGGGAGGGGGGAGAGATGGGGTGAAGGAGGGAGGGAAGGAGGGAGAGAGAGAGAGAGAGAGAGAGAGAGAGAGAGAGAGAGAGAGAGAGAGAGAGATAGATAGAGAGAGAGTGTGAAAGTGAGTGAGAGAGAGAGAGTTCCTTCTGGAGCTGACTCCTCACTGATTGTAGCCACCCAGGAGTCCAAGAGTCAAGAGATTCCCCCTGAGGTAGCTGTTTATCAGGTTAGCTGACTCAAGGTGGGGAGTGACAGGTTGAAGGTAGAACCTGGCTTTTGAGACACATGAGAAATAGCCAGTTTACTGCCCAGGGCAGGGCAGCTGCTGTCATGGATCCATCTTTCAAAATTGTCACAGTCACCATCTCAGTGCTACTCTGGATTTTGGGGACACAGTGATATCACATATATGGGTGCCTAACCTCAGGGATGGAGAGAGCTGCTGGAATGGTTGTTTGAAGAGTTAATTCATTGTCATTGCTTTGCTTGTGATGCAGAGATCTATCTAAACAAAGAGTCGGGCCATCCTGGGGAATGGGACTTTTTACTTCCTTCTGTGTGGCTTCCCTTTCCACATTGGGAGACCAGAGAGGGCTGACATGATTCCTGGCAGCCGGCATCTCTTCAATGTCTGCTTTATAAAATGCTAAGTTACTAAAGGTTTCAAATGCAGTGACAGACTCATAAGTATAGTGTATAAAAAGACCATTTGTTACATTTAGGGGGAAAACTGCATGTCTGAAAAACAGTACAAAATGGGGCACATCTTTTCTCTTGTTTGTGAAATCCGGGTGGCATAGGTTTTGATTCTGTGGTCGGTGCTGATTCACCAAGGATTCACAAATCAGTAATGAATTTTCTCACTTCTCATTTACAAATGGGATACATTAGGAAATTGCTCAGCCACTCACTCGGTGTGGTTTTTAATTGAAATTTACCTCTCTGTCTGGATGCACTGAATATTTTCCATTGCCGGGAAATGCTGGCTGACCATGTCAGCTCCAGAAGGCTTGAAATGCGCTTTGTTTTCATGAGTAAACTACAGTCTATTTAAATAGAGTCAGCAAGCTGTCACAGAACTTACTCACACACATACACACTTTTACATGCACACACATGTACACACATGCATACACACTTACATACTTACATATGCATACACATGTATATACACGCATACACATGCATGCACAGACATGCAGAAACACAAGCATATTCACACTTATACATACATACATACATACATACATACATGCATATACATGCATATGTACATATACACACAATCTTTTGGACATCTTTTAGATAAAAAAGAAAGGCAATCAATGTTAACTTTATTGATCTAATTTCCCCCTTTAATATCAAGTGCACAGACTGGAAGAATTTGTCAGCATAAACATAACAGGAAAAGTATAAATGCCTCATCATAGTAAAAAAGTAAAACAAAACAAGAAAAATCAACAAAACCCTGACATCGGTATCTAAATGAACAAAGGACAAAAACCAAACAATGAGTCCAAAAATCACATTTGTGGAACTAACATGAAGGAAACAGTCAGCTTTATTTCCCCACACTTTCATCATCTGGGCATATACCGCTGACCACAACACAGACTTCATCCTTTGCGGGGTTCCCACTTTGCCAAGGGATACTTGCAAACAAAATTTATGAATGCCGTGTTCAGTGAACAAAAACCAGTTCAGAAAATGAAAATACTTAAATGCTAAAGGTGTCACTGGAAGGGAGCTTCGAAAAGAAAGGGTTCTGGCAAGTGTCATTTTCAATGAGGAAAAGGAGTCAGTATTTTAAAGATGCTATCAACGCTGTAAAGCAATCGTAACTTGTTCTGACCCTGTAGCAATTCAGCAGCTGCTATTTTAGAACACCACCCTACCCTATAAGGCACTCGTCACTCTTTTCATTAATTCATTCATTTATTCATCTTACACCCCAATCACAGCCTCCCCGTTCACCCTCACACTACTCTTCCTCCACTTCCCCCGCCCTGGGTATCACGTGGCCCTGGTACATCAAGTCACTGCAGGACAAGGTACATCATCTCCCACCGAGGCCAGATAAGAACAGGATCCACAGGCAGGCAACAGACTTAGGAACAGTCCACCCCACCCTTGCTCCAGTCGTTGGGACCCACATGATGACCAAGGTGCACATATGTGCAGGGGTAGGGATAGGTCCAGCCTGTGTGTGCTTTTTGGCTAGTGCTTTGGTCTCTGGGAGCCTCTTAGGCTGTTACAGAGCCTGTAGATACTGTTGGTCTTCCTGTAGAGTTTCTATCCCCTCCTCGTCTCTCAGTTCCTCCCCCAACTGTTCCACAAGTCTCTCCAAAGTTTGGCTTGGGTCTCTGCAACTGTTTCCATCAGCTACTGGGTGGAGCCTCTCGGAGGACGACAGCCCTTCTACACTCCAGTCTGCAAACAAGGCAGAGGGTCAGCAGTAGTGTCAGGGACTGGGGATTGTGCGTGGGATAGCTCTCCAAACAATCATCACTCTTGAAAGGTTAGACTCCAACACCTGAAGAGATGGGCCCCGCCCCACCCCACTTCCTCCCACTCCCCCACCCCCGCCCCACCTTCTGCCCACCCCCCCACCTCCTGCCCACCCACACCCCCCTCCTGCCCCAGCTCCTTGGCAGCTCTCTCTGGGAGAGAAGGGAGAGAAACTGTCTGTGTTGTGGCTTCATGGTTCTTTATTTATGTTGCCTGGCTCTTCCACACCCTGTTGTTTAACTAGTTTCCGTAGTTCTTGAGAAATTGCTATAGGAGCTTTCTCTGGAAAGGCGCCTTTGGCCTCCTCCTTCCCATCTACCTCATGATGGCGATCTCTGCCTTTGTCTCCCCACTTTCTGGAAGTCACTCTGAATGAAGCTCCTCTTCCGGTTTTAAAGAGAAGTGTCACCTTCCCTGAAGGCCCTTGTGATTAGATCTTCTATTGCAACAGTCTCTGCTTAATGTACTTCCTCCCACATCGAAGCCCAACACATGGCATCAAAGCTCTTCCTGCTAGTAAACCCCACTATCTGACGGGGACTATATGTCAGTATTTTCTGTCCTAGAGGATCATTATTTCTATTGTTGTTTCATTTGACAGTAATAACCAAGGCTATCTAATTCAATACAGTTCAATATTAGACATATCATTCATTAGAAATGCTTCATGTCTTAAGATGTTTTGATATTTTTCTTGCATATGTTTATCTGTTACTTATAATGGCAAAACATACTTTTTAGTG
This sequence comes from Micromys minutus, assembly GCF_963924665.1. Taxonomy (NCBI): domain Eukaryota; kingdom Metazoa; phylum Chordata; class Mammalia; order Rodentia; family Muridae; genus Micromys; species Micromys minutus. The sequence continues at coordinate 28,824,981 of NC_137984.1, forward strand.
CCCAGTACTCCCTGAAAAACTCGGTGACTTATAGCATATTTCTTTGCCTGAGTCCTCTATAGTCACGAGAAAGGCCCATGTCAGCATCTGGGCTTGTGGCTCTGTAGAGAGTTTGCCCAGTATACATGAAGCCCTAGATTTAGCCTCAGTACCATATATAACCAGGCATTCTGAAATCAAATACTTAGGAGATAGGGGCAGGAAGATTAGAAACTCCAATTCATTCTTAGTTACAAAGCTAGCACAAGGCTAGCCTGGGCTACATAAGACCCTGCTTCAAGGGGAAAAAATTGTATTTGATATACTAAATAAAATCTCCCTGAAAAATATGTATATGCTAAGCATTAATTATTTTAAATATGCATAGAAAAGACCTAGGGAGAAGTGTATAAATATTCTAGCCATGATCATACATATAATACTTTCTTGGGATCTCACATAAAACCTGTTTTATACTATTACCCTTTTTTTTAGAAAGAAGAATTAAAATTACATAAAATGAAAAGTTGAAGAAAACAAAGTCCTACCCAGGTCTTCTTGGCAGTGGTAGTAGTTTTCCACTGGCTTAAACTCAAACATTTTCTTTTAAAGTCCTATCAGCCTAGAGGCCTGGGAGGCTGGCATTTCTCTCCAGCCCCAGGGTAATTTTGGCCAAAACCCTCCTTGACTGTCTAGTTGCGTTTTTGAAAAGTGAAACAGAGCCTCTGGATTCATCCTCACACTCTTTCTGGTCCCTAAATCTATGGCTCTTGATGAAGAGTGTGCGCCTAATGTCACTGATTTCAGATGCAGTCAGAGAGATACTTCACATGAATCAAGTGCAAAAGACATACCCAGAAAATAATGCATTTGCCTCGGCTGGCCTGGGGCAGGGAGACCGAGCTGCACATCCGGGATGAGGAGGTGGTGGTTTGGCCATTGAATCCATTGCATCCTCCGACTTCAGTTTTCATCCGTCTTTGTAAAGGTGCAGTGACCTAGACTATTGCCATGTGTGTCAGCTTGTCACAGGAAGCAACGCCTTCTATGTGGGGCTTCAATTTCTTGCACCAACACAAGACCTGTGGCTTGAGCTGGAGGGATGGCTTCGTAGGTAAAGGTGGAGACTGTACAAACCTAACAACCTGAGTTTAGTCCCTAAATTCCACGGAGAGAACCAACTCCTGAAAGTTATCCTCTGGTCTCCACAAATCATAGAACCCCACCCCACACTCACTGCCCCCTCCTACATACACACTGTAGCCACTGCCATTAATCAACCTCAGCCCCTCCTGCCTTGCACGCACTAATTCACAACACAGCATCCACAGATGCAATGTTTCAATCTAAAGGTGACTCTAGACAAAGTCACCTACTCAAACCTGGAACAAGGCAAAGCATCTCTGTAGCACTTTTTGACAAATGCATGCTACAAGCCCTAGAATGTCCTTGATATATTCTTTCAGTTAAACAAGTTTGGGAATGCAGCAAGTAATTAAGTAAGGAAGGTTGGGTGTGGTCAGAGGAGCCAAAAGAGAGATGAGAACTCACAATCAGCACGTCAAGCTTTGGACTGGATGAGGTCTGATGAGCTTTCCTGGATGGCAGAAGTCAACCAGAGGTCGACAAAGTCTGACTGAAGTACCTTTCCTATCGTCAGTGGACTTCACTAGTGAATCCATTTCTTCCATTATAAAACCGTTTAGTCTTTCAAAGATCCTACCAGCTCTTTGGTTGTTCACTGGAGAGAGTTACAGAGGCCGGCTCAGCTCTGCCTCCTGAGCTGTTGGAAACTGCAAAGGACGCTGTACATTTCAGCTCTCAAGGAGACTCACTGAAGCCACTTCCACCCATGAAAACAGGCGCCCATGGCAGAATGGCAGTCCAGAGTAGGGTTATCTACAGTGAGTGACAGCTCTGCCACCAATCATGGCTCTCCTCCCTTAGAAGTTACAGAGGACCAGATACCCTCCCTCTGCAAGAAAGCAGACACAAAGCTAGAAAATCTGAAAGAAGACATTCCCTGGTGAATCTGTGAGCACCAAAGTGTCAGTGGTGAAGAAAACATCACTGCAAATTCCCAGGGCCATGTTCCACCAGCTGGTAACTTACTTCTGCTTATGAATGCAGATCTATTTCTGGGATGTTATGAGTTCATGGGTGAAGCCCATCTTTTTTCCCCGGCCACACACTGCCTTTGGGAGTCTCATCAGCATACTGACGGGGCTCATGGCCACACTTCTATTACCCATCAGAGGCCTCAGTGGTCATCCACCCAGGTCAGGTACCAAAAGAAACCTCTGGATTTCTTGCCTCCTGAATCTGAATTTGGTGTTTTCTTAAACTGCAGCTTCAGTCGACATCTTCCTTCCCCTCATCTGTCACAGTCCTTTTCAATGACAGCTCTGGCTTCCTTGCTGTCCAACAGTGTCAGCTCCAGAGTCATCACTCAGGGGCCAGCCATCGTACCCTGTCACCAGCCTGTACCAACAGCTGCTTCCCTGAGTCTTACTTATACCCGCATCCAATCATTTCTCCACACATCTGTCAGAATCTTTCCTGGAATACACCTGGAATTTTGTTGACCATCTGCTTGAAGGTTTTCCCTGACTCTCCATCACCCTTCAAATGAAATCCAACCGCAGCTACAGTGTTATAGTCATGTACAGTGGGCCAGAGCTACACTCTGTCTTCACGGTCCGAATCATCTCACAGGATAGTCTCCACAATACCTCACGGCCTTTACTCCAGCTGTTTGATCATCTCCACAGTCGTTGTGTGAGTGACTCTTTTCTCCTGGTGAACCCCAATGGTCTTTGTGGCACGCTTCTCACTCCCCCCACTTCAGGAAACAATGTCAACGGGAGCTGTCTCTGGCCATTTGTGTGAAGTATGAACCATGGTTTCTATCTGTGATGGTGGTTTTGATCACTTCAGTCTTGTGATTATTTTCTGTGTTGCTTATTTGATTACTGTTCACCATCTCATCTATATTCTGAACTCCAATGGAGCAGGGGTCCTGATTATTCCCTCCAAATCTCACATCTGGCATGGCACATATCAGGTGCTTAATAAATATCAGCTGATTAAATTAACCAGTTACAGAGTGAGTTATTCCTAAAGAACTGTTAGGGAACCAATCTGATTAACCTGATAGAATTCAGCCACATTATTTTGCTCCCTCCAGTTTGTTGTCAATAGAGTTTCTCACTGCTAAAGAAGTAGAAAGGCCTGCCCCAATTTGAGGTGAGCATCTGAAGTGATTGGTCTACAGTATTTCCTCTAGAAGGTTTGGTTGATGTGCACAGAAAATACTAATTATATTCATTTATGGTAGCTGTTCTCCACTTTATAGCCAATTACCTTGGAGCTCAGTAACATTTATGAATGTCATTGCTACAAACTACAGCTCAAACATTACAGTCTTACTTGTATCAACAGAAAACAATATATCAACCACACAGGCTGTTCTGTCATCATTGGGGGCTACTGTTGCATCAACAGAGTAACATCAATATATATGGTTCATTTTGGACAAGGCCAGAATACAAAGTTACTCTGGTATGTAATTAAAACTATTAAAGCATGTATACAAACTTGGAACAATTACTCACCAGGAACAAGAAAAGCACAGGTTGACTTTCTAGAATTTTAAATGTTATGTCAGATTGCGTTAATGCTATGGTAACTCTCTTGGAACAATGTGGATGCAGGCTAAGCTCAGAGGGAAGGTGGACTGTAAAGGGGGATCCCTGTGTGCTTGTGTGTGCTGATGTGGGGAGAGGGACCAGACATCTGGGCTCTGGGACAGGCTCACTGTGATGTCACTGTTTGAGCTGTCTAGAAACTGCCCTTTGAGTCATGCTCCTCACTTTATCAGCTGATTAAATCCATCACTCAAAATTTTAATCAGGAAAAGGCTGCCAGAAGGAACCTCTTTAAAATTTATGTCTCCTGTCTGGCTACTGTGTGAGTGTCTGGTGTGAGTGTGCGTGAGAACAGGGAAACGGAAGGGGCAGCACATTTACAGTCATTGCAACAAGATGAACGTCGGGGATAAAGATGGCTTGGCATGTTTTGTACGGAACATTTCCAATGCTGTTTTGTTCAGTTTACCTCTTTTAAAAGAAAATGTGTATATTATACTATATTATACTAACATTTCTGGTATTTTAAAATTGAATCTTTAACAATTTTACACACTCGCACACAGTCTCATATATATGTATATGTGTATCTATATGTATATGTGTCTAGTGTCATGATCATATCTGCCTCCAACTCCCCCTTTCTATTCTTCCAACCTCCCCCCAAAAATGTACTTTTCCCACCATTGATCACCTGTCTCCCGTCTCATGTTTTAGATAACCCATGAGTGTATGATCATGGGCAACAAACCAGCAGGCACACCCCACTACTACTTTTGTAATCAAAGTAGTGTGTGTGTGTGTGTGTGTGTGTGTGTGTGTGTGTGTGTTTGAGTTTATATGTGTATAGGTATGTGCTTCATATGTGTATAGGTATCCAAGAAAGTCAAAAGGCACTGGATCCCATGGAACTCAGTTACAGACAATTGTGAGCTACCTTATGTGTGTGCTGGGACCTGAACCCGTATCCTGTGCAAGAGCAGGAAGCACTCCTAACTACAAGGCCATCTCTCTAGCGCTCACACCATTACTTCTCAGAAACAAAGTAAAACAAGGAAATCAGAGAGTGTGATACACACCCTTTTCGTGGTTATGGCTACATAAAAATTTTCATAAAACATAGATCTGTGTAACTGTATGTTACATGTCTATCTTGCTTGTATATATTGTAATACACTTGTTTTCAAGCAAAGAGATATGTTCCTAGAAAGTTAAAGCGTACACTGCTAATAAGAGTTCTCTCTAGGGAAGAAAACTTAGGGAACTGAGAAGTGAGAAGTGAGCAAGACATATGTCCTGCTACGTCATCTTTCATAATGTTTTATATATATATATATATATATATATATATATATATATATATATATATACATATACATATATCATGAATATAATGTATTCAAATACATAATTTGAATACATCACCTATTCAAACAAATGGTTAAGTAGTGGTCACTAAAGATGGACAGCAAGTTTTGAGAACCCAATATAAGTATATAATGAAGTCAACTGTATTACATGTGTTTGATGAGCAAATTGAACATATAAGTACATGTAATATGGATATAATAGATGTTGAATGCTGTCGAAATTGCACTGAACATTTCATGAGGCACAAGAGGACAAAGACTCATTTAAACAAGTATGAGATGCTCTATCTGTATTAGTTAGCTGTGGCTGTTGTAACAAAAATACCACAGACTAGGTAGGCTAAGCAGTAAATTCTTTGGCACACTGAAGACTAGATGACCATGGTCATCAATGTGCTCTAGAGTGAACTCTTCCAATGACTTCTTACAGTTGCTCACCTTCTCCCATGTGTCTTCCTATGGTCTTAGGTTTGCACATTCATACGCTGAGCCTCTCCTTGTGTTCAAATTTACCTGTTACTAAAGATACCACAAGAATGAATGAGAGCCCACATTAATTCCTTAGTTTAAATTAATTACCTTTTAAAGTTCTGTATCCAAATTCAGAACACCGTAGTGCTAGAGGTTAGGGTTTCTACACACAAACTATACAGAGACACGGTTCATTCCAAGGTATTATTATTGAGGAATATTCAACTTAGTGAAGTTAACCATAAGTTCCTGGGGTTTGAAAAAGAAAAAAAGTACCAAAGCTAATAGTAATGTTGGCTCAGCTGAGGCTTGTTAGAGCAGTGGTGTCTCCCCATGAACAAACTAGTTTTTAAAAGTAAAAATGAGGGGATGGAAACATGGTTCAGTATGAAAGAGCATTTGCTGCTCTTGCAGAGGACCTAGGAGCCAGGTTCAGTTCCCAGCACCCACATGGCAGCTCAAAGCCACCTCTAACCCCAGTTCCCGGTTATATGATTCCCCTCCTCTGGCCTCCTGGAATATCAACAATGCACATGTATGCAGTCATACATATTAAATAAACAAATCTACCTTTTGTTTAAGCAAAAATTAGCAATGCACATGAGCAAAACTATACACTAGGCCCTGTGGTTGTTTGGACAAGAAATATTTCCCATTGGCTTGGATATTTGAATACCTGGACCTCAGTTGATGGTACTGTTTGGGGTATGCTATGAGACCTTGCTAGAGGAAGTGTGTCACTAGAGATTGGTTTGAGAATTAATAACCTTCCCCCACTTCTAATTCATTCTCAGCTTCCCATTTTCAGTTGAAGGTGCAAGTCCTCAGTCCCCTGCTCTTGACCCTTACTGCCGTGCCTCCCCACATGAATTATTATTTCTTCCATAAGCTGCTTTTGGTCTTGGTATTTTACCAGAGCGACAGAGTTAGTAATTGATACACATGCTGTCATCCTCACTGGGATAAATTTACTTCACCAAAGTATAGCACTAGAGACATGATTCCAAGTCAATCCACTAGTTTAAGCAACTTGGTGAGAACATGTTATCCCTGTGATGTTCAAACCTGTCTAGAAAATGAGAAAGCTTGAAGGCTGAGAGTGTTTTCTCTGATGCCAACTGCTTAATGACAAGGAAAGGGGAGATTTTATGAAATGCAAAAATTCCTGTCTAGGGTGTGTAGCATGTAGTTACAAAAAAAAGATTCACAGTAAATATGGCTATGAGCCAACATCACCTCACCATAAAAAAGGTTCTTTCCTTCCTCCAACATCTCCTTCTCCTCTCTTAGACCCAGAAGGCCTTTTTACCTAACGATTGGCTTCTTATCATCTTTATTAGTCAATCAATTAATTAGGGGGAAATTCCCCTACATAGGTAGACATAGGAATCATTTCTTTTACACAGTTCATGCAGCAAATGCTGAGGTGAGAGCCCCTTTGTATGCATTGAGGTCATTTGGGGACAAGACAGATTTATCGAGTGAATTACCACAGCCACACCCCAGTGCTCAGTCTCTGCCTACTATTTTAACACACTGGCCTGTTATTTTTTTCCTTGCTGTCTTTCTTTTTCCCCAGTTTTTTCTCTCCTTTCTTTTTCTATTATGTCATTCTTAGAAGTAAAATAGCACATGATCTCCCACACAGTACCACACAAAGTGACTTAGGCTGCAGCCCTCCAGGTGTACAAAACATGGTCGTGAAACTGTTCTTGCACCTGCTATATGAGGATCCTTATAGTATTCTATTAGGCCAACTCTACAGAAGCCAGGGGGTGCTCAGTGCTGCATGGAAAATGCATTTCTGGTGTAGCAAATCCCCCACAGAAATAAAATAAAGAAGAACAACAACACTAAATGTGATTTGAATCTGCAGCAACTTTCAAATACTGACCCTAGTCCTAGCTGCCGGGCACTGCAAGTAATGAGTCTCAGCTGACCCAAATGTTCCACGACCCTCAGTAACATGGCTAGGATGAAGAAAATGCATTTGGTCCCTAAATGACACAGGAGGACTTTGGCATGAGGAAGATCATCATAACTTTTATTAGAAGCCAATGAATGATTTGTGATGTTGTTCCACAGAACAAAGGATATCTCAGCAGCCGCTTGCTTTTGTATATGTAAACTCTTATTTGTGTCAAGATTTGGGCTTTCTTCTGTGCCGTGTCCATTTTGTAACTTTCTCAAGAAAGGATAGACTGTAAAGTAGAACCAAAGAGTGCTCTGAATTCCAAGAATATATAAAAAGAGAGAGAGAGAGAGAGAGACAGACAGACAGACAGACAGACAGACAGACAGACAGAAAGAGAGAGAGAAGTGTAAGAACTCAGGTGCCAATCAGGTTCCCCAAATGATCCATTCCTTGGGTGAGATGAAACAGTGGCTCAAAGATGCTTCAAGCCAAATGAATGATGACCTTGGCTGTCTACAGGTCCTAGGATGTTCCCTTGCCCTGAATACAGAAGCTACAGTCTGTGCTGTTGTCTACCATAACAGAATGTACTGCCCACCCCAGCCGCCACCTGACTGAACGGACCTCAGAAATGATGCCAGCTGAAACCCTTCAGGGACAATTCTCCAGGCTGTTGGCACAAGCTGAGTGTTCCTGTGTGGCACAGAATACTGGGATAAATCCAAACAAAGAAGAGGTTGCTGACTCTATTTTCTTAAGTCCAAAGGGAGAAATGGCCAGAGGCATTCTTCAGCTTGTTTGCTTGCTTGCTTGCTTGTTTTCCCAGCCTAACAAATCAACCTAAATAGCACAGTTATGTTTGACCTGAAGGCCTGGCCTAGTTTTCATCAAAACATCAGGTTTTGTTGTTATTACTGTCTGTGTGTCTTCATCAGAGTCTCCAGGAAATTCCCTTTCATAAAGAGAAGCACTCTTCAATGACTTCCTGGTGGGTAGGAAGCTGAGCGGTAAGGCCAGCACAATGCCCACAGCCTCTCTGAATTCTGGTTGTACAGGCTGCTGCTGAGCCAAGCCAGAAGGAACATCTGGAAGTGAAGGGACTCATCTCTGTCATCACTTGCTTCTTCTTGCCCTGACTCAGCACTGCCCCAGGAAGCCCCATCTTCTCTGCAGCTTACTGTATATCCATCCCTGGGCAGGTCTTCTCGGGCTGCCATGCTCTCCCGAAAATTTCTCAGGGTTTTCTTAGAAGGTAGTGTGTAAAGAGGAAGCATGTCTTCAGGACTGGAACCCTGTCTCCGCACTGTGTAGTCAGCCTAGGCTAAGGTATGCCACAGTAACAAAGAACCCCACATCGAGCTCTTTTACATGTGCCTTCCATCTCAAGACCCATGGTGATCAGCAACCACTATCTGAGCAACTGATCTTGTGGAAGAGGGAAAAGAGACTTGGAATAATTTGTAGGCCTTTTAAGTTTCTGTTCACAGCATTCCATTCATATTTTACAGACTGCTGCATGAACTTTCCCTTGAGTAACGAACAAATGTCTACTGGCCCCAGGTGGGTGTCAATGACAAACTAAAGTAGGGATTACCCCAAAGTCTAGCAGAATAAGCCAATGGGTTCACTGCATGAAGAGTTACAGGAGCATGGTTAGCCCCAAGACAACTGCACCTAGCATAGATAACAGCTTCCCATAACTTTGAGATGGAGTCCTCCCTTTGGTTAAGCTTCAGTGGCTTCTGTGCTCCACCTTTCAAAGCCATGTGCATCTGAAGGAGGACTGCATAGAGCTCGGAGGAAGGTAACAAAAGAAGTGGCCGAAATCTCCAGTGGTATCTATGAGGGAATGCCAACAAATGATTCTGTGGGTCACAACTGCCATGATACAGATTGAAATAGCTTCTATACTGACTGTATCCCACAACACTGACCATTAAAGTCACAGGGTCAAACCTCAAAGCATAGGTATTTAATCCACCCTGAGAAGGAACAGCTTTCTGTAGTCACTTTCATACCCCGTGTTCTGTGGCAAGCTATGGTGTGGAGGTGGAAGTGACAATAGAGTGATTTAATAAAACCATGAAAATTGAGGTGTTTATTTAGTAAAATTTACTAAGTAGGCCAGGTCAGTTCTCTTCCATAATTCATAGTCAGACTTACCAGTCAAAAAAATTCTCAACCACCCCTTCAAAGGTAAGTGTTTTGATACTCCAATATGCAGGCATACAGATATTAATTACTTCTCTTGGGAAATACTCATATTTTAATAGTGTACTTACAAGTTGCTTTAAGCAAAAGTTTAAACTCTAGCAGTGGGAATTTCATATGCCAAAGACTGTTGATAATATGAATAATTACTTGTTGGCACCAGTTAACCATGAATCTTCCTACTTCGGGCCTTGTAACCTTTATCTATGACTTCAGCCCTGAGCAAGGAGAGGACTGGTGAGCCCAGACCAGACACTTTATGACTCAGGATCAACAGAAATCTAAGAACAGTTGTTTGACCCTTTCCTGTGTTTCCTGTAACCGCAGGCTTGGTTTTCACCATATTTGATCTCTAAAGCCAGTTTTGTTGCCATGCTGGTCCTAGTCTTCTAGAAAGCAGAATTTTTTTTGGTCCCTCCCCAGATGATATCTTTTCATTCAGTCTTTATGCAAATTTAAAAGAATAAGCTCTCCTACTGTCAAGTATTCACCTTTCACCCCCCACAGGACCTTTGTAATAGTCCTTGTCCACCAGGCTGGATCACCACCTGTGGTCCATGAATTGCACCTTTTTCCTTAATGATGTCATGGACCCAGATAACCAACTTCCAATGGTGTAGGCGTCAATCACACTCCAGTTTAGCTACAAGCAGAAGAAGAGAAAGCATTTTGTAGATTGGTCATAGGAACCAAAGCCAGATCTGACCCAAGAGGATATGAGTAGTTCTTCTTGTTTTTCAGCCATAGGACACTGTCTTCAGTCATTAAGGTTATGTGAGATGTCCTTGGGAAGTCTTGATATTCTCTGGGCAGTGACAGGAAAGAGGCAACAATAAGCAGGGAGAAAGTGTCCATGGCTATGGCTATCAGTCAAGGGCCTGCGGTGATAATAATGAAGGTCCTGTGAACATGGTTGGTCTCAAACATTTCTACCAGAAAATGAATTAAAATGTATTGTCCTGGAATTGATAGCTGATATCTTTGCTTTCTATTACACCTAGAGTTGGGCTGTGCATTAACCCCATAACACAGTAGAAGCCAAAAAAGCCATCCTTTGCCACTCCCAACCTGTACTCAGGTCTTATCTCTAGTTCCAATGGAGCTAAGAGTCGAGGGCCAGAGAGAAGGCTCAGCAGGTAAATCACTTGTGATGTGAGCCAGACAACCTGAGCTTGATCCATGGAACCCACATTAAAAGTCAGGCACAGATGGATGTAGCGACGGGGGAATTAAATTTCCTGGGCCAGCTAGCCTGAGCTAGGCTATGCAGAAAAAAAAAAGAGACCCTGCCTCAACAAGGCAAAAGGTGAGAATTAACCAACACACACACACACACACACACACACACACACACACACACACACATTCATGCGTCCATGCACAAAAACAAGAAATTAATGAATTATTAAATTGCCCTAAAAATACTAAGGTCTGAAAGAAGATTATGCTATCCTATGAAGCAAATGGGGCTCTCCTTAAGAGGTTGTCCGTCACCAGAACACAACAGCTTATTTCTCATATAACAGTTCAAAACACATGCCGTTGTGCAGCCCAGAGCTTCCCCTTTAAGAGACCCAGGGATCCTGTCTTTTTTGTCTTGTCTTAGTTTGTTTTGTTTCATGTTGTTTTGCATCTTGTGGTTTTACCATCGTTTCCCTGGCTGTCATCATCTACACACCAGTGAAATAAGTGTCTACATAATAGACACTTGGATGCTTGGACCTTCTTAAGTGTGCCAGGTACTTCTCACAATCTACTGGAGCATAAACAAGATATGACACAAAGGGGGCTAGGATTTACAGTCTTTGGTTGGGGAGCGCTTCTCCAGAACTCTCTTTGTTGATGAGGAGAAGAACCACAAGTTTAGACACCATCCACTTTATGGACCAGACCATCCTGACTCATAACTGAGTAACTCTAGTAAGGCTTTACTGTGCACCTTCCCAGAAAACTATGAATAGACCAGCCCATGAGAATGTGCCCAACTCTGATATTAGACTAAAGTAAACCAGATACATTAAAACTTGGATAGAATCAATTTTGTCTAGGCTAAAATCTATGTCCCTTCTTCTGACACACATTGCCAGGATCCACTTAGTCTTATTGCTGCTGGAGGCTACAGTTCTACCAGCAAATCTTCCAGTAAATTTCATTTTATGCACTCCTGGATATGACTGTCTTTCTTTGGTCTCAAAGTACCTTGGGTCTGGTTCTCACTCCAAAGGACAGATTTGTTGGTCAGTGTCCACCTGAAATGGATGCATCACTTAGTACAAAGTGATAGGGAGTAGGCTGTAAGAGAGTCACTTACAGAGATTAGAGGTACTTACAAGTGGACACTGTCACCCATGGATGCCCCGTCATGAACTGTATTATCTGCCTTGCTTTGGCAGTGCCTTCCACAGAGAAGCAAATTCCTCCGGAGAAATTGACACAGGACCATGGATGGGTAAAATGATGCTCTGGAGAGCTGCATGCATGCCTTGTCTAGATGTTTCTGAAGAAGGACTAACAGTGTGAGAAGGAGCTAAAACCATGATATGTCGTGGAAGGAAGGGATGGAAAGGAAAGCCTTAGTTAGCCCTCTGCCTCTCAGAGGGGGTGGACCATACCTCATTGGCATCAAGTCAAAGAGCCAGAGAGCTCCTTTTGTGAAGTTTCTAAAGGAGTGAGGAGCCAGGTGAGGTGGGAGAAGAATGGAGGGAGGGACTACTAGCCAGTCTGAAACAGAAGCCCAGTAATCTCTTTCTGAGGGATCCTGTGTATTCAGGAAGGGGGTTGGAGTTAGAAACAAGAAACACTAGCTGCAATGAAGCTTTGAATGTTATACATAGGAAACTACTCGACGAAGAAGGCCATTAAAATCCACTAAAATCAGCTCAAAAGAGTGTGGCAGGGACATCTCCCCAGCACACAGATACAGTCAGTTCTGTATGACAACACTGCTTCCATCTTTTCTTCTTGCCGCTCACCAACCCACAGAGTGGAGACTATGGAGAAGAGGAGGACCATTTAAGCTGTGTACCTCCCTTCCTCCACGCCAGCATCCAAGGGCTACAGCTCTGACCTGTGCTACAGAGAGGCAAGGAGATGAGCTTTTAATAGCCTTTGAAATGTAATGCAGCCTTAATTAGCAAAAGTGACATGAAAGTTCTAGAGCCAGTTGAATTCATTATTAGGAGACAGGAAATTGGGAAAACTTATCAGAGCATAGCTCAAATCAGTACTTGGAAAGCCTAAGACGGTTGGTTGTACTCCACTAACTTGAATCTCCTCGGTACATTGCTAAGTCTATTTCTGAATCCATTACCTTTTGGTATTTTCCTGATTGAGGCTGACTTTCTAATTTCAGGGGTGGAGTTATAAGCAGACACCTTTTGTCTTTCATTGTCAGGCTGGTGAGCAAAAGTAAAACCTAACCAAGCTTTTGTTCTGCCATACTATGTCCCTTGTGCCCAAAGAGTCCCATAAGGTGATGCATCTCTGAGCAGCTTTTCACGCTCACAGATCCTCAAAGGGTGCACAGTGGTTCCAACTGGCCCCAATTTCCCAACATGGCTGCCAGGTTCCTTTCAGAGGGTAGCACAGGTGCCTTCCCCACAGGGTGGACCATAGGCTGCTCTGGGGATACTAGGGACAACCCCAAGTCCCAGCAAGAGGGGTGAGGCCACATCTTCGCTAACTGAGCCCCACACTCTGCAGATTCTTAGTAGTGCAGTGCACCAGGGCATACCGCTTCACAGTTAGGATGTATTAGCGAATAACCAGAAACGCGCCAGCTTGTGTTGTCATAGACAGGGACAGTAAACAACGAAAGTGAAATCCCTTTGTGTTAAGTGAGGTGTGTGAGCAAGCTGTGTGGTTTCCTGAGAAAGGAGATTCAGGGCAGAGGCTCTGAGCTGATCTGGGTTGTCTGTTTCTGGGGCACAGTAAGGTAGACTTCATGTGGAGGAATGTGACACAGGAGATGTGGTCAGAGGGCTCAGGAGGGGTCCTCTTCAGAACTCTAATGTGGATTCTGAGAGAAACTGAGGGCTGTCCTTGGCTTTGAGCATAGGAATGAGTGATCTGAGTTTTATTTAGGTTTCTTTAGGGGCCTTTAGACAGGGTTGAGGTAAGGCAGCTGTAGCTAAGAAAAAATCACTAGCATTTTACATTCTTACAGTTTTTATGATTTTATTAAGAGATTATGAACACAGCGGTGGAAATAGTGAGAAATCACCAGGGCTGTTCTTGTGGTTTTTATCTCTAATTTTAAAAAACCCTAATAGTATTCTCATATGTTTTCCACAATGGTCTTGAACTCCTGTACTTAAGCAATCCTCCTATCTCAGCCTCTGATAAACTGTAACTACAGGGATGTTCCCTGTGCCCGTGAAATCTGCATTGGTGCGTGTATGTGTGCGCACACGCACATGCATACATGTTTGGAGAAGAGATACATGCAAGTGTGCATACCTGTGTGTGCTAGCCAGAGTATGATGTTGTCTACCTCAATCATTATCCATTTTACTTTTGATACAGTGTCTGCACAGAACTGGGAGCCCATTTATTTGCTTAGAATAACCAGCCAACAAACCAAAGGGATCTGCTTGTGGCTGCATTAGGATTATAGGCTGCAATGCAATGGGTGGTCTTTTAAAAATAACAAGGTTGTCAGGCATGAGATTCAGGTCCCCATACCTATGCAACAAGAACGTCCCCAACTAAGCCATCTTCCCAGCCCAATCATTGCATATCTTTAAATGTAGAGCCACCATGACACTCTAGTAGAGTAAGGGACAAAAATCATAAGTTTCTATAAGATTTTCAGATAAGATTTTCAGCCCACACAACTGGAAATGGACCTGTCATCTGTGAAAACAAGGGAACCCAGAGAGAAGCAGGTGGAAGAGTACATCAGCAGGGTCACGTGAGATCAACACAGGGTACCAGAAAGAGGCTGGCAGCTGACATGCAAGCCGAGTGTTTAGGAGAAAGGCTTTGGCTCGTGATGTAATTTGGAGGTCACAGGTGTCAATTTACGTAGACAATTTACCAGCAAAGAAGCAAAGAAACAAAAGTTGTGCTAACTGCCATCTGCAAACAAGCGCCACTGAGCTTAATGTATTGGCTTAGGCCAGAGGCCAGCGCACAGTCCATGCTTTGGTATCATGTCTCCTGAGAAGCGTGGAATTGCCTTATTAATCCTCTCAATTGTATCATCATTGGCTGAGGGAGGGCTGATCCTGAGAGAGAACAGTGTTAAGCCTCTGGAACTTGCAGTTCGATGTGTGCATAGGCAGGAGAGGCTCCAGGGGCCATGAAGAACTCTGAAGCCAGTACCCACAGACACTTGCAGTTGTCTTGGCAAGTGCATAAATTCACACACCAAATCCATGTAGATGCGCAACACACACTGCTTTAGTAGCAGCATGTTGTGTATAATAGCATCATATGTAAGTAGGGTTTAACCTGGTCCTACATAGACATTATAAATGTTACCTATGTGACATATCACATCCTAGCTCTATAGGTAGAAATCTACACATGGACTGCAGTAAATGCAGAAACAGCATGTCCAATAAAGTCTGATGATTTTTTATTGTAAATGCATTTGCTTTATGCATGTGAATGCTTTGCCTGCTGTGATTGCTTTTATGAGCTTTCAGGAAAGGAAGAGAACTTCACTTCCTTCTGGAGCAGCCCAAGTGCACACAGGCTTGTTCCTCTCTTCTTTCCCACTAGGACAGAAGTCATGTGAGAAGTTTCATATGACAATGTCCAGGGGTCACTTGTCATTGTCTTAGTCTTGGCACTGAGAAAACGTACCGTGAACTGTCACCTTTCCTTATCAAGACAACCGGTGACAAGAATGATGTACTCGGGACTAGAGAGAGCTGGGCAGGTGGGTGAGAGCACCTGCCACCGAGACTGACAGCTGAGATTGATCCCCAGAGCCCACATCGGTGGCAGAGAGAACTGACTTCTGCAAATTGACCTCTAACCTCCATGCATGCCCCTCCTCTGCCACAGACACAAAACAGACAAATGAATATAGAATAAGTAATGAATGAACATTAAAAAATTTGAGTGAAGTAAGTATTCTCATGCACACATACATACACACAAACAAACACACACACATACACACAAACATTCACACACATATACATATACACATACATGCGCACACATACACACATATACATACATATACATACACACATATACACACATGCACACATATATACACACGTACATACATACATACACACACACATTTACACACACATTAGAAGCCTTTTTCAATCTCATGCAATGCCCAGAGAAAACACATTCTATCTGCACCTACGTTTTAAGGTTAATAGCTTTTATTGTACAGCCACTCAGAACATATCAGGAGTCTGAGTGAGCATCGTCTTGTTTACTTGGCATACATTTAAAGTAATTAGTCAAAGACTCCACACGTGCATGGTGCACATACCCCACCTCATAAACATGCACACAGAATAAGCAAAACTACAGTAAAATATTTATTTTTAAAAAAGAAAAGGGAACACAAGATTGTTCACTCATTTTCTAATAAGTCAAGCTATATAGTTCTAACTTGTAAAATATCTTTTATGTCATATCATTTATTTATTTTAAATTTGTTAATTTAAATTTATTTAAATTTTTATATCTGATATATTTCAACAAAACTCCAAACTGACAATTTTGCTAAATTCAATTATGCTACACAAAATACATTTTTCATTATTGAGATACCAAACACAAAGCAACGACTTGGCAAACGTATGAGAGATATTTATAGTGTCCATTGCTGATAATAGATTAATATCTAGAATATGCAAAGAATCTCACAATACATAGAAATGCCAGCAGAAAAACAAAAGAATGGTTAGACGTTGATAACAATTCACCAGAAAGAAAACATAAGCAGTCAATAATCACGTAAAAATATTCCTACCTCATCAATAGTAAAAGAAATTCAAGTAAAACAGTGAAAATCCAGCAGGCAGCAGCCAATGCAAAAACACACACTGATCAAAGTACTGAGTCACAGAGAGTTCTGCTCTAAGGGGACATCTTTACCAATCCTGCCCCACCCTCCGCCCCAGCCAGAGCTCAGAGAGCAGGAAGACAGCGTGGAGAAATTGGAGATCATGGAGCACATTGTTAAATGCTCTCCTACGAGCATGGCATAGCTGTGACCCTCACAACCGTGGCTACCTGCCCAAGATCTACATGAGATCTAGCCAGCAAAAATCGCCAGGAAGATGAGGGAGACACTCACCTGGCCTGAGAAGGCATTGGCAGTTGGTAACAGCAGAGGGAGGAAGAATCACTTCCCTCTGAAACTGTGCTCATAGGTTCCCCTTGTTCCAGTAAATGGCTGCACACCCTGCACCATTTGGACATCTTGGGTTACAAAGCGAAAGAGAAGGAAAACAGCATAAGGCATGAATCTGGAAGGGGACATTGGGGACAGGAAAGGGAGCACAGGAGAGGGCAGGCATGATCATACTTCGCTGTATACATGTTGAAATTCTCAAAGAATAAAAACCACATAATTTTAAAACACAATACGATGCATCCCTTGACCCATAACCAAAAATAAAATAAAATCAATAATAGAAAAGTAGACAGAGTAAGTTGCTGATGGAGATGTGTACAAACAGACCGTCTCATCCTCCCAGTGGAAACGAGACGCAGTGTGGCCACCCGGAATCGGTGATGCCCAAGGACTTTACAGTTTATCCTGGATATAAATCCACAGTAACTGAAGGAGAGATGTGAACGTGCACCACTAGACTGTGCCTTGACACGCTGAAGAATTCTTTACCGGGGCACACACAAGAAGGATGCGTGTAGCTGTCTAGAGCTGCATGCTACACTGAAAATTAGGCTCGAACAATTCTGAGCTTCAGAATAAGAAAGAGTGAAATTTCTGACCAAACTCCCCCTTTTTTTGCATATAAGGCACACACTCAGTAATGTTCTGTATTCTCCTTGTATAGATTTGTGTTGATATTTTCTGCTGCTGTGATAAAATATCTTAACCAAGAACAGCTTAAGGAAGAGAGTCTATTTTAGCTCAGAGTTTCAGAAGAACAGAGCCCATCACACCATGGGAGTGCAGCATGGCTGCAGGAGCAAAAAAACTAGCTAAGGGAGGGAGGAAAGAAAGATGGAGGAGGGAAGGGGGAGGGGGAGAGGAGAGGGGTAGGAAGAAGGAGGAGAAGGGGAGGTGGAGGGGAAGGAGGGAGAGAGGAGGGAGAAAGAAGGGGAGGGGAGAGAGGGGGAAGAGGGGGTGAGGGAGAGGGAGAGAAGACCAAGGTTCTACCTTCTAAAGGGTCTATACCATCCCAAAATATGTCTAGAAACTAGAGACCAAGTATTCAAACATGTGAACCTATGGGAGACATTTCTTATTCAAACTACCAGAATCTCTCAGCTACTCTTCTCTTTGCTGTGCTCAAGCAAACATAACAGACGCAGCTTAAGCCGAAAGGGCTTCTTTTACTCACAGTTTAAAAGTTCAGTCCTTCGTGACGAGGAAGCATCGTGGCAGAGGCGTGGTGGCGTCGGTCCTATGTGGATGCTGTCAGGAAGCAGAGAGAAGTGAATGCCCAGCAGAGATCTTTGTCTCCCTGTTACTCAGCCTGGTAGGTACGCCTATGGGATGGTGCCACCCGATGTGCCAACACAACCTGGCAGCCCATTTTATTTCCTTCCAAGAATAAAAGAAACAAAAACAATGACTCCTACCCGGGTTTTCTGCTTCTATGCCCACACATCCACTTTGAAAGGGATCATGGAAGGGGGTCATATCTAAACTGAATATTTAAGTTCAGTAGCTATCATTGACAAGGGCACAGGGAAAGGGAACACATATGACCGGAAGCGGAAGCTGTCTGGGGAAGGGAAGTGGACAGAGTAGCGCAGAGTGAATGTACGATCGGAAACAATACAGGGCTGAGTCCGGAGCTCAGTAGCTGACCTTTTGTATTCATGACGCACTGACTTCAATCCCTCAGTCCTGCCCTAGCCCAAAAAAATGAAGTAGAATGACACACGTGTGAAGATACCATGACAAACCATTACTTTATATAACAACCTAATATAAAACAATTTTTAAATATCTTTAGAACTACTAACCACATTTAAGACCGTTTAAAAATTCCTTTAAAAACTAGCATTGGCAGGGTTTGTTTCCACCGATCACCATAAATGTGTATTTACTACAGTTCCTCATGTAAGCTTCCTATTCCATTACAGATGAGGATGTTGATGCTGAGACTGTGTACTGATTTCCCTATAAACAAAATACGGATTTTAAAAAATTAACTGAGTGTTTCAGACTCTGAAACTAAGTTCCAAAATCACCTAATCTTCACCATCCTGTGTCACTGTTACACTGTCTTGGGGGAAGATACAGAACAAACAGAAGCCACATGGAGCAGAAAAAAGTCTTGACACCTTGCAGCTAGAGCATGGGAAGCAGCCCAGGCTTAAACATTATTTTTAAAGTATGTCCCCAGAATTGCTGCATGTGTGGAGATGATCTTGGCCATGACTCTGACGGTAGCTGCTGGGAAGTGGGGGCAGGAGCAGCTGCTGCACCACGGGTTTCCAGACACCCACCCCGCACGAGCCTACGCTTACCACGGCATCTGCTCCATCAGGACACGGGGGCAGAGAGCATCTGCATCCCTGTTGCTGCCCCCACACCAAGGACAAGCTTTCCCTGGAGCCTGTCAATCAAAAGGAAAGTGGTCAGGAAGGACCAGTGTTCTCTCTCTTTGTGCTGACAGTTTACCAACACTTCGATCTCTATTAGTCAAAATACAGGTTTCCCACCCCTTTCCAGTTCAGTCTCCAGATGAACGTCTTCACGCCCCACCCGGTGTTAGAAATTGCTATTGATTATAGGAGCTACTCCTCTGCAGATCCCCTAAACACATTTCAGGATTAAGAACAGAGATCCCTTTATGTATGTGTAGGTGGAGTATTGTTCTAACAATAGGTACTCCGTGTAAAGAAAATGCAAGGGTTACCTGTAATATTGCTCCATCATTTGTGCCTAACTGGACAACCCCTGAAATATTCCCAGGTCGATTTGTACAATAAAAACCAAACACTCACATACACACACATACAACTTAGTATGAGTGTTTATTAAAAAGAACTGTTCCATTTTATAATCGCACCTCGATGCTCCACTCCAGAATGATGTCCTTCTTCTTGCAATTTTTGGGCTGAACTAGGAAATTATTCAGAGCACGTGGTGGCAATGTTAAGCAATATGGGGGAGAAATTATTCCACTTTCCTTTTCTTTTTGAACACTCACAATCTGTCTTGCGTGCTCTGGTTTTTCAACTGTTGATCTGTGAACAAAAACCATGATGCTTTATTGGATGACATTCCATCAGAAGAGAATAACTTGTTGCATGGTTAGACAGAAGCTTGTTGAGTCCATGCGCTGAGTGGTCAAGGCTTGCCATGGAGATGTCAGCTTTACCAACCGATTGTTGTATGCTGAAAACTAGAGATGACTGTGTCTTGCTATCAGTAAAACCTACCTAAAATAAGAGTTAAGATTAACTATTTTTTTTCACATAAAACATGGCTCCGTATAGAAAGTCCAGGAGGAGATGGGCAGTTTCTCAGTCATAAAGTTCCAGGTTCTGTCTCTCTTTTTGGTCTACCAGTGTTGACACGTGGCCCCATACGTGATGACATCATCTCCTCTAAAACGGATGACAACTCCAGTGCGTGCATCTAAATTCAAAAGTAGGGAAAAAGAAACTTGAACTCACAAATCTCTGAATTCACCTTTGGAGGAAATTTCTACCCGGATCCCAGGTAGACTAAGAAATGTGGATTTTTTTATAGCGCTTTCCAACCAAGAGTTTTGTTTTATTTTGTTTTGTTTTTTAAGAGATGTTCCTCTTGAGGAAAGAAAAAAAAATGGATACCAAAGTCTATTGCTCATAAAGAAATTCTCTGTTTTATATGGAAATTAAAGATTAGCATGCTTTACTAGTGTACCTGCCTTTCACAGCCAGTAAAAACAGGTCCTAGACACGTGTCTGTCTTAGGCTGTCATTCTGTTTTCTCTTCTGACCCAGCAGAGTTTCAACTTCTTCAGGTGTTCACTCACTCTCCAGACGCCATCTGGGTATCTAGCCCACAGGCAAGATTGTTTTATTTAAAGCCTGCCCTTTTCTACCATCTCCTTGCTTGAATAATCTAGATTGGCTACAGGATGTCAACAGATGCAAAAGGCTATTTTCTTAAATAGTTACCTTGAATCTTCTCAGAGGAGGTCCCAGGAAGATATACGCATTGCCTGTCTGTGGGACTAAATATTCAAGCGGGCTTCTGTCAAGACAAGGACTCTGTGTGTGGAGGGGTGAATAACTGAATAATGTTATTTCATTATTATGTATGAGCTGTCATTCTGAGGCAGCCCCTGAACACCAGCATGCAGTCACCATGCAGAGATCTCTGTGTGCATCCAGCAGACAAGGCTGCATGAATGGAGCCACGGTCTCACCTCTGATCTCCTGGCAGACAGGCCTCTCATGTTTTAAGATGACTTGAGTTTTAAGTTATCATTTCGTCAACCATATCTTGCTTTTGTCTCTACCATCCTGAAAACATTTCTTTCCATAACAAGAGCCCTACCTATTAATATCCCAGGGCTTGATAACACTTTGAAAGAAACGGAGTGCAGTAAATAGTAAACACTTTCTCAAATCTACAGCAACACTAAGACTATTTCCATATACAGAATTTTACCGCCCTGACTACAACCAAACCCATATTCCTTTCTGTTTTCGTAGAGAATCGTATTTCTTTTTATTGAGATGTGGTGTCATGGAAGGGTGTCGGTATGTCTTTCCTAACTCATGGTTGTGCCAGATTAACTGTTGGACATGCAGCAGTCATCTTCAGACTTCAGCCATTGCTAAAGTCTGAATGCATCCCTGCATCCCTCAGCGTGTTGGATCTCTGCCGCCCACAGCTTTCTGGAGCATATGTAAGGCAGCAATCTAACCAATCTAATCAGCTGAACTGGATGCTGCTTCGTTTCCTCTTCAGGCAGTCTTCGTTGTACTTTTGCAACCTAACCAAACATGTATTGACCGAAGTCCACAGCTCATTAACTTCTACTCAAGACTGACTGTACGGGCCCATCCACCTGCCATCTTTGCTGGTGGCTATTTACCAACAGGGGTTACTCATCTTGGTAATTATTGAAAGAGTACTTTAAAGCTTTTGTGACTATGCCAAGTATTCTCTTTCTCTCTCTCTCTCTCTCTCTTTTTTTTTTTTTACAGTTAGTGGTTAAAATTTTTTCTAAATATCCATTAGAAAATATAAGCATATGTCAGTAAATGTACAGATATTAATTATAGGATTAATTATGAGTTTTAAGTCCATTCATAAGCATTGCTACACACATATGTAAATAAATAATGGTACCTGTAGTTATCATCATTCATTTATACCAAAACTGAAGACATTGACATTATTTGATTAGTACTTAATTATAGGAGAGGAATGCCAACAAATTTACTTAAAGCAGATCTGTTTGCAGTCCAGTTATCAACGGTCATAATTGCCTACATAGTGTAATGTAATGTATCTGGATTAAGAACACCACAGAGGAATAGTTTCCACTGTATAAATGTTTATAGACACCTGTAGATTTCAATTCTCTTGCATAATAACTATGATTTCTATTGAGTCCAAAGTCTACTATAAGCCCTTAACTGGGTTGAGATTTTTATATAATTTCCATATAAAGAAATCAAGTTCTCAAATTCAACCTATAGAAATGCCTACTAATGGGGCTGGCAAAATGAAAACGCTTGCCACCCAACCCTGGGGAGCAGAGTCCAATCTCAAAAGCCAAGGTGAAAGGAGAAAACAAGACCCTCAATGCTGTCTCCTGACCTCTACACACACACACACACACACACACACATTGTTTTAGCAATATTTTTTTGCTATGATTAACACCATGAATAAAAGCAACTTAGGGAGGAAAGGGTTTATTTCACTTACGTTCCATCACTGACAAATGTCAGGGCAAGAACCCAAGTTGGTCAGGAGCCTGGAGGCAGAAGCTGACGTATAAGCTGTGGAGGAGTGCTGCTTACTGGCTTATTCTCCACGACTTGCTGTTTGCTAACTTGTACCATATAGGACCAAGTGCCCAGGGATGGCACCACTAATAATTTCTCACACTAACCATCAGTCAGAAAAATGTCCTACAGACATGCCTATAGGTAAGCTGATGAGACACTTTCTAAGTTGGGAGTCTGTTTTCCTAAGTAGCTTATTTCAAGTTAATGTAAAACTAACCAACACTTAACACACACACATATAGTACACATCATGCCAAAGAAGAAGAAGGAGGAGGAGGAGGAGGAGGAGGAGGAGGAGGAGGAGGAGGAGGAGAGGAAAAGGAAGAGGAAGAAGAAGAAGAAGAAGAAGAAGAAGAAGAAGAAGAAGAAGAAGAAGAAGAAGAAGAAGAAGAAGAAGAAGAAGAAGAAGAAGAAGAAGAAGAAGAAGAAGAAGAAGGTGAAAATGTTTAAATGCCTCGTGATAAAATAGTTTTGCCATAAAACTCAAGTTGAACAAGATTACTTACCATTGAGCAGCTACTCAGTGAATCTGATGACTCAGAGGTGTTGGCTATAAATTGCCAGGGTTATTGTTATAGACAGTAACTATTTGCTCATGAATATATGAGCTAGTAAAACACAACATTTAAAGACCAAATTTGATTCTCTACATTTCTGAGATCATTACATTCAATTCACTTTTCAAAATGAAGGCTAGTTACAATTTTTTTAAAAAAAATAATCTTTCTATAAATGATAGGTTGACAATTAAACAAATGATTACTTGATTGTCTTTTATAGATAAGTCATCATTGTCGCAGAGGAATCAGTTTGACAACATAGAACCGAACATGCAAAGGTACTTTAAGATGTTGAGAAATTACCTCATGGGTAATACTATCTGCATATCATCTTCCCTGGGATTATAGGTTAATCATTACACAAGCCAGAATGATAGCTCACTTGGTAAAATGTTTGCTTTGCAAACATGAGGACACCCAATTCATTCCCTAAAACTGACACACACACAAAATCCAGGCCTGGTGGCTCTTGCTTATAATGCCAGTGCCAAGAAGCCTAAAGAGAAGGATCCCTGGAGCTCTGTGACCAGCCAGCCTAAATGAACAAGTGAATTCCAAGCTAGGGAGTAACAACTGAGCAGAGACACCCAAAGGTGAATTTTATGGTACACACACACACACACACACACACACACACACACACAGGCACACACAAATACACATAGTCACACACTCTCATACTCACACATATATTCATGGACACACAATGAGACGCACTCCATGCATATACTCAAGCATACACACAAACCCACACACAAACACTCTTGCACATGCACACACACAAACATACACACATAAGCATGTGTACACATACCCCCCCCCCCAAAACACTGTTTATAGATTTCTGAGGCTTAGAAAGCTTGAGCAATGATCCGCTCCCATTTGCTGCTGGCTTGAATTATAAACTGAGTGGTTACTGCAGGCAGCTGGGGAGTTAGAATGTGTCTGGCATGACTGGACTCCGCTGGGTACAAAGCCCAACTTACATAACCATCCCTTAGCGTTGTGAGCTCAGCATTATCATCTCTTGTGTCACGTGAGAACCCTGAAGATCAAAGAGGTTAAGTGATTACTTCAAGGTTACATGACAAATCCATGAGGCTCCAGGCGCACAGCCTTGCGTCTCTCCTCTGGACGCATAAGGATACCAGTGCGGTGCTTTATGCTGCAGAAGTTTCTCCTCATATAACGGTGTCCAGGGATACAGACTTTTTTTTTCTAAAAATAACTCCTCCGATGGCAGAGGCATCCACCTGGACATCCTCCAGCTACTCCAACGTCATTGTTCTCTGTGCTCAGCACCATGGATCTAAAAGCCCCTGTGCTACTTTTTTTTTTTTTTTTAATTTTATTTTTTTGATGCAACTAGATTTTGAGAATAGACTTCTCCAAAGCAGGCTGATGTTCTAGATAATTATTTTGAAATCTCTATTTTTTTTTATTAAACGACGAAAAGGATGAAAACACGGTAATCCCTTAAATCTGCACTATCAACACAAAAGTCCTATTTATTTGTGAGCTTTCCTTCCACCATAACAACTTTGTGAAGAAGATAGAGGAGAAACTACGTCCCTTTCAGTGACAGAAAGGATCCACTTGTCTTTCTCACCCAGAGGCAGAGACTGAGTCTCACATGTGGATATGTGAATAGCTCACGGTCTTATAGAGACAGGATACATCAGAGCCTTAACACAAACACCAAATCTCAGGGGTGGAAAGATGTCTCAGTGAGTGCAAGCATTTGTCACAAAGCTTGGCAACCTGAGTCCAACCCCACAAACCATGTAAAGGTGGAAGGAGAGAACTGAGTCCACAAGATTGTCCCTTGACCGCCACAGAGATGTCACCACCTGGGCACGTCCCCAAACACATCATAATAATAATAAAATAAGATGCGCTCTAAATCCAGCTTTCTCTCTATCATTCCCAGCCTCCTCCTGACGACAGCCATCTCTACCTGCAGTTCTCTGAAGAAGAATGATGGCCAGGACTTCCTGGAGGCAGAGGGAGAGGAGCAGAGACAGAGGTGAAAGGACACACAGCACAAGCCTACCCTGGTGGCTTTCTTCCAGGCTGCCTGCCTCACAGCCCACTGCCATGCCTTGTACCCACCCTACCACTCAGCCCCTTTCAATCTACCTGGAGGAAAGCCAACTTTAAATATAGTCGCAAGGGCAGCTGGGAGCTTTTGCTCAGGACAGTGGATATGAGCAATTAAGGCTAATGAGACAGTAGAAAATACTGCTGGAGCTTACAGGAAAGGAAGGCATGATGTCTCTCTCAAAAGGCAGGCAATCCTGCTGGGTCCTGAGTCTACTGCAACCATTATGACACCATGAGAAGTGACCTTTTTGATTGTGTATCAAGGTACTTAATCCACTCTTGAACCTCACCCTACATGTGTATGATGTATGAATGAATAGACATACACATCTGTCTCTTGCATATTGGTAGCACACATGTAGTGACCAAGGGACAACCTCGGTGCCTGCTCTCCCCTTCTAACTCACTTAAGCCAGTCTCTTTGTTGTTCTCTTCTTCATGCACCAGGGTAGCTGAGGTTCTCTTGTCTCTACTTCCCATCTCCCCAGAGGAACAACAGATTACAGATGTGTACACAGCACCACACACACCTTTTTCTTGGACTCTGGGTATTCTAACTTAGGTTCTCACATGAGTGCAGAAAATGTTCTACCCACTGAACCATGCTTCCTAATCCTGTTTGTTCCTGGCTTTTAACAGAACCTTAAGCAGATGCGTTATGAAAGCCATTTGATATCTTCTATTTTTAAACCAGTTTGATGAATCTTCCTTTACTTGAAAGCAAATGCACATTCCCCTATAGGCAAGCATCTGTTTATACAACAGGGATCAGACTTGATTACCCGGTGCTTAGTGGAGGCTCTGACTAGACCATCACAATGTCACTGCTCTTGAATACACACTGGGGGCTGAGCCATTACCTCCTGCCGCTCTTCACTCTGACGGCTTGGAATAACTCGATAACATTCCTCCTTTGAGCAGCCCTTTCCCCTACAAATGTCTGTGACACCAGCACAAAACATGCCATGAGGGCAGACCCGCTTAGCACACAGCATCTTCATTTCGAGTCTCAGCTCAGCAAGGTGACTGGCAGGTGGAACCAAGGGGGGCAGGGGATCAAGTGTGATATTTTGACAACTAGTGACAAGAAGAGTGATGTATAGAAGAAGCTGAGGTCAGTGTGTGAGTCGCCCTAGTAATGGTATGTAAGAGCTAATGACGTGCTGTGTGTTAGAGAAGCCTATTACAGCACAAAGCACTAAAAAATGGCGCAGAATGGTATGGTTCTCTCTCTCTCTCTCTCTCTCTCTCTCTCTCTCTCTCTCTGTGTGTGTGTGTGTGTGTGTGTGTGTAAAGGTGCAGGATAGTGTGTTTTTCTTTGTGTGTGCCTGCACACACACATGCTTATGCTTATAGAGGCGAGAGAACCCACCAGGTCCCCTGCACCTGGAGTTACATGAAGTAGGAGCTGCCTATCTTGGGTACTACGAAATGTGCTCTGGTCTTCTGAAAGAGCAAGTGCTCTTACCCACCAGGCCAAGCCACTTTTCGAATCCCTATTTGGCTTGTTTGTTTGTTTACTTGTTTGTTTGTTTGTTTGTTTACTTGTTCATTTGTTTGTTTTTGAGACTTGGTCTCAAATAGCCCAAGCAAGCTGGCCTTAAACTTGGTATACTGCCAAGGAAGACACTAAATACTTAAAGCAGTCCTCCTGCCTCTTCCTCCAGGGTGCTGAGATCATATGTGTGCATCAGCAAACCCCTCCCAGAATGGTACCACTAAGAAGACATTTATTTGCTATTGTCAACATGAAAGTCCTAAGAGCAGGTCAATGACATAATATATCTGTTGTCCTTTTTTGCAAATAATTTCAATAGGGTCCATTAAAAATATCTGCACAAGACCACGATTTTAACTGAAATGACTCGGGGACTGGATCTCTTAGGACTACTCTCTTGTCTGGTGATCTCAAGAAAAAGGGTTCTATGTTCGGAAACCTTTTGTAAATTCTCCGTGTCTCACCTGCCTACAATTTATTTCTCTTTTCTGTAGAGATGGTATTCTAAACCCGACACTGAGCCTGAAGTTGTGAAGTACATGGTACCAACCCCATCCATCAGAACTGTGGCGAGACTAGGACACACAACCATCATCACATTCTATCTCCCTGAAATGAGACAATGGTGGCAGTCAGTGTGTGTCATTGTGGGCATTCACATGTCATCATGGGAATTCACATGTCATGGGTATTCATGTGTCATCATGGGAATTCATGTGTCATCATGGGAATTCACATGTCATCATGGGTATTCATGTGTCATCATGGGAATTCATGTGTCAGCATGGGCATTCACATGTCATCAAGAGAATTCATGTGTCATGTAATCATAGGTATTCATGTGTAATCATGGGCATTCACATGTCATCATGGGTATTCATGTGTAATCATGGGCATTCACGTGTCATCATTGGTATTCATGTGTCATGTCATCATGGGCATTCATGTGTCACCATGGGCATTCACATGTCATCATGGGAATTCACATGTCATCATGGGTATTCATGTGTAATCATGGGCATTCACGTGTCATCATGGGTATTCATGTGTAATCATGGGTATTCATGTGTAATCATGGGCATTCATGTGTCATGTCATCATGGGCATTCATGTGTCACCATGGGCATTCATGTGTCATCATGGGTATTCATGTGTAATCATGGGCATTCACGTGTCATCATGGGTATTCATGTGTAATCATGGGCATTCACGTGTCATCATGGGTATTCATGTGTCATGTCATCATGGGCATTCATGTGTCATCATGGGCATTCATGTGTCATCATGGGAATTCACACAGTAACTGGTAACTTCTGAAAAACGTTTACTTCTATCAGATTTGCTAGCTTATGTTTCTTATGCATCCATCAGTCGGTCTGTCCACTTCTCTCTCAGTGTGCATGTGCATACATAAGCATATTGTATGTGTGTGGTTGTGTGTGTGTGTGTGTGCGTGTGTTGTGATTTCAGAGTCATTGATTACTCCTTACGACCCACAAGAACATCTTGGTGAGGTGAATCTATCCAAGGAAAAATAATCAGAGCTGAGGGATAAGGAAAAGCATTTCATAATCATAATGCTTTTGAAGTCCTCGATCCAGCTCTGCCTGAGAGCCATGAATTCTCAACTGTATATACATTTCACTTTTAAAAAGTAACCATGGGGAAGACTTAAGAAACATCACAGGCATGCTGCTTTACTCCACACTCAATGACAGACCACTGTGGGACTGGAAAACAGTTAGACTCCTATTGCTTTTCTCACAGCCTTTGCTCACATTGTCCCAAGGCTAAGCTGTCATTGGCTAAGTTAAAAGAGCCAGGCATCAAAAGTAAGTGTAATCCACTCATAGTATCTTATGAGGTGGAAAAATAGAGACAAGGTGAGAAAGTGAAGCTCTGCCATTTAGTGAGTATAAAGTTTCATTTGGGGTAGAGTTCTGGAGACGGTAAGTGTCCTCTGCATACCTAACAGTACGCAAGGAGAAAATCACTAGTGTGGATGTACTGAAGCTTAAGCGTGAAGATGTTTCAAAATGGTAAACTCCGTTCTTCATCTTTACTCCAAACTGTTTTAAAAGTCTTCTGGATTTCTTCATCAGGTTGAACTTGCATGTAAAATGGTTCTTTTATTTGCATTTTCTCTGGTTTGTTTAATGAGTAACTATTTAGGGACAGATCCTAACTCAGCCCCAACCACACCAGAGAGCATGTCAGGCTTACATCACAGGTTACTTGGTTATCAATCCTCATATACAGTCCAAGTGGACACAAAATATATACAACTGTGAGGGCAAAGAACTAATCCTCCAAATATTTAAGATTACTCTCTTGACTAAGACACACTGCCCTCTCCAAACCAGAGGTCACATCACTCCTAGGCTAGCCACACATACACTGTTCTTTTTGAGTCTTCCTAAGCCAGTTGTAATCCTGGGTGAGATGCCCTAGGTTTGATGCAGAGTTCATTTAGTAAAGAATTGGGGATGTTGAGATTGCATCCAGCATGGAAAGAAGACAAGAACCTGCTTGTTAAATCAGCCGTCATCAGCATCTGTTCTAGATAAAACAATTCTTGTCTTCAAGCTATTGTGAGATGGATAAAGTTTGTGTTGTTTCTCGCTGTGCCTTAAAGTGGCTTTTCTGATGATATATTCATTGGCACAATGTTTGAAACACAGATCATAAAGAAAAGAGCAGCAGCTGATTGAGGAGATGGGAGAGCAGTCATAGACACTGTCATCATTGTCTTTGTCATCACATGGTCACATCAAGGGGCTGATATCCCAAAAAACATGTACAAAGACACAAGACCAAACAGGCCTCATAGATGATGTAAGTTATGTGATGGCTTCTCAGGAGAAGAAAGGGGAAATGCATGTCATCTTGTTGATCACTACTTGAAGAGCTAATGAAGCTTCTTTTGACCACTGGTACATAAATGTAGATCAAGATGTAAAAAGCAGTCAATGGTTTGTGTTTTTCTACGTGAATGAATCCAAGTGCGATTGTGAGGTCAGACCTAGAAAGCAATGGACTGTCATGGGGGCTGATCCAAAGGCCATATCACCCTTCAGGTCTTGAATTTTGCTAAAAAGCTATATCAAGCCACATAGGAAAGGTGTCCTAGATTATGATAACACACAGCTATATATCAGGAGTATTAGGCCAGCCTAGACACATACTGATCATTGACTCCCCCAACCTGGCAAGTTAGCTCTTGCCTTCAGTCATCTTAGGGGAATTTTTAGCACCTGAAATAATAAGACTTAAACACAAGGAAAATTAAACAATGCCACACTTTTTCAGAGGGCCACTATGTCAGACAACTTTATGCTTTTACTACCTGGGAATTATGAAGTGATCTTGTGGGATGGCTTAAACCCCTCCCAGCTGGGACCTGGAAGAAATAAAGACAAGAATTTCATCTGTATTTCTAAACTGGCCTTCTGCTTCCATCTAATGCCCTGGGATGCTTTACACAGCCTTCAACCTTCTTAAGAGCTTTAAGGAATGAGTAAAAGGAATAAAATATTCTCATTTTCTAAAAGTCATTGAATTAAATGGGAGACAGCTTCTACACAGCAGGTGAATACCTATCTAAAAGGCTGACAATAAAACAATCAGTTTCATGTGATAGATGTCTGCTCAGAGGGGATGATTTGCCTGCCTGTCTCATGAAAGGAATCTGCTGTGGACATAATTGATCCACTACCACTATAATCCATTATCTACACAGTGGCAATAGCAAGGGCTGATGAGCCTAGAGCAGGCTGAAATCCCATCCAAATGCTATTTTCCCCTCCAATTCCTTTCTATGCTTATTGCCACTGGGAGCAGAAGAGTTGTGGCGGCTTTTGTGACAGTAAGACCATGAACTTTCTTTCATGCAAAGGCAACTGAAGGACTGCTGTCCACTCCATGGTCATTCCTTCTTGCCTAGGGTTAGGGAAGGCCATGGACTCTTAGAAACGGTTGGAAAATGAAGTTCAATACTATCTGGAGTTCAGTAGCTTTTCTGGTGGGCCTCTTATTCAAGCACTTGGCTCTCTCACTGAGGTACTCTCTAGCTTGCCCTAGGAAAACCACATAACCTGGCTCATAGGCTTTTGTCTATGGAAGAGCCCTTCGAAGAGACTTGCTCCCACGTCCTAGTTTTTATGAAAAACAAATGAAGGCTCAGAACAGGAAGCTCCACAGCTGAGCTCACACAGCAGACGGAGGCTAAAACTCTTCAATCTCTTCATGTCCATCTTCTTATGAATCACACCAAGCAATGTCATCAGTATGGAATAGCAGCATTCTCCCAGTACTTTGTGTCTATTGCTCCCAGTCTTCATCACAACTGCATAACTGAGCATTGTCACTCCTGTGGGGGGTTTTAATGAACATACCCTCATAGGCTCATATATTTAAGTACTTGGTCCCCAGTGGGTAGAACTATTTGAGAAGGATTAAGAGGTGTGGCTTTGTTGAAGGGGTGTGTCATTGGGGATGGACTTCAAAGTTTTAAAAACCCATCATCCTTAGTTCTCTCTGTGTGTGTCTCTCTCTGTGTTTCTGTGTCTCTGTCTCTTTCTGTCTTTCTCTATCCCCCTGCCTCCTGCTTGTGGATCAGATGGAAGCACCATGCCTATCTACCTGCTACCATGTTCTCTGTCATAATGAATACAAGTTCTAATCCTCTGGAACCATGATCTTTGAATTTGAAAAGTATAGCGCCCATAGACTTGTGTGTTTGGATGCTTGGCCTATAGAGAGCAACACTATTAGAGGTGTGACTTTCTTGGAGTAGGCATTGCCTAGTTTGAGAAAGTGTGTTACTGTGAAGCTGGTCT
This sequence comes from Micromys minutus, assembly GCF_963924665.1. NCBI lineage: Eukaryota > Metazoa > Chordata > Mammalia > Rodentia > Muridae > Micromys > Micromys minutus. The sequence goes on from NC_137984.1 coordinate 28,856,719, forward strand.
TTGAGGTTATATATGCTCATGCTATGCCCAGTTTCCCAGTCTCTCCTTCTGCTCCCTGCAGATCATTATGTAGAATTCTTGGCTACTCTAGTACCAGTTCTGTCTGCATAATATCAAGCTTCCCACCATGATGATAATAAACTTAACCTCCAAAATTTAAGGCAGCTCCAATTAAATGTTTTCCTTTGTAAAAAAAAAAAATTAGGTGTCTCTTCATACCAATAAAATCCTAACTGAAACAGTTGCTTTGGTCATGGTTCTTTGTCACAGCAAGAGAAAAGTAACTTAGACACCTTCTTTCACAGTATAGAGTACCAAGTCTCAGAAAAATGTGAATAGTTTTCCATGGAGAACATTGCTAACACAGAGGTGAATTGGTTACAGACCTAACTAGCTCTTTAACTCTGGAATTCCGACTCTACACCCTAACCTTAGAAGTACACAGGAGAATTTGAAACTCCACTACTCTCAGGCTCTAGAAAAAGATTCCCTCAACATCTACACAAACCTTCCCTATTGTAGCTTCCACCCATAGACATGAGAGAAACTCCTAATCACCTGCAGCCTTTCATCCTGTGAGACCTTTTCTCAATATTTCACAAAGTTCTTCCTAATGCTGATAGAGGCATTTCATTATGAGCTTAGAAATCATGTTTTATCCTATCATTAGACTGCTTATTTTAATCACACATTTTTGGGCACAATGTCCTGTAAACAAGCATGTTTTCATTTCATCATATGACTTTTCACATAATGAAAATGTAAACTAATGTTTATTTTTCCCAGATAAGGCATTGATAACAGACCAAAGAAAATTTTCTATACAAATCTACTTCAGTAAATTTACTGGGGTTACTTACAAGGGGAAGTGTGAGGGATTGACAAGAACTTGGATAACACTGGTAACAGCAACATCAAAAAGTCAACCTCAGTATTAGTGACCATTTTTTGAAAAATGCCACCTTGTCCATTTTGAAAAATGCCACCACTCCATGTATGACTTATGAGCAACTTGACACATCTTCCCCTTTAGAATGCAACCCCCCCACACACATACACACACACATACACACAAACAAATAACTGTTACTGTAGATAAACTTGGGAGGGAACTTGTGAATTCTGTAAATGTCTGTCTTCTGAGACTTGAAAGTCTTACTCACTTCCTAAGTCTTGTGTTCCTCCATCCAGGAGGGAGTCTTTCAATTTGGAAAACCCCAAGCAACATGATGTGGGAAAGAGAATGTGAGGGGAGAGGGAGGGGAGAAAGAGGGGAAAGGATTATCTTGTGGATGGTGGACTTGAGAATACCTCTGAGTGCCTTCAGAAGAACCCTGGTTTCCCATGAAGACTGTGACCCTTCCTTGTAGGAGCCGCTGTGGAATCCCAATGCCTACTTCTGTCAAGCATATTTGTTACTACAGATATAGTACAGTAAAACTCAAGAACTCATAGGACAGTAGTTCTCAGAAATTCCAGGAAGTGTGGCAATCAGTTCATTCAATACCATTAGCCTTCCTCTTTACCACTACCTTCCTTAGACTTCCTGGGAGATACTAGACTTACAGTCTTGACTTCAGTGAGTTTTGTCTTTTGAGCCTCTGTTTTACATGTTTTACATTTCCACAATAAAGACAACCTGGCAAGATTACAGTTAGGACAAGCCCATATAAATGTTCTTATTCAAAGCTCCGTGCCTAGTCAACAAGGAGGAAAGACAGCTTCTTTTCTCCATCTCCTTTTTCTTCCTTCCTGTCTTTCTTTCTCAGTCACCCCACTCTTTTGTCGTAGCTCGCTTATGTCTTATACTATTCCTGCTCCCCACAGATTTTTCTACCACCTTACATTCTCTGTAATACTGACTTCACCTGGCCTATGCTAAAAGGGACCCAGGAGGAATGTGGACTAATTTAATGGTGGTTTATTGGCTAGAGATTATGAGAGAGAAGATGAGGTAAAATAATAAAAGGTTGTTATCTACAGAAAACCCATGTATATGGTAGAGCAGTTCCCTGTGGCTGACTCTGCTCTCACCCCAGGCAGTGGAAACATCATTCTTCTCTGGAGTAGAGCTGGTTGAACAGCTGGGCCAATGAATAATGGGCGATAGGGATGAGGTGGCACTAAATGCCGAGCTTCTGCTGCAGGGTCCAGAGCTAGTCTTGCTCACCATAGTGAAAATGGTGTTAAAGTGGGGCATCAGGAAGCATCATGCATGGCAAGCAGAGCCACTGAGACCCAGGAACCATGGAGACACTTCTGCTGCTGTAAGCTAGTGGCACTTTGAGTGTTCCAGAATCAAAACTCTCTCATAGAACACCCTATTCTAAACCTTGGCTTTCATATGGTGCCCCCTGTTAGTTTGAGGGGAAACACTAGAATATGATATGTGAACCTTGAACCTTGAACCTTGCCTTGTTGAACCTTACATATATGAGGACTAAAGATCAATTCCTGAAACCCTGAAAAAAAGCCAGAGCAGTGGTACATACATGTGATCCCAGCACTGAGGAAGTAGAAGCTCCCAAGGGATAGCTTGCCAACCTATCTAGCTTAATTGGTGAGTTCCAGGCCAGTGAGAGACCTTGTCCCCAGAGAATTGAATGCATACATACGTAAACATATGCACACACAGTAAAAAAAGGAGAAAAAATATAAATTCTTAGGTCCCACCCTGGACCTACTACGGACCGTTCTTGTGTGATCCAGAGCTGGAGAACACTCGTTCCATGGGAGTTGGACTTGACATCTAACAACCTATGACTACAGAGTCCCAAGTTGTTCTTTTTGTACTTATTTGTCAATCCTTCTGATTATTTTATGAAGGAAATACCAATCTGAGGCCAATATACCTTTACCAGCTGACTCACACCTGCTAGTACCCATTTTAGCAAGAAAATAGACTTAGCTAGCCTCAGATTCCAGGATAGGCAAGGGTGGTTAGGCTGATTATAAAAAGTGTTGTTTTATTTTAACTTCAATGGTTATCTTTTGTTCATGACAACTGATACCAGTTTTCTAGGTAAGATAGAGAAGGTAAGTTATTCTAACAGATCTATAGGAAGAATTGTACTTATAGAGAATCGTACACATAGTGAGATGAAGTGACTTTGAGCTTTCCTTCTGGGTTAGGGAATCATTACTTTGGCATTCCTGACCTCTGACCTCTTTACCCAGTATCACTGATTAAAGAAAATTTTATATGCTTTGCAAGGGCTGAGGGTGAGGAGCATGCTGTATTTATTTTACATTTGGGAATGAGATGGGGATGTTCAGAGCTTACTTTTGGAATTTAGATATCTAGCATAGAATTTGAAGATTAATACATATCCAATCCAACTGATATCAGGATTAATGATTTTCTTTGTTTAAAATACTGTGTACGGGAAGAGTTGTACAACATACATACATATTGTGGCAGAGATGTGTGTGTGCAGGCAAGTGCACAGGGGAAACACCAGAAATAAACACTGGTGTCTTTCCTACATGGCTCTTGACTTTTGACAGTACTCCTCACTGAGTCTGAAGCTCTTTGGCTGGCTGCCCACTTAGTTGCCGGGTCTGTCTGCACTGCCCCCTTTCAGGACTGGAGTTACAGTCACACACGTGCCATTCCCATAAGTGCTGAAAATTTATACACAGGTCTCTGAGCTGAGCTCTCTCTCCAGGCCCGGGTTTTTTTCCTTTAGCACACCTTTAAGGTGACCTGACATATGTTGAGTTTCATTTGTGCCTTCCTTTTTTTATCTTCCTCAACCCTGAAGCACCGCTGCCAGCCAAAGGGCTCCACATCAGCCTGTGTGTGGCCAGGGAGCTACCGTGGCTTAGAATTCTTAGTCTTTATATCTGTCAAAGACAGGCGCGCCAATGAGCTTGGAAATCTTAGAGGGGGAAAAAAGGCTTAAGACATTCACTGTTATGAACCAGAAGACAAAATTAAATGATTGTCTTAAAGCCTTGGGCCAATCCTTCCTTAGCCCTGCTACCATTCATTCAAGTAGTTCAGTCAGAGGGATGTCATTGATGACCCTGCTGATAAGCAGTACTAGCGAAAGGGTAAGATGCCCTGTGCTCATATTTGTGTGTATCCGGTCTCCATCATCAAGATGCAGTGGAATCCCAGGGCCACTGAAGCTGCTGCTGTGCTAGTCCCATCAGGGTACTGGTCTCTGCAGCTTCAGTACTAGAGAGCAGTGACCTGTTTTGCATTATTGATGGCTACGTTCTGAGTATCTCAAATATGTATTCAACAAGTTAATCAATACTTCTATAGAGCCCATTTGCTGGAACAAGAAAATGAAGATGTGGCCTGTCCAGATTTAATTAGAAATATCACCATCTAATAGTTGATAGTGTAATGTGTGCTGATCGCTACTATCATGCTCTGAATATTTGGCAATATTTCTGCTCCAATGATGCTGGGAACTTCTGATAAGGTTGGTATTCACCAGAAGCTTTTCATTAAAGAAGGATGGGAGAGGGACCTTGTAAGAAATCATATTACATTGTGACCTTGGGTTGCAATCTATGCAAGATCTGACCCTTAGTTTCCCTCTCCTGCCCTTTGCTGGCTGGGTAAAGCTATCTTGGGCACTCAGAACTAATTTGTCTCTAAATGGAGTCCTACATGATTGCTATAAAGGTATCCCAAATCTTCTAAAATCCAAACGTATCCAAGCAATTGCTCATAAAGGCATTAATTTTTAAGGTCAAATTAAGTGACTTCATGCTGCAAATCAGTCTACTCAATGTATGTTAAATAACTGATTCGCTTAATGAGGTTAAATGTGCTAGGACCGTCTGGTCTCTATCTTGTTTATTTGTTTGTTTGTGACAGAACTTAGAGTGTAGCCCTATCTGATCTGGAACTTGCTGTGTAGATAAGGCTGGCTTAGAATTCACAGAAGTCTTCCTGCCTCTGTCTCCAAAATGCTGGGATTAAAGGTGTGTGCCACCACACCTAGCTAGTTTCTATCGTTTTGGTATAGAAGAATTTCCAGGACACTCACCTCAGAGAACCAGGGTTCGATATAAGCTGTATATATCTCCTCTGACCACTTAGCCTGAATAACTATCCGACCTGACCTCACTGAAGATCCCTTCCCTGTTCCAAAATATAACTTCATTCCTCTGATACACATATAATGTGCTTCTTGTTTTCTGAAATGTATTATCATTTTAATAGAGGCAAGAGAAAGACGCTCATTTACTGAGCTATGCGTGTATTCGAGAACATTCCAACTCTAGGGGATGTTCGTTTCACAGACAAGAGGAGAAAAGCAAAGAGTTAAACGCGACAAGGTCATAGATTGAAAATCCTTGTAGGTCTTCAGAAACTTCAAATATCTGAAATGTTGTAGATTCTAAAACAAGCTTGATACACTTGGGCTTTTGGTCTCCTCTTCTTCGAGAGCCAGAGAGAGAAACTAACCTCCCCATTCCTTGTTTTCAGTATCCAATTGAGGTAGGGGAAGACAGTTGAAAGTACCAAGGCCTCCTCAAGGAGGTGGGGGACAGGGGCTTCCAAGGGGCAGGAAGCAGGCCTAGCTGGGTAGCTGAATCCAAGAGCTATGGAACTGTTGACAGAAGCCATCCCGACCAGCACAGCGACACTGCAGAGTCCTACCCCACCCTGCTTTCCTAGGGCATAGAACTGCCCTGGCTCCTCTGCTCCAAGCAGCGGAAGATACTGGAGGCTGGAGGCTGCACCTGGAAGTTCAGGAAGGCGGGTGAGGTGTAGTGAGTGACAGGGGGGGGGGGGTTAGTGATGCTAGGACTCAGTAATGGAAGGGGCTGGGTTAGCCACGTGATTACAAGGAGGCGGAGATAGGCAAGCTGGAGAGCAGACTGGCAGGCGCGCGGGAGGGGTGCGGAGGGGGTTCGATCTGAATAATTGAGGAGCGGCTCAGCAGCAGCCGCTGCCTCCTGCCTTCCTTTATCACCACCACCGCCCCCAATCTAGGCTGTAAGTGCAGACCGCCGGACATTAGCATCCAATCCAGACCATCATCTCCAGCCCCTCTGGTGAGTGGATGCCCCCTTCACCACAGCCTTTGCCCCCTGCGCGGCCCCTGGCTTCCCAGATAGACCCCAGCGACTAAGATGAACCAGGGAGCTCCAGACACCCGCAGGGAGGAAGCGGGAACATGGCGCGGAGGATGAGGGCAACCCACGGGAAGGGGATCCCTGGAAAAAAAAAAGGTGCGAGGTCAGGGTCGCGCGGGCTCCCTCTGGGAGTGGGACCCCGGTGGCATCCGCGCTGTGGGGACGCGCGGGAGCTGGCAGGAGGAGCGCGGGCTGGCGCAGCCTCCGCCGCGGCGGGAGCGCGAGGCTAAGATGCTGGGAGCAGTGTGGGCCTCCCAGGTCTCCGCAGTCGCGGGGCCCATCCTGTCCTCCAAGCCTTTGCACGCACCTGACGGGGCAACTGGGCTCTCGGCCTGGAAACGAGCCCTTGGAAAAAGGAGAGGTGTTTTCCGGGGCCGCAGTCCCAAAGGAAGGCGGGGACATCAATCTGTCCTTTTACCAGAGCAAAACTCTTCAAAGGGACTCCAAGGGAGCCCTGAGCCCCGACTTGGCTGGTGCGCCACGGGGAGCATCTGTCCCCGGCCAACCGGGAGACCGTGCGGTGAGGAGGATGTGACGGGAGAGGTATCCGGGTAGGTTCCTGCCCGGATCCAGCGGCTCTTGCCCGCACTGCTTCGCCTCTTAAGCCTGGGCTTTTCCTCAGCCCCAAAGTACATTCAGTTTCCCATGAATTCTAAGGCCAGAGTAGGGTGGCGTGGCCCCGAGCCTCCTATCTCCACTGAGTCACCCCTCCTCCCCCTCCAAGTGTGCATTTTACATCACGATCAAACAGTAAGGTAGAGGCTGTCAAATAACTGACAGAGGGGAAGATGAGGGAAGGTGGGAACAGCACGGCTGTCGCCTGTTCTTGGTAGTGATTTCGCTACGTGTGCAAAACTCGGTTCATTGAGAGCTTGAGACTAGAGGCTCAAAGGATGTTCGCCTGAGTGGCAGAAGCAGTAACTGGCCAGAGTAGCCAAGGGCTACGGGGATACGGATAACCTGCCTCGCTCGCGGGTGGCGGAGAGAGCAGGGGCTCCGGTGGAAGAGCTGGCGAGAGACCCAATAGTGTATCGCTGTCCGGGGTGCTGAAAGTTGTCTGCTGAGAGGTAAATATCTGGGAACTGGTAGCAACCGCGCTGGTTGGCCAGCTTTCCCTGCTTTTGAGCTCTAACACCAAAAGGGCATTGTCTCTTGTTTACCAAGAAAACAAGCGAGGATCCTTTGTTTTCCCGGTTCTCTGCTTTCCCGGACTTTCTTTGGAGATTCCCAGCATGTCTGGGTAGAAAAATAAGGGGGTCCTGTCATTCCAGGATGTGGTTTGGTGACTCTGGATGATGCTCTCATTGCCTGCTCTGAGTCGTCTGGTCCATGATGTGTTGAAAAAGCAGTTAGGGATGCTGTCCTCACAAACATTTCTGTAGCTTTTAGGAACCAGAGAACTGCAAGGCTACAGAAAACTAAGTGAATTAATTAAAGGGGAGATGGATTCGTGCTTGTTCTGGGTTTTGGCTCTTCTCTGTATGCTTCTCCCACCACCGTAGGTTTTTGCATCCTCCAAACACAAATTTTAATGCAGTGTGGGTTTGTTTCTTTAACTAGTATCCCATGAGTAAGATGAAGAATGAAATGAAGCAATAGGGATGGGGGGGGGCGCTAAGAGACTATTTACTGAGCACCTACAGTCTTCTGGACAATGCCATCTCATTTAAGCATCACAGCAATACTTAATCATATGTAACACAGATGGAAAATCTGTGATTAGGGATCATGAACCTAGAGGTTGCGTTCACCCTGTGTTCTGCTTGGCTTCCATGCTCTTGTTCATGTATGTAAGGTTCAGCAGCGTGATGAGGCGTAAAGATATAGTAAACGACAAAGGAGGGATGCTTTCTCTTGCACACACTCCGCTCTCCCTCGAACCATTTCTTCTGTAATCCGCTCACCCACCCTCTGTCACTCACCCCCGCCCTGCCAAATGTCTCGTGCCTGCCACAACTGTTCACACAACTTGAGCTCTAGCTTTACAGAAACAGGTTGGAAGCTAAACCAGCAGGCTTTCCAGGAAGGACAAGAACTAGAAGAGAAAAATATCTGGGAAGCCAGATAGACCTTCATTTTAGATTTGTGCTGTCGTGTTGGGGTGAGAACAGTGGTGAGCATGTGTTCGGCGTTTAGCAACACTGTTTTACAGAAAGCAGACTGTGGGAACACAGGGCTTCCATTCTTCCCAGCCACTTAGTTGAAGGTAGTATCTGAGTCCTGCAACTGTGTTCCAAAGCCACCACCCTTCTCCCTTACCCACAGGGCCTGAAATACTTACCCACAATGCCTCTTTTGTCACCTTTCATGGTACAACAGTATCACAACATAGCACAAATGCCTAACATACAGATGGCTAGTTCTTCACCTTCTCCTCTTCTGGCTCTGCTCCAGTACCGTCTGCCTCAGTGTCCCTGGAACACATAATCAATCTTCAATGACATGCTTCCCATGAATCATTTCACAAACAGGGATGATGGTGTGGCTGTCTTCACCATGCTTTTGTCATCTGTACTTTCTCTGTCCCAGTCCAACAACAGTATTCTCAAAATCTGATGATGCCAAGCAGTTCTCCATGCTTCAGACGGACTTGGAAGAAGCCTCTAAAATAATCTAGGAAGAAATATAGATCACTAAATGGTGCCAGTGTTTACAAATGCTTTCCACAGGTCAGCCATGATGGAAAGTCCTCTCATCTAGCATTTCTTGGGGTCTCCCCAGTTTTTCCAAGTAAGTACCGAGCTTCATCAGAGGCGGTCCTGAGATTGCAGGGCACTCTAGCAGACTCTGAGAGCTCATTCCCTTTTCCTTGCTTCTCTTACTAGCCTGTAGTAAAACCTCATCTTTATTCTTTGGATTCCCGTAGCCCTAGTGAGTAGACATTTTTGCGCTGGATTAATGGTGCTGTCTTGCTCCAAAACTTAGTTTAGAAATTCAAATTGAATCCAAGTGGCACTGAAATGCACATTTGGCCCTTCCTCAGAGACCCCCAGATGCCTTCTTATTGCTGTTGCCAACAGTGTGCTTCAGTCCCTCCCGAGGCCAGTTAAAGCATAACTAGTATCACATTCACATTAAATAACCCCACAAGCCCAAAGATGCTACCGATGGGATGTTCTGGGCCCTACGAACCATAATTTTAAACTGTACAGAACCTCTCTGTCCAGTATGGTAGTCAAGAGCTACATAGACCTATTTAAAGTCAAACTGTAACTAAAATATTTAGAGGTCAGTATCTCATATTTCAAGTGCTCAATAACCATAGGTGGCAAGTGGTTATGTTGTCAGGCCTGTTAGACAATACCGCTTTAGAAAGTGCTTAGGCATTGAAAGAAACTAAGGATTTAAGACTCTTTTTGAAGATTCTCGCCAGAAAGGAGAAAAGACTACTTGTGCCTACTGTATCTCTAGCCCCAAAGATGGGCAGGGTAGTCCAGACAGCAAGGAGCTCTGTGTCAGCTTTGAGGAGCTGGTAGCCACGGGAGTCTGCTTCCTATAAACTCTGTGAATGGATTGGTGGTTGGGTTTGGTTTGGCTTCCCAAATTCCAACCTAGAAGTAACCTTACTCTTGTCCAGAGTTCAAGCACACATAGGAATGCGTGTCTGTCTTATCTTAGCAAGCACATTGTGATAAGCTGAGAAGGAATAGACAGCTTGAACCAGGAGTACGGGTGCCAGCTGGGGTCTTTATACACCCCGCCTAGACTCCCTTCTCTCATCTGTAAAACATTCGTGGGATTTCCATCACTGCCCCAGACAGTGTAGGAAGACTGAAGAACAACTAGGTGAGAGTACTTTCAAGGATTGTGGTAGAAGGCCGTCGCTGATCATTACTTACAGATGTGATATACCTTATGCCCAAACAGGGTAGTTCAGCTGGAATGGCTTCTGCATGGATTTAAAATCATTTACAAGAATACACTCTGTCTCTATTTTCATTTTGTTTAAAAAGCAGAGCACTGAATTTAATTTTTTGATTGTCAAAATTTCTCATTGGTTAGGTTCTATGAATAGAAACTGTGCAGTGTTTATAAGTTAGTTTATTTGAACCTGAACATTTCCTTCTCAAAAAAAAAAAAAAAAAAAAAAAAAAAAAAGGTCATTTACTAAAGGGTCTTAGTGTCTCAGAAGAAATCTTCTGTGGTGTTAGAGATTCAGAAATTAAAATAAAAGTGTATTATGGGTTTTCCTCAGTGCAGACAGTGAGGGGGATTAATTTAAAAGAAATGTTTTATTACTAATGAAATAAGTGTCAACCCATCTCATAAATGAGCGTGAACAAAAATAACCCTATCTTATGCAATGATTAAACAAAAAAAAAAAATGTAAAAATCTATTACTTCAACTGAATTCTTGAGGCTGCATTAAATATTCTGGCCTTAAAAAGGAGCATTTGTAACATGGATTCTCTAGTGAAATCTGTCCCGGTAACCAGTAGAACTCAAGAATCCAGCTAGCAAGAAACCCCAAACCTAGCCTCTATCCCTGTACCTTGTTTGATGTTATCCAAGCCTCAAGGAGGAGTACTTTCATATGCAGCCATGACCTGTTTCACATTTAATTCTTATTCATTCTCCCCTTCTGAACACTAGGCTAACACAGGGCTCAGATACTGTTCACGATAAGCCTGCAAATGAAATTCCCCTGGCAGATGATTGCTTCCTTTAAAAACCCAGAATTCTAATTGAGAGTTTCACACATGCACACCACAGACTTGATCACAGGCACCCACTTCCCCATACTCTTCCCCTCGACACTTCTCAGAGATCTACCCACCACCCTTACTCCTCCCAAGTTTAATTTTTAATTGTATTTGATACAGCTGTTGTTCATCTTGAAGATTTGGGGAAACCCTTTTGCTGCTCTGTCTCAGCAAAGCCCCTAAGAACTCAAAATGAGATCGCCTAAGAGGAATCAGACTCTTGGGCAAGGCATTTGCTTTCTCAGCCTTCTCAACAGGGCAGGGAGATGGGTGGTTACCTGCAAAATGCTCTGCCCAGGAAGCAGATCAGACACACTCGGGGGTAGCGGCCAAGTATGTCTATCTCAGACCTTCCTTACACACAAGACTATGTTACTGAGGGAAAGATCATATTCGAAAAGGCGCATGACCCTGACCTAGTAAATCATCTGAGTCGGAATAATCAGCACCTTCAGATGGAAGTCGATTATTTGCATAGTACAAATTGTTTGTTTTGTGCATGGGCCAAGGTTTTCAAAAATGCAGTTACGCCGAGCTGGAAAAAAAAAAAAAAAAGCTCAGTATTTTGTGTTTGTTAATTAATGAAATTCTCCAATTATTTTTATTTTTAGATTAAAGGGACAGAAAATTGAAAATTAAGTTCTAACACTGTCTGGAGAACATGCAATTGTTTATTTGATCAATGATGTAATTGAACGTGGTCTTGTCCTGGCACAGAGTGTGAGGACAAGGGTGCTTAAAATCTTACAGCCCTGCACAGAGGCACTATTCAAAAAATACTCAAAAACTATTTGCTGAATTCAGGATATTATTTATATGTTTCCTGGCCATATACTCAGCTAGCCAACCCTCTCTCAAGAAACGAGTATTTGGGCTACAGAGATAGCTCTGTGGTTAAAGGAACTTGCTCTTGGAGAAGACCTGAGTTTAGTTCACAGCACAGATTGGTGGCTCACAACTAAACTTAACTTCAGTTCCAAGGAATGATGCAACTCCTTTTTTTTTTTTTTTTTTTTTTTTTGCCTCTGCAGACACACACAGTACACAGACATGCATATAGGAAAAGCATTCATAAAATAAAATTACCTTAAAAAATAAGAAATGACTATTTCCCAGACCAAAGATAAGGCTCTGTGAATAAGTAAAGTATTTGTCATGCAATCATGAAAGCCAGAGTCTGGATCCCGAGAATCTATATAGAAGCCCAGCATGGCCTGTACCTGCCACCCCAGAGCTGGGGGAGGGGGATGGAGAGAAATCCACGGAGCTTGCTCACCAGCTAATCTGACTGATCAGTGAATTCCAAATTCAGAAGAAAGCAAGAAAGAAAGACACCCCACATCAACCTGGCCTCTACCCATGTGTACACCCTCATATACACATGCACATGCATGCTTGCAACACAAACAGACACACACACACACACACACACACACACACACACACACACACACACCAAAACTGGAAGTTTTCATGGTACAAGCTTTTAACAAATAAAACAAAATAGAAACATAGAACACCACATTTTACCCAACACTTCAGTGAATCACAGAAGGCAATACCAAATTAGTCTGCTCCTAAGAATTATGTCATGCTGATACCATCAAAGGATAGGGGATATCTCAGCTGCTGGGTCTTAGATTTTACTGGGCAAAGGCAACTCCGTTAGCGCTAAGCTTAGATTGAGCTGTGTGTCTTCTTCTATTTTCATGTCTCTTTTCCACTTCAAGTTGTCATTTTCCTGACAGCATTTGGTCAGCTTTCATGGTAGTGACAGGCATTGCTATTGTTGTGAATTCAGAAGAAGCACAGTGAAACATGGGTGTGAATACACTAATTACCAGGGAGACAGTGTTTGATGGCTCGCAGGCAGATATTCTTTTCCTGGAATAACCAAGTCTGCCTTTAATGGTGTTTACTGGAGATGGGGAGGAGAGAGAGAGAGAGATAAGAGAGAGGAGAGAGACAGAGTCAGAGAGAGAGAGAGATTATTCTAGTCCAGCTCATCAATAAACAAGTGCTTAGATTAATTGATTCTTGTTTGTCAAAGACAAAATATTCCTACTCAGTAAACCAACTTACAAATGTTGGTCTCCATGGCCCTTCCATTGTTTTATATGTTTTTCCCTTCATTTATCAGTAAGTTAAAAAAAAAAAAAAAAAAAAAAACTGGACCCTGGCATTGAAAATTCTGCAGAAAAACTGGTTGTCTTAATTTGTCTTTACTTATTGTTTATTAAAGATTTATTCTCTACCCAATTATCATTATACTGCTGTTTTGTAACCACCAAACAATACCAGCTCTCTTACTTTATGCCCACAGAAATCTAAGCTAAGCATAGTCATCCAAGTTGATGGCAAAGGAAGAAGTAAGACCGAGGGCTGCTTTCTCTCTACCCACTGGGTCTCTAAACATCATGCGTCTTTCCATTACTCATGACAACTCATTTAGACAACAACTTTAGGTCCTTCCACTAAACCTTTACCAAAGCAGAAAGTAGAAGAGCTGGATTTTACACTCTTTCTTCCTCTTCGTTAATTTGGGATATGAAATAGTCTGTGAGTCTGAAGACCTGGTTTCCTTCTCAACCGCAATGTGTACTGGCTATAAAATTTGAGTCAGCATCACTTTCTTTCTATAAGAATTGTTTTTTTTTTTATCTTCTGGGGGAAATGGTTTAGTCACGAAGGTATTTTCCAGGCAAGCATGAGGACCTGAGTACAATCCTTAGAACCTAAAAGTAGAGTGTAATTACATGTACTTGTAACGCCCGTGCCGGGGAGGCGGAGGCAAGCAGACCATTCCCTGGGGCTCACTCACCAGTCAGCCCAGCCAAATCATCAAGTCAGGTGAAGACCAGAGACTATCTGAGAAAATAGGGACTGTGGAAACCACCTTGGGTTTGACCTCGGACCTACACACACACACACACACACACACACACACACACACACACGCACGCACGCACACGCACACACACGAGAGAGAGAGAGAGAGAGAGAGAGAGAGAGAGAGGGAGGGAGAGAGAGACCATAGAATCTGCTTTCTCATTTACAAAAAAGGTCAGTGAGAACAGCTGTTAGAGCTTCTTATAGACTACAAAAATCTTTACAAAGGAAAAGGTGTGTTTTCTCTCCTTTCCAGTGATCCCTGAACTACAATCATCCATTAAATCAATGCCATTAGAGTTGAGAAAGTCTCAGATGTAAACTTGCTAGTCCAGAAAACTGTGCTTGTGTGGGAGGCTTCCCAGAGTCTTCTGCAGCCGATGGTTCTCAGCCTGGGCAGTGCCACCTCACTAGCAGGCATTTCTCATTTCCATGGACACCGTATCAGTCACTGTTCTATTGCTGTGCAGAGACACCACGACCATGGCAACTGCAAAGAGAAAAAGCATTTTGCTGGCGGTTGGCTTACAGTTCATTATCATCATGGTGCAGAATGTGATGACATGCAGGAAGACATGGTGCTGCAGAAGTAGTGGAGAGCTCTATCCAGAGAGGCAGAGGGAGAGAGAGACAGAGACAGGTAGAGAGGGCAGACAGACAGACAGACACTAGGCTTGGCATGAGTTTTTTAAACCTCAAAGCCCACCCCTCAGTGACAAACTTCCTCCAACAAGGACATACCTACTCTACACCCATCCTAATCTTTCTCAAACAGTACCACTCCCCGGTGGCTAAGCAGTCAAATGTATGAGCCTATGGGGGTTGTTCTTATTCAAACCACCACAGACATTAAGGAGAGAGACCATACTAAGAATATACTCTATGCAGATGCTAGACAACCTCTTCTCCACTGACACAGTTCTAAACTATATCCTGTTCTTGGTCCCTGTAGTGGCTATTCCTGGTTGTCAACTTGACTATACCTGAAATGAACCACAGTCCAGATCTTGAGGCAAAGAGGCTATGAATCTTAGGACACTAAGGCAAGGAGATCTCTGAGCTCAAGGTCATCTAGGATAAAGCAAGTCTCAGATCCAGATGTAGGGGTATACACCTTTTATCTGGGACACATCTTCTGTTGGAGACCTACATAAGGACATTGGAAGAAGGAAGGCTCGCTCTGTTAGCCTGCTTGCCTTGTGGGACTGGGCATCTGCTAGATCCTTGGATTTTCATTCACAGCTGCTGCCAACCATTGTTGGGGGTTGGACTACAGATTGTAAGTCACCAACAAATTTTCTTACTGTATAGAGACTTATGGTAATAAGTTTTGTGACTCTAGAGAACTCTGACTAATACAGTCCCTAATCATCAATTGATATAGAGAGAATTCACTCTTGGCCTCCTCCCTGAGATGAAATATACCTTGTATGAGATATAAAAAAGCTCAGAAGCTTTACCAGGCTCTGAGATTTCATTAAGAAGCTTTTAAAAAACTGAGTCAGAAATCAGTGTTTTAAAACCATCCTTAAGGCTTAGTGGGTAAAGACACCTCCCACCAATTATGACACCTTGACTTCAGTCCCAGGGACCCACATTATGAAAGGAGGGAACTGACTTCTAAAAGTTGTCCTCTGGAGTCTATACACATGGCATGACACATGTGAACTTGAACATACCTGAGTGCATATGTTGCACAAACACACACACACACACACACACACACACACACACACACACACTACAAAACTGAAACAGAAATTTTATTTTAAAAAAAATTAACAAAATAGCTTCTACAAGAAGCCCTTTCCAATTTCAGTAGGGCCAGAGTACTAATGAGTTAACATGATGCAAAGCCTAAATTAAAGGTTTGGATTTAGGACCCAAAATAGTAGGTCATGTTTCTGAGCAATGTCTTCCTTACAGGTTGCTGCTTTTATGACTTTTCCTTTTGATGCATGGAGTTAGCTAGGAACCCAAACCTTAGACCCCCTTCCCAGCAAATACCAGTGGCAGTCTGACACAGGGGGAAGGAGCATAAACCTTGGTGGTGGTATATTCTGAACACCATATGCTACAACATGCTGTGAAGGGATATCTGAAGAGACCAGAGATTCTCCAGTGGATAAGTGAGGAAAGGGGGGAGTTGCTGAGGAAATTCAAATCACAGAAATGCTAGCCATGTAAATAGCAATGACACATATGAGGGCTGAGGTGCAGCCCTGGGAACAGTAAGAGTCTGTAATGACTTGACAGCAGTTGGGGTGGGGCTGTTTGTGTAGCCTGGAGATTATCCCTTGAACAAAGTTTTTTTTCAATATTGTTTTAGGCATACCACTGGAGCCAAGTCTAATCTGAGGCAGACACCAGAGTTAGCATCTAACCTTAGAACTAGAAAACATTTCGGCAATCACCCCAGACACCTTTCCCAGTTTACACCTTTATTTTATTAAGCTTCAGAGATACTGAGTTGTCCAAGGTCAGTCAACCTCAAGTTCAGAAACCATACTCATCACCAGAGGAGAGTTCAGTGACAGAGAGTGATTTTAAATACCAAAGAGACTCTACGTTTTCTGTTACTATTAAGATAAGGTTTTTTCCCTTCAGCCTGGTATGGATCTGGTCCCTGGCTGTGCCCACATCCTCTTCAGGAGTGCTGAGGAAAGTCACACCAGCATGCTAGCATGATTCTCTGCCCCTGCCTCACATGCTCTCCCTTGCCTCCTCGCTTCAGCCTGACAGGGATTACAGAGGCACAGCCTGAACAGAAGGCACCTTAATCTCCAGTGACTCAGTCTGTGTTTTCGTACCAACGTTCACAGCCCACTTTCTAGATGAGAGAGCCTTCAGAAAGAAGAAGCAGAGGCAGCCTATGTCCAAACACATCAGCTGCAGAACTGCCGATCCTGGAGCTCTGGTGAGATCTGTGGCACAGCTCAGTTCCCCACCCATCCACGTGATTCTAATCATTTATCCACGTCTGTAGTCAAAGATTTCATGTCTCAGTCAAATCAGTCTATAGATATTTGAGATTCCGAGATCATCTGTTTCTTACTCCCCCTTTCTTTTCTTGCTAGTTTTCTTTCACCTCTAAGATGACATCCAGTACAAATTATCTAAGCTAAGGAACTCACTTTACAAGACTAAGAACCGAGACCTAGAGAAGGAAAGTCACATGTCTGTGTTTGCATAGTGAATGCAGGGTCACCATTAGAATCCTACTCTGCTGGGACAAGCATATTCTCCTCCATAACAAACTCCAAAGGCAGAGTATCTCAGCCCTTTCCACCCTACCCAGACCTCCCAGGGTGAATGCACATGTCTACACGGCGCCCACCAGTCCGTGTCAAAACCTTGTCAGAGGTTGCTATGGCTACATCTCCACTATTCAGTACCAGTTCATACCTCCCATGAAAGAGCTAGCTAGGAAAGGCTTAGAAAGCTTTCATGTGCGGGAAATACAAAGAACTAAGGTTCCAACAGTGAACACCACAACAAAACAGCAAACACACACACAGAGACCAGGATCTCTGTGAATCCTGCAAAGTTCACCCAGTGATCAAGGTAAGGTTATTATCGATCAAAAGCTAGATAAGAGAGTAACATTGGAAGAAAGAGAGAAACAATGCAGCCCTATAATCTTCTCTTCCTTGGAAGTAAGGTATTTTACCTGAGCTAACCAGTATAATGCATTTGCAAGTGAGCTGTGTGGACAGAGAGGTACACTGTGGGGCTCACTGGGACACACTAGAGCTTCCACAACAGGAGTTTTCTATGCTTTGTCTTTTTTTTGTTGTTGTTGTTGTTTGTTTGTTTTGTTTGAGGAAGGGAGGTTGCAAGGGTAGAAAGCAGGAATGAGAGGATGGGAAGATGAGATGGAACTGGGGTGTGTGATATGAAACGCACAAAGAATCAATAAAAGTTGAAAAAGAAAAGAGAAGTCAGGGAGAAAGGTAAGAATTAAAAAAAAAAAACCTTTTGAGGCAGGGTTTTGTAGGATGAGTACTCTCTCATAAACCTGTTATGTACAAAATCTTGTGTTGGTCAGTTCTGCCGATGCTGATATCCCAGAACAGAACCAAGCGAGCCTGCAAACCCCAGGAGACTGGCTTGCACACTATTAGATACTGATCTCACCATGAATGGGATGACGTCATGGATGCTGCCTAACCTGATGGAGAAACAAGTTAGGTGGAGATGCAAAAACCTCAAAACTCATGGAACTCTATGGATATTCATGGAGAGAGAGAGAGAGAGAGAGAGAGAGAGAGAGAGAGAGAGAGAGAGAGATCACTTGCACTCTGTGCTGAGTCTATGTATCTGACTTCAGAAGATACTATCGTCTGGCCTTGCTCTGAGCACACCAGTGGCTAGCTTGTCCTAGCCAATCACCTCCACTCAGAACCCTGACATTTGACATTTAATATGTCCTAGGCTGATAACGGCTCCTCTTCAAAGTGCAGATGGAATTGGCTCTCATGTGGGTTTGGTTTTTGTTTGGGGGGGGTGGTTTTTGTCTTTTTTAGTCAGACAACTCTGTTGCTTCTCAAACAGGCCAAATAACCATTTTTTGACCATTTTGATGTTGCTGTACTATGCTGACCAGCTATCCTGGCCCCAAACAGGAAGAAACTATGCAGACAGTCTGGGATTGATTTTAGATTCTGTCCTAGTCACAAAGCTTTTGACACACTTCCCAGCATCAGAAGGCAGAGAAGGAAAATATCTGAATGAGTATAAACTGCCATGCCAGAAATAAATTCCTAATATAGGCAACTAAAATATGCCACTATAGAGATCAACCATCAAAATAGAAGCAAGACAGTTTGGCTTCAGTGCAATCTCAGTACATGTGTACTCTGTTCTAGCCAAAGCGTATTTTAACCATCCGTTACAAAGGAATACTGCTGTATTATCACAGTGCCTGTAAGTCTGGTGATTGGAAGGTTAGGGCAGAAAGAATCGTTACATAGAAAAACCTTACCTCAAAAAATAAATAAGTAAAAACCCCATTGGCCAGTGGAATGATATGATGTCATCTCTTCATGCACGCCAACTCTACAATGTCAAGAAAGTATGTGTTCTTAGAGTCAAGGACAGTTAGGAGGCTGTGTCAAAGGACTTCACAATTATATTCATATTTACTCGTCTCATCTCTGAATTAGGTATTGCTGTTTCCCTTCCCAAATCAGTGTCAGAATATAAATGTCTAGAGTCTCATAGCAGTGAGTTAGGGCGAAATGCATGCTGTGCTATCATACACCACAGCCCCGCCCCACCCTGCCCATCCCTGGGTTTGAATTCTCCTATCTCAGCTCACAGTGGGTACCAGCAGTAAGAATAACTAACAAACTTACCGCTACCTTAGCAGCTGGGAGCTGGACCCCAGTTTCCAACGATTTGGCTTGAAACATTGGATAAGTTGCACTGTTCCTAAGACTCGAGTCACTTCATCTGGGAGGAAAATGATCTTTTTGTTCATTTACTTATTTATTCACCCAACAAATATGCTTTTGAAAAAAAATGAAACTACCAGTAAGGGAAAACTGTTGGAAAAATGGGAGCCACAAGCCATGACATTTTTGCTGCAATAAAAAGATAGCATGAAGTCCCAGCCCTCTGGGATCTGTGGAGGAGGACATTCACAATTAGTGCTTTTGGGATCGTGTCTTAATTAGGCTTTACATTTTTCTTGTGTAACTGCCAAAGAAACAAGTCAGAACTTAGCAAAAGCAGAGACTTGGAGCTCAGGAGACTTACAAGTAGGATTTGTGGAAAAGAGATTTTTCTCTAAGCTATCTAGTACACACTGTCTTTAGACTCAATTTGATATTTTAGAAGCTCAAGATATATTTGTGTATGCCAGAGACTCATTTCTTACAGGCAAAGCAAGAACACAGCACAGAGGAAGATGAGCGCAGACATCTCCGGAGATGGGAGGCAGACAGGGCATTGAGGAAAACTGGGAATGCGGGATTTGGAAGGCCATTTTGTTTCGTTTATGAGAACTGTGAAGTTTCATTTGCTGATAGAATATGCTGCCAAGAAAATGTTAAATGTCTTCATTTCATTTCCCATTTCTGTGATAAAATACTCTGACCAAAGCAACTTAAGAAAGAACTGCTTTGCTGTGTTCATGGTTAGGGTTATGGCCACCATGGTGGGAAGGACATGCGTCTAGAGCTTGAGGGAACAGCTCGCATTGCCTTTGTAGAGACGCAGAGAGGCAGCAATGTCTGCTTGTTCACCCTCTCCACTGTATGCAGTCCAGGATTCCTCTATCAGGGAATAAATGGTTTCCACCAATTATGATTGCTCTTCCACATCAATGAAATTGCCACAAGCATGCCCAGAGGCCCATCTCCCAAGAGATCCCAGATTCTGTTGACAGTTAGCACTAACTATCAATGAAAAAAAATTAATCAACAAAAACAGGAGAGGAGAGAAAGTATCTTCTTTCTTTCAGGGCCTTTCTTTATAGGGAAGACAAGGCTGGGATCACCTGCTTGTTACTCCCCAAGTCAAAGCTTTGCCAGTGTCTTGGACAAGTACATATAAATAAATGGTAAATGGCCAGCCTTAGCCAGTGTCTTGTAAATGGCCAGCCCTTATCAGTAGCAAATCATTCCATTAGTCACCAATTTCCTGTAATCAGTTGTGGAGCAATCATCTTGAAGCCATTAACTCACAGATTTTTCTCTAACCATGCCTAGAGGCCTAATTTGCACAGGAGAGCCACATTTGGACTTTCGAGGTAATTTTCTCTCCAGGCAAGGTGCATCAAAGCTTCCCCTCCCCCATAAGACCAAAATCAAAAACAAAATCCACTGTCAACAGAAAACAAGACAGTTTCCAGCCTAAACTCACACAGCTCAGTGCTCACACAGGACCAGGCTCTCACAGAGGAGTCAGATAAAACACATCCTCACAGGCTGTGGAAGATATAGCTTATAGCATGATCATCTTGGTTGACTTACTTAAATGTTAAAGCAAAACTCTCGAGATATTTCGTTTCCTGCAAAAATCTCCTCACTGCCTAGAATCCTACAAAGATAACTGTTGTTGCTCCCTTTTCCTAGGAAAAGAGGGTAGTGATTTATACAAGTGTTTCTCTAACCTTGCTGAGAAATAGCCACTATGCACTCACGTGTACACACAAGTTCCTAGCCTTCTTTCTGTAATGGCCCCAGCTAACTTTTGCCTGATTGAACTCAACGGGTTAGAAGAACCATGGCTGCCTCGGTCTTAAGAACAGAGCCAGACTGGATGGTCAATGATATCTCCTGATCCACAACTGCACTGGAGTACCCTTTCATTTCTGCCTGGCTAACCTTCCCTAGAGCCAAGCAGGGTCTACCTAGCCTGCTTGCTCTTCTCTATCTTACACCCAGTCCCACACTCTACACAGTGGGTGGACACCTCCCTTCTGTCTTGTGCAAGCCTAGTACTCTCTCCCATAACGTAAGGCTATATAGACTTCCTCTTGACGATCTAAGATTCTGCAAGAAGAAGGAGACTATAAATTCGAAATGAATCCTTAAAGTAAATAAAGAATCCCACTTGGTTCCTGAGCTAGGTCAATGGAAACCTGCATCTACAAACAGCCCAAAGTTGGTAAGATGAGGAAAGAGAGCACTGCTTTGCAAGTGCTGTGCAGAGTACAAGGTACATTAAAAGTAGGGCCAACCCTATCACCTAGAGCAATGACAACATCAGTGTGTGTCCTTGGTTTGTTTCTGTTATTGAGATAAATTGCCATAAAAATCAACTTAGGGAAGCAACTCACAATTCTAGATTGTGGTTCATCACAACAGGGAAGTCACAGGCACAGGAACCTGACATCTGGCCATACCACTTGTGCATTCAAGAGCACAGAGAGTGAATGCATGCATGCTTGGTGCTCATCTGGCTTTCTCTTCTCTTAAATAGTCTACGGCCCCAAACTAAACAGTGCTGCCCACTGTTGGACATCAAGACGTCTTGGATATCAACTAGCAATCAAGACAATATCCCACATACACAGCCAACCCAATCTAGACACTCACTCATTAAGATTCTCTCCCCAGAGTTTCTAGGTTGTGTCAAATAAACAATTAAATGGACCAATCCAGTGTCTCAATTGAGAATGTATCAGGTAACCAGGTATTTCATACCATTAACATGAATTTTGACAATGACCCTCAATGAAAAGACAAGAAAACTGTGACTTTAAAAAAAAAAAAAAAAAAAAAAAAAAAAAAAAAAAAAACCTGTAAACAGGAAGACAAGGCTGGAGAACCGATTTCAGAAACTGTATAGGATAAAACACAAGCAATCATAAAACAAGACCAAAACCAATAAGTGTGTGGGGGGAGGGGTCCTGCCTCTGGAATTCTAGGATCACTGCCTATAACTAGCAGTATGACCAACTCGGTTTCTGGTTCCTTGCCTGTGGAATGAGATCACCAGGCCTGATCCCAAACACATCTTCCTGTGTATGAAACAAGATTACCAAATTTAATTATTCCTTTTAGTTTTGGAACCTGAGAGTGTGTGGTCCATTTGCTGTGCTCCCCAGGGCCGGCACCTGTCCTCAACACACCAGGTTTCTAACAGGGCACTGCACATGTTGGAAATGACTCCGAAATAATTCTGCTCTCCAAAGAGAACCAGTCGTTCCTATGGCTGTGATTACCCATCGCTCAGGCTGGCTTACAGAGCGCTCACGGCTGTGTATCCCCCCTGCCACTCAATGCCACTCTGGCGACACTGGAGGGGAGAGGGGTGTGCTAAATACTGTCACTCATGGGCATAAATGTCAGGAACTCACATGAGCCTTTTACACAAGGCCATATAGATGATAGATTGGGCTGGAATCATCAACAGTCAGGAATTCTTCACTTAATAAAAGGAATCACCCGGCTTCCGTCTCATTGTGTCCTCACTGTCTTGTTATGAAGATGGCTATCAAAGCTAATGCATTGGAAAAGGCCCTGGTAAATGCAGCTGAAAACCAGGAACAGCAGGTGCTATTTAATGTGAAAATACAACGATCTATTTGCAAAGGCTTACGTTATGCACAGACTTCGAAATGGCGTTTGTTGAGCTAATGCAAGCACATCTTTTATGCAGCAAAAAAGGCCCCTGGTATAAATCTATTTAAAACAGAGTGGCAAGAGGGTGCAGGGAGGTAGAAAAAAAGATGTAAAAGTGAGCATTCAGCTTACAGAAGCATCAACCTGGTGCGGTGTCTTAAAGTGGAACTGTGTTGAGAGGAGAGAGAACGGCATTCGGTAGAATCCTTTGAGTTAAACAATCAGAACATAAGTTTCCTCTAACCCACCTAGAGTATCAGCATGGTGTGACATGTCTCTCAGGTTTACATTAGGAGTGCCCACAACAACCGAGAGACAGAAATAACCTAAGCTGATGGAAATAATTCCATCAGCTGAGGAATGACAGAAAATATGGTCCAGAAAGGCTGAGAATCCTCCATTTATAAAAGGCATGAGATCCTGCCATTTGCAGCAATGCAACTTGCACTGGAGGTCACGGTGTGAGTTGGTTGAAGAAGTCGGATATAGAAGTGTGAGTCATATAGACTTACACTCATATGAAGACTCTGGTTTGTTTTTGTAATTAATTAATTAATTAATTTAGTGTATATGAGTATAGTGTAGCTGTCTTCAGACACACCAGAAGAGGGCATCGGATCTCATTACAGATGGTTGCTGGGATTTGAACTCAGGACCTCTGGAAGAGCAGTCAGTGCTCTTAACCACTGAGCCATCTCTCCAGCCCAAATGGAGATCTCGGGAAAATAATCTAAGAAGCTGAATGTTAGAGGGTAGTTACCAGAAGCTGGTGAGGCACTACAGAGGGAAGACAGGAGATATGGGACAAGGGGTGTGAAGTTACAGATAAAAGCAAGAATTTGTGGATCTCTGCATCTGTTTCCATCACCCGCTGGGTGGAGCCTCTCAGAGACTAGTTTATGATAGGATCCTATCTGAAAGCACAACAGAGTATCATTAATAGTGTCAGGGGTAGGTTCCCTCTTCTGGGATGGATCTCAAAGTTTGGTGTCCCCATTCCTACATTGAAGGTCTTTCCTGGTTACAGGAAGTGGCCATTTCAGGTTCCATATCCCCAGTTACTAGGAGTCTTATCTGGGATCATCCTCATGGATTCCTAAAAAGTTTCCCTTGTCTTGGCTTTCTAGTTCATCCCAGAGATGCCACCCCTCTGAGTTAAGACAACCTCAGGGAATCGTGTTCAAGATGGGGAGGAAGGACTGAAGGAGTCAGCGAGGTCAAGGACACTGGGAGAAAACCTACAGAGTCAACTAACCTGGGCCCATAAAGACTCACAGAGGCTGGGCCACCAAAGAGCATGCATGGGACTGACTTAGGCCCTCTACACACATGTAACAGATGTGCAGCTTGGTCTTCCTGTGGGACTCCTAACAGCAGGAGCAGGGGCTGTCTCTGACTCTGAGGCCTGCCTTTGGATGCTTTACCCCTAACTGAGCTGTGCCTTGTCCAGCCTCAATAGGAGAAGATGTAAAAAGTCCTACTACAACTTGATATGCCAGTGCAGGCTGATATCTATGGGAAGGCAAAACCTAGACAAGAATGTGTGCCATGCTGTCGGGTAGTAAGGTGGTTATAGACAACAATCCACCACATATTTCAGAAAACCGGGGAAAAGGCCAACGAGATAGCTAAATGGGTAGAGGTGCTTGTTTACTCTCAATCCTTAGCACCTGAGTTCTATTCCTAGAGCCCCCTGGACGGAAGAAGAGAACAGATACATAAAAGTTGTCCTCTGACACATAAACCATAGCGTAGACACATGAGGAAGAAGGAAAAGAAAGAGAGACAGACAGACACACAGACAGGAAGGAAGGAAGAAAGGAAGGGAAGAAGGAAGGAAGAAATTAATGTAAAAACTAGAAGAAAATTTTGAACATTTTTACTACAAATAAATGATAACTATTTGAGGAGTTACATATGGTTAATCAGATTCAAATATTATACACTGTATATATACAACAAAAATACCTCAGTATTTCCATGTATAGGTATAATTTGTTCTAGATATCAAACAAAAATAGCTTTAAAAAATGTCCACAGGGATCTTTAGTCTACGTGTTAACTATTGAAGCTAATGTAACACATAAAAGCAGTGTTTCTATCTCTTTTCCCCTACTCTTTGGGGAGGAGCTAAGAATCAAACCCTGGGCCTCCTGTACCAAAGCCCTCTTTGCCACTGAGCTACATCCCCTGTCCAGAAACATTCCTCCCACCAAAGCTTGATAGTGCCAAGACAGCGTTTTTTCTGACTCTAAAAGTCTTGTCACTGTGTGGTTTAACAGCCCAGCCCCACCAGTAAAGAACATGTACAGAGAACCAGGGAGTCACAGGGCTGGGCTTGTCTTCCTATCTCTGATAGTGTTTGCTTTTGTTTTTGGTTATAATCACACATTGCATGAGGCTAGAATCCTTCTTAATAAAGCCAATTACAGTGTGGCCTCCCAAGGTCGAGAGAATAAGGGGACAGCAGCACGAGATCCAAATCTGTACGTTGTGAGTTCAATCTATTTGTTTGGTTTGTGTGTGATTAGTTATTGTTGTATGTGCGTGTGATTATAGGGGGTGTGCATGTCATGGCACACATGTAGGGTCCAGAGGACACCTTTCAGGAATTGGTTCTCTTTCCTTCATGGGATCTGGGATTGCACTGAAGGCACTTTTGAGCCACATTGCCTGCCCATATTTGCTTGTTGTTAAACCCACTCAAGATTATTGATTTGCTTTGATAAATAGACCTTCATTAGAACATGGATGAATTTATACCTCTTTCTTGAATAATGAAGACTAACCAGTGTTTAGGCTGAACATAAACTTGCCAGAGGGGAAAAAAGTTAATGAACAAAAGAGTTACTCTGTGTATACAATATTGATTACATAAAAAATAATTAAAAAGATGTAGTAGCAGGCACGTAACAGTGGGGCATTGTTGTTCTTTTCTAGTTTACTGCATTCTCAACAATAGCAGTTATCACTTACACAGTATCAGAAACCCTTGACAGGGAGCATTGTACTTCTGAAATCAGTCAGTCCTAATGAACGAGAGAAACACATCTTTCCTGGTACCCAAAGGGCAATGCAAAAATTATTAAGTAATAAGTTCTAACAATCCATGTTTTAATAGAGAAAAAAAATCTGCTCCTGTAATCACCTGATAGCTAATGTAAAGTTTGGCTGCAGGGGAAACTCAGTTGAAACAATGCTTTTAAGTCATTTATTCCTTATAAACGTACTAGCGCAAACGTTTCTCATGCACAAAAAAAAAAAAAAAAGAGGAATAAAAAATTAAATTATCTTAAGGGCGAACACAGCATTTGAAGTACTAATTTCACTAAAGCACATTAGTACTGACAATACATAGGCACACATTGAAAGGTTTTGTTTCTGAAGGTTACAGTTCAGGACTCGGTGTCTATTCAATACACACCTGTGGATTCGTGTGCCTATGCATACAGGTGTGCATGCTTATATATGTATGCACATGTGCAGGTCTTAGGTGGACATTGGCTCTTATATGATCATGCCACACTCTAGGCTTTTGAGATGGGTTCTCTCGCTGAACCTGGTGCTCTTTCATTCAGTTGTGAGACACACACACCGACACACACACACACATACACATCACTGTACCTAACTTTTTACGTGGGTTTTGGGAATCCAAAGTCAGGTCCCCGTGCCTGCCTAGCTGGCATTGACCAAATGGTCAATCTCCGTAGTCTCAGCTGTAGATGCTATACATGGCTTCTGTACAGTAGAACTCCTATGTAAATCCTCCAAGGTAAGTCACTAGACCTGGAAGTTCCTGGCATGGAAATTGGCAGCTCACATCCTTCATCTGAGCCAGGCCACACACAGAGAGAACTATTTATACCAGGGATAAGCAGTGTTATAAGAAGAAAATACTACTCTTTCTGTTTGGGTGTAAAGAAAAGCTTAAACAAGCCAATTTCATACTGTAACCCTATATTTACAACCTGCCCACCCCAGAAAAGGCCCATTATTGAAACCCAACTTTGTAATTCTCCAAGCAAAATGTCACTGTAGGAAAAACACCGGGTTTAACTCTGTCAGCTGGCATTTCTCATGTGAAGCGGGTGTGTTCCCTCTTTGAATTTCAGCCACACGGTCTTAATACTGAGCTACTCAGATCCTCCTCGGTGAAATGAAAATAAAACTGGCTATTTGCCCAGACCCCTCTGTGTACAAAACCCAGAAAGCTAAAAGGGAAAGAGTTGGTGTGAACAGCTCCTTCTGCTTGCTCTTTTGCTTTAGCTTTTGGGGTGTTGTTGTTGTGGATGTCACTGCTGCATTTTGAGCTGGATTCTCACTATGCATCCTTCCCATCCTGGACCTCACCATGTAAGCCAGGCTGGCCTCCAACTTGCAGCAATCCCCTGCCTCACAAGTGCTAGGTTACAGGTGTCTTCAGCAAGTCAGTTCCATATGGTTTTTAGTTCTCTGCCTTGAGGATCCTGAGGCTCAAAGTGTTCTCTCAACTTCCCTCTGATTTCAAATGGGATGCGGGACATACCCCGAGAAACTTCGGAATTCCAGACGCCTCGGCCTCAAGTGTGTAATATGAGTCAATGCTCCTGTGTCAGATTGTCATGTGAGCAACACGACAGCCACTTCTTGCTTTTGGATCCAGAAGCGTGAGTCTTTGTCTAGACCATAAAGACACCCAATGGGCACCAGAGGACTAGGATTCAATGTCCTTAACACACAGCCATAACTACTAACTGTATTTATTCGTACTTCTATATACCCCCATTCTCTAAGCTTTTCCCAGTGATCGTCTTATTTAATCCTTAAGACAATGTCTTCTCTATTTACAAAAAAACAAAAAACAAAAAAACAAAAAAACAGTAAACGGAAGTGTGGTCAGTTGACAGGGCTGGGATTTGATTGGAGGAAGTTAGATACGAGATCCCCATCCTTGCCCACTACTGTGACTTCTTTCATTCCAAGGCCCCCAGTTGAATGACATTTTTACTACATTGGCTACAAGCACCTGAGAGTGAGGCCTGAGCGGACCAGTGCTGCCTCCTGGTTCTGCTTCCATTGCCTCAGGCCCTGTGCTTGCCAAGGTCAGCATCCTTGAAGAGTTTGATTAATGGAGTTGGACATCTCTAGATTACAAGATTTAATGAGTCCACTTGTGCTCCTGGGAGCTGATGTAGAAGCGTACAAGTTCGCATCCAAGAATGCTGCCTGACCACTGAAGCAGTCCTACATCTGCCAAACGTTAGTTAGAACTGGGAATTGTGGCCCACACCTACAGTCCCAGCACTCAGGAGGCCAGGGTAGGAGGACTGCTGCAAGCTTTAGGTCATCCTGGGCTGCAGAGTGTGCTCAAGGCCAGCCTGAAGCACACAGTAAACCATGTCTCTAGGACAGACAAGATGGCCACTGAGTCAAGGTGCCTGCTGTGAGTCTGCTGACCTGAGTCTCATCCCCAGGACACACATGATGGAAGGGGAGAACACAGCTTCTTGCAAATTGCCTTATGACTCCACATACAAAGAGTGACATATGTGTGCTATACACACAAACACACACAAACATACACAAACACACACACAAACACACACACACACACACACACAATAAATCAATTCTGCAATGTAATAAAATTTTAAAACAAAGTTTGATTTGGGTTTTATTTAGGTCTGAAATGTTCTGTTTTCTTTTTTTTTTCACTTGTTTTTACATTGGTTTATTGTATTTCTTTAAATTTTGCATCTAACAACCAGTAAGGTCTATATTTAGGTAACATTTTGTTTTTTTGTTTTGTTTTGTTTTGTTTACATTTTCAAATTAGTAGTGTTTATTGGGTCAAGAAGAAAATACAGAGAAAAGAAATTCATAAAGAAAGGAGGAAAGAAACATTATCACTTCTGATTCCAATATAGTTCTGTTTTTTTTTTTTTTTTTTTTAAGACTTTCACTTAGTATTAGGCCCTTCAGACGTTACAGGGTGTATTTGCTCACAACCCTGTCTGTAAGGGAATTGCCATTAAACCTCTTAATGCAGACATGAGAAAGTGAAAGATTGAGGATGTGGAGAGACAGGTTCTGAAGCCACTGGAATGTGTAGTCCCAAATAAGCGTAAGTCTTATTGTAATCCAGTCAGAGTGGTCCCCCCACCCCGACCGCTTTATCAGTTAGTAAAAAGATTCACATTGAAGATGCCTCACCCCACCCCAGAATCTTAGAATAATCTTGAGGACCCAGAAGGGGGAACAAAAGGACAAAAGCTAAAGAATGCAGGGGTGGTCTGCCCTTTCTTTTGATGTAACCAGCAAGGGCCTAGACCATCCCTGAGAGTAAGAACTCCCTCCTGTAACTGGCCTGATCCTCCTCAGCCATGCTTGCCTCCTCTGCTGGACCCTGTAGTCCAGCCTGCACCAGAGGCTCAGCTGGGTGCAGAGCTACTTGTTTCCTGGGGAAATGAGCTACACATTGTGAAGGGCAGCGGCCTTACCCGTGGACCCCCATCACGTGCCACATTAGAGGGTCTGTATGGCCTGTGTCCAACCAAGAAATCAGCCAGTTCATCATCATCTCCGCCTCCTCCTCCTCCCTCCTCTCCCTCCTCCTCCTCCTCTCCTTCCTCTATCTTTCTCTCCTCCTCCCCACAGAAATACATCTGCAAGAATGATGCAGCATAATCCAGATGGAAACCACTAGGAAGGAGAAGCAGCGAAATGCCTGTGGACCCCCCACCCTCCCCATTTGCAGAATTCAGAAAAGCATGAGGGCAGGGTTTTCAGCATAACACAACGGCCTCTTCAAAAAAAAAAAAAAAAAAAAAAACTGACAAGAAAGGAATCCACTGTATAAAGTCATCCTCTGACCTTTAGACATTCCATTCGACGGCACACATGCTAGCCCACAACACATCATGTACACATTCAATATTAATAAATAAAGAATTTTAAGAGAAAACTATTTTAAAAGAAGATGCCACTCCATTCGTTTTTTTTTTTCTTTTGTTGTGAAGATTGTAGTGGGGTAGGGATGACATGGTAGGATGTATTTTAATGGGATATGTAACTCTTGAAATAGCTCACAAAGATCGGAGTCAGTTTGAGTACGGCAGGAAAAACCAGTCCTTAGTATTTCTGTACCATCTGGGGTCCATGTTATTGCTATTACAGTCATCAGTTGGTTGTTGATGCCCATAAGGAAAGCCATGGCACTTAGGGGATGCTTCAGCAGGTAAAGAAGAAAGTTTGGATCCCCAAAAACCCATGCAAAGGCCACGTGAGCTGGACATGGCTGTCTTTAATCCCAGCACATGGAGATGGAGACAAGATTCCAAAAACAGGCTGGCTAGCCAGACTAGCCCCAGTTGGCTAGCTCTCGAGTGAGAACCTCTGCCTCAATGGATTATGAAGAATGAGCAAGGAGGATACACATGGCAGTTTCTTATGTCCACATGCATAGGTACCCACATCCATCTCAACCCACAGACATGACAAAGCATCCTTAATAGGGTTTGTTGTAATAATGCATCTGTAGTTCCAGAACTTGAGATGCTAAGAAGGAGGAAAGGCAAGTTTGGTGCCATGATGCCAGCTTCAACTATATATTAGGGAGAATGTGTGCGTGTATGTGTGTGTGTGTGTGTGTGTGTGTGTGTGTGTGTGTGTTTCAAATTAACACAGCAATAAAACTTTTTTATGATCATTCAGGGCATATAACACCTAAGTGATTTACTGAAATGCACCTCACAACAACGGCTATGACTACTGAAATGACCTTTTTTTTTTTCTTTTTTGGGAAGCAAAGTGTTTATTGGGCTTACATTTCACAATGGTCCCAACTGTGGATAGTCACAGTCCATTACCAAAAGAATTCAAAGCAGAAAGTC
This sequence comes from Micromys minutus, assembly GCF_963924665.1. NCBI lineage: Eukaryota > Metazoa > Chordata > Mammalia > Rodentia > Muridae > Micromys > Micromys minutus. The sequence continues at coordinate 28,887,364 of NC_137984.1, forward strand.
AAGCAAAAACAGAAGCCATGAAGGAACACCATTTGGCTCACTCTGTGGCATTCTCTACTGTTTTTCATATACAGATCAGACTCTCCTACCTAATGAAAATGCTACCTAGAATGGGTGGAGATGCCCCACCTCAGTCATCAGTCAAAACAGACTCTCACAGGCCAGTCTGGTAAAGACAACAGTATAGTGAGATTCTCTCTGCCATACTGAAACTAAGCCATATCAAATTGACAACAGAAACTAATCAAGTCTCTCTAATTCTTGTTTAACGTAACACATAAACACATCACTTTTCAAACTTAATCTTTCCTTTCTTGTTCAATCTCCAAAATATGATGTTAATATCATATTATAAAATTCACTATAAATTAAAAGCCCCATGGTTTAAAATTTTCCAAAACTTAAAAAGCTCAAATTACCTTATCTTTGGTACCTGAAAATCAAGTTAGTTTGGTGCTTTTTTTAATATAAAATGGAAGATGCAAGGTATAAATGCAATTAGACACTTAAAATTTAACATAATACATTGTTCAATGAGACAAGCTTCTGGATGGAAATAGGTTTGGTAGCTGGACTTATACAACTCCACCTTTTGCAATACAAACAATTCATCTTCAGGTCAGATAATCTGCACTCCTCACCTACCTTTCTCCTTATATGTCCATTGTCCTTATATCTCAATATCTTGGGGTCTCAACTATATCTGATAACATACGTTCATCTTATTGCAAGCCCCTTTACAGTAAATGTTCTCTGTAGTGACTGTTACTAAGCATTACATGTTTTCAGGTAAATGTATTCTTTACCCCATGATCTTTCCTTTTTTTTTTAATCTTGAACAAAGTAGATTTATAAATAGAAACACTGCAAAAAAGAAATCAGAAAGCAGAGCCCCTCAATTTCATTAGTTGATTCTATTAGAAATATTATAGACTGGATAACAATACGACAAATTTTCTTAAGATAATACAAAAAATACATTCTAATTAATTTTGGTGTTATTATGAAATGACCCTTAAGAAGAAACCCTACATACACTACCCCATTTAGTCCTCCCTCCAAGCCTAAAAGTTGGCTGAACTCATAGAAAATCTACTATGCAAAACCTGAGGTACCACACAAGTTTATGAAACAGAGCAAAGGGGATGAACAGCCCACGACATCCCACTTGCTATGCTGGCTCTGAGCTGGTAAGGCTCGGGCCACCCCAAGCCCTTTGAGAACTCACTCACACATATTGAGCTGTAACAATACCATGACTCACAGATACATCTTAGCTATGCTCTGAAGGTACACATACACACGCACTCGTGCGGGCGCGCGCGCGCGCGCACACACACACACACACACACACACAAGTGCATCATCACATACATGTGCCCACACACAAGACAGAAAGATGGAGGGAGAATTTCATTTCTAAGATGAATATCATTCAGTACCTTCATCTAAGATGGGAAAAAAAACTGAGACCCAGGTAAGTAAATTATGTTAATTCAACCAGTATTTATAATGGCAACCATGGCAGAACTCAGTGCCATAATTAGCTAACAAGCAACGATTTTCCAAAGTGCTTAGCAACCTGTTCAGAAATGACTTTCTTACTGAGGAATTTTTAAGTAAGGCTAGAAAAGTAGACAGTGCTGAGAGTTGACATTGGTCATCTGCACTAGTGTGTAGGTGGGTGTGTCACAGCAGTGTGTCTGTCTGCACATTGGCAGGAGTCTTTTCTATGGGACCTTCACAGAGGCCTGGGCACCTTAGGGAGCCTGAGCTGGAGCTTTGGCCTCTGTCTTGGTTTGAACCTTGGGCGTTGGTTGGCAGAGCCTACGACCCTTGGCCATGCATGTAGCTTCAAATCCTGTTCCCAAGCTTGGGGTGAGTGATGAAAGCCAGATGGCAAAGTTTGTGACTGGGGCCCTTTGGCATCTTGGACTTGATGGCCTGAGGCTTCACAAGGGCCTGGACGGCCTCTGCGTGTGCGCTCACTGCCTCTGCACTGTTGGCCTGCATCTTCTTCAGGGCTTTCTCGTTGTGCTTCTTGGCAAAGCGCATGTTCCTTGGGAACTTGGGGTCAACCCCTTTAGGAGATTCATATCTTTATGACCGGGGTTTCTTGATGCCGTTTCTGTGCTATTTGTGGGACTGGTTGTGTGTGGTGTGCTTCGTGGAGTTGGCCATGTCTGCACAGCAACCCATGGCTCTTGCAGTAAGAGAAGAAGAAAAAGAGAGCTGAACTTCTTATGTATCGGGGCATTGTGCAAAGCTCCTGAGCAAGAGTAACCAGGCTGAGCATTATAAGGCATATCTACCGTGGAGTAAAGACCAAGCACAGACAGAGGCTTTGTCAAAATGTAATACAGGCAGGGGGGAGGCCACTGAATTAATAAACTCCCTGAAAAGCCATGCGCCTAATGAGCCTGGAGCTGCCATCTGACTCCTGCTTTATTTCATTCTGGCTGCCCTGAATTGCATTACTGACATCATGGCAATGCAGATGAAGATGGAACATAATTGTGATTCTAATCATTCCTAGCCATATCCCAAACCATCCCTGGACAAAGAAAGGCTGGCAAGCTTCTGTGTATTTCTCTGTGCTACCTTGTCTTTTGTTTTCTCTCTTAGCTCTAAAATTTGCAGTTTTTTCTAACAACTGAAGATAGAGTTACACCAAAGAGGGATTCAAAATATCAGAGAGAACCAAAGTTACTGGAAACAAGCATAAAAAATAATAGTCACTGTGTCACCTGTGGGCAGTGATGAGCATTGTTCCCTTTTACTCACAGACCTTAGGATCCTTCCAGTCAACCTTTGTGAGATGTTATGAAAGAGAAAGCAGAGTATTTACTTCTTAAATATCAAACCATGCACATACATTTGAACAGTGGCATAAGCTGTATTAGGGTTGATGACCATGGCAGACTCAAGCACAGTATTTGCAAGGACATTATGTGTCATGGCTATTCTTGGTTGTCAACTTGGTTACAATGAAATTAACTAAAACCCAAGCAGCTGGGCACACCTGTGACGTGGTTTTCTTAATTAAACAATTTGAAGTGGGAAGACCCACTTTTAATACAGATCTTTTGAGGTGGAAAGATCTGCTTTTAGTCTAGGCCACACCTTCTGCTGGCAGCCTACATAAAGGATGTGGAAGGAAACTAGCTCTCTTTCCCTGCTTACTCTTGCTCTTGATGGCAAGTTTATTCCTTCACTGGCATTAGAGTGTACTTCTATGGGATTCTGGTGTATATTAAAGATGAGCTGAGACATCAAGCCTCATGAACTGAACATCAAACCATTGGGTTCTTGAACCTTTTGTTGGTAGACAGTCATTGTTGGATAGTTAGACAACCTGTAAGCCATTCGAATAAATCCCCTTTCTCTTCTCTATAGATCAGTAGGTAGGTAGTCGTTGTATGTTGATAGATAGGTGGATAGATAGATAGATAGATAGATAGATAGATAGATAGATAGATAGATAGATAGATAGATAGATGATAGATAGATAGTTAGGTGATTGATAAATTGATTGGATTATATTTCTTCCTCCAGAGAAGCCTGACTAATACATTATGTAAATGAAGCAGCTGCTCACTCTCCCACAGGTCCTCATTGCAGAAGCCAATGCCCTGTGGCAGCTCCAAGTTCCCCATAGCCTCTGCTCATCTTCCAGTAGACTTCAGCACTGTCCTTGGGTATCTCACAGAGAAGATTTGAACTTAACACCATCCCTCGCCTTATGAAACTCAAAAACTTAGCCTCATTTTAGAGTTTCTACCATTTAGAGTATTTTGTGTTGTAGCTGAAATGATGATCGTGAATGAGATGGTATTGATGGTGATGGTGATGATTGGGCTGGTATTGATGGTGATGGTGATGATTGGGATGGTACTGATGGTGATAGTGATGATTGGAATGGTATTGATGCTGATGATTGAGATGGTATTGATGTGATGAATATGTCAACAGTGACAATGGAGGGATTATAATGAAATGGTGTTGGTGTTTTGAGCTGAAGGCTTCCTTCTTGAAATTATGTTCACAGGCTGCCTATTTTCACAAAGAAAGGTTTAGGAATTATTTATGTGCACACATAAAAATGAACTCAAATGAGTCAAGTGCCCAAACATAAGACTTAAAAGGACAAGATGCTTAGAAAGAAACGTGTGCATAAATTTGTATAATATTGGATTGGGCAAGCAAGGTCATTAAACAATAATAGGTAAACAAAATAATAGGTACACCAAACAAGCACAGAATTTTTTAAAACTGAATTGCAAATAAAAGATAAAAGAGTTAAGACAAACCTCATAATGAAAGAAAATATTTTCGAATCATATGCCTTAAAAGAATGCTACACCTTGAATATATAATGTATTGCCATTACTCAACAATACAATGGCAAACAACTGGTTAGGAAGTGGACAAAGAAATTGAATAAACATTTCTTCAGAACTATATGGGGAGTGGCAAATAAACACGAGTGGGAAAAGATTCAAGAGCGTTAGTCATTAGGGAGAGGAAAATCACAGCCACCATGAGAAAGCACTCACACCCACTACGGTGGTTGTAATTAGAAAGGTTAAATAATAACAAGTGTTAAGGGAGAACTGGAAAAAATGTAAAACTGTGCTGTTGCCTTGAAGCTCAGTCTGATGGCTCCTCAATCTGTTAAGCACAAAATTGCCATATGACCCAGCAATTTTCACTCCTGGTTAATAACCAAGAAATTTTAAAATAGAAATCCGGGGCCTGGAATGAGGGCTCAGTTGCTGTTCTTCCAGATGACTGGCCTTTTATTCCACCCATCAGGTCACTCACAATTCCAGCTCTAGGGGACCTGACACCCTCTTCCAGCCTCAAAGGGTACATCATGCACATACACATGGACACAGAGACACATAAATTACTAAATAAATCTTGAAAAAAAATAAAGGTCCACACCCAGAAAAAAACTGTAAAATACTCAACAAATATAGTGTTATGACTAATAGCTCATATCTTATTATAAATAATTAGTGAAGCAATACAGATGATACCAACTAATGAATAGATAGACAGAATACAGTATGTCTGTAGCATGGACCTGATCCCTATGAAGAAATCAGTCTCTGACACATAATGGAATATGGAAGTGCTTGGTGGGCATGATGAAGAATGAAAGGACCCAGAACCAAGGACTGCATGATTCATTATTGCTTTACGTGAAATGTTCAAATTAGGCAAATCCATCAGAAGTGGGTCAGTGGTTAGGTGACCAGGGAAGAGGTAATGAGCATATAACGATAAAGATATGCTGAGCTAAGACACAGCAATGGTCACAACTCTTTGAATACATTAAGGAGAGATGAATGATGTGCTTCAAAGATGTAAATTTGGGACTGTAAGATGGAGGGGGGGGGCAAGCACCTGCCATGCATGAATAAAGGCCTATGTTTGGATACCTAGAACACACATAAAACCAGTACAGTAGCTCACCTCTGTCATGTGTGCATCCACACGCACGTGCACAAGTGAGCAGACACACACACACACACACACACAGGTGGAGAGAGGGGGAGTTGTAGAGTATGTTTCAGTTAAAAATTTTGTGTTTGCTGAATAGACTTGACAACTAAGATGAAAAATAAAAAGAACCACTGAGGCTTAGTTTGGAAATGTACAGATGCTAATACTTTATAAAATTACTTTACCCACAAGCCATTGCAATCACATTTGAACCAACAACAGCCCTCACTCTATCCCATGCATAGATGCATGTTTACATTGTATTGTGCTTGAGCATTTACAGCCTGGAGAGTATGTTTATTAAAAGTTAGTTGCCTACTAGTCTGTAATAAATAGACCATACTGAGTTTCCTTGAGTTGTGACTATGGGTTTGTTACATTATCTCCTTCTTATCTCTAAGGATAGAGGTGCACATCATGTGTGCTGTGCCTGTTCATTCACACACTGAGGCCAATAGAACTGAAGGACACCACAGTGTTTCCAGAGAAACCCTTCATTATACACACCACAAGTCCCAACCACCGTCTTTTCTCCTCTGCACATAATCTTACCAATGGGAGGAAGCCACAGTAGCCCATCTTTTATCATCTTTTTAACCATTTGTCTATTTATCTTATGTATGTGAGTACACTGTTGCTCTCTTCCGACACACCAGAAGGGGGCATCAGATCCCATTACAGATGACTGTGAGCCACCATGTGGTTGCTGGGATTTGAACTCAAAACCTCTGGAAGAGCAGTCAGTGCTCTTAACCACTAAGCCATGTCTCCAGCCTGCTTTTATCCTCTTTTAAGAATAAAGCTTCCACTCATATAGCCTCCGCCTGAGGGATAGAAAGGGTTTTCATGAGACCGTGGTTGCCGTTCATTTCTTTCTATCTTCCAGGCTCCTGAACCTCAGTGGGCTTGAGGGAAGGCTGATTTCAGCTAGGTGCAGTTTCTCCTCTGCTCAAGTTGAAAATGCAAAACACGGATGTCATTAGAGGAAAGCACTGCATTCTTACAAGATGTACTTAGCAAGTCATTATTCAGGCTAAGGGCCTCACCCCGGGATTCAGGTGGGGGCAAGCTGTTGGCATTCTTAATCTCTGCAATTATACCAAGTATCACATTGGGACATTTAAATAAATGTCCCCAGATTGGACTCAGATAAAGCTGTAGTGCGTTTCCAAGAGGGATGCAGAGAGGGCTAGCCTGTCACTTAGAAGGCTGGCTTTTAGGCTGGGCTCATACTGTGTCATCACTGACTGGGACACTTTTCTCTATGGATAATGGTTAACACTGGCTGCCAACTCAATTGGCTTGGGAATGGACTTAAAGAAACTAAAAGAAAATGTGAGGGATTTTCTTGACTAGGTTCGTTGACCTTGGAAGACTCATCCTGGTGTAGGCAGCTCTTCCTGGGCAGCCAGATGAAAGGAGACCTGAGGGAGAAAGCTTTTTACCTCATTGCCTTTGCATCTTGCTGGCATGCTCATCCGCCCTATCTCCGGCGCCCCCACCATGGCTGCCGCCTTCCTTCACTTATGTTAGCACACAGTTTCTTCAGGCCTACAGCATGGACTGGAAACCAGGAGCTCTTGGGAATCCCCCTGGCTTTCAGCACAGTGTTGGGGGAAACTGTAGCAGGAAACCTCATGACCTACAAGGGTCTCAGACAACCACTATAGCACACCAAACTGTATTCTGTAAGCCAACCTAATAAACTCCTTTGGATATAAATTTAGTCTACAGGTTCTGTTTCTCTAGAGAACCCTGACTGTTGAAGACCCCCCCCCCCAATGCCTTTTTCTTCTTTTGGAAAATAGAAATGGGAAACTTTGTACTTCTTAGACTCGTGAACATTGAATGAGAACAGTTGCAAGATGTGTATTCATTTACTCCTGTGTCCCAAATGCCACCTACATGACAGTAGGCCTTTGCTTGGTACCAAAACTACCACGGCGCCCAAGATAAGCACAGCTCAGAGAACTCGGAAACTAAGAGACCCGGATGCTAATGATAGCAGCACGCCTACTAGCCAGCCATGAGGAGTGGTCTCAAGAAAATGTGCAAGGTACTATAAAAGTCTAACTTGGTAGGGTATATTCAGAAGAGAGGTTCAAAGTGTGGCTCGGGGTGCTCGGAGTTTCTCTAACAAGCAATTACAACAATCTGGTTGAGTGATTTTTTTTTTTTTTTTTTTTTTTTTGGGTTAAGACTCTTAGACTTAACACAGGTTAATCTCAACACTGATTCTTAGACCCTCCGATGCAGATGTGTGGATGCAAAAGCTCAGTGGGAGCTGTGTTTCTGCTCTTGTTTTTGTTGTGTTTCTGGGGTGATCTCAGGCATCACCAGGTATGAGCACTACTGAGCCAGGCCAAAAGAAAAGCAAAAGGTGGAGGGAAAAAGATAAGCCCAGTAAATAGCTCCTGGGATGGTCAACAGGTAGGGCAGAGCCTGCTACTCAATGTGACCAATTCTATAGGCACAGGCATCTTCAGGAAACCTCTTAGGAAAGTACAACTTTAGATTCCATCCTAAAACTCTGGAGGCAGGACCCATCACTTTACAAAACACACAGGTGATTTTTTTGGATTCACACCAACACACTCAGCAGCTCTGGGTAGGAGGCTGAAAAGTGCCTTCAAGAAGAACCCTAGTTCAATGCCCATGTCCTTAGCACCTAGCACATATTTGACCATGGGTGAATACATCTTGAGTTAGGTATTGTTAGGTTTTGGAAGCTGCTAAGACTCACACAGTGACCTCTGACCTCCATACACAGGCAGCATGCTCGTGCACACACACAATAAAGTGGTAATTTTCAAGTATAATGCTACATGTCATATCTCTCCTTTTTCAATGGTAAGTATTCCATGAAGGGTTTCATACGCACAAGGCAGGTACTCTACAATAGTCTACATCCCGGCCTGAGATTCTTGAGAAATCACAGATGCCTTCATATCTTTTTCTCCGGCTCTGCTCATGCCACTATAAAAGCCAGTTTCTTCTCTTTTAAGTTTTTTTTTAACTTTCTTGAGCTATGTGTGTGTGTGTGTGTGTGTGTGTGTGTGTGTGTGTGTGTGTGTGTGTGTGTGTATGTATGTATGTATAGTTGAGGTGGTTTCATGAAAGCAACATTCCTGTCATGTACAGAAGACAAAATTTCACAGTACACTTGCTGGTCCTCTGGCTTTTATGATACACACACATACTCTCTCTCTCTCTCTCTCTCTCTCTCTCTCTTCCACAGTGTTCCTTGACCCTTAAATGTAGGGTGTGTTCAGATGCATCCATTGGGACAGGCACCCCACAGTCAGGTCTCTTCATTCTGACCAGTGGTCAACTTCTGTAATGGTCTCTGTCCATTGCAAAAAGTTCATTGAGACAGAACTTGCCTGCGGGCTTAGGAATAAGCATTTGGGGGGCAGTTAGAGATCATATGGGCTTTAGGAAGTGACATGGTGAGGCTCGGTTAATAGTATCAGACACATCTTCTTTCCAACTGAGCAGGCTTTAATTCTGATTGGCTGGTTACTGGTTGCTGCCAAGACACAGGTACCACCATTGCGCCTCTGAGGACATCTGGCCAAACTGGCCGTTGCTGTGGTTTGTAAGCATCAAAGCTGGGTAAAATGATTATGGTTTCCACGTGTCAACACCTGCTGGCATTGTGAGAGCTAATTTTGAGGAAGGAGACTTCCAGTTGAGCAGGAAATTAACTGAGTCAAGTTCTCTGGCCAAAGTGTGTGTGTGGTATCATCAGCAATAGGAACTTATCTTCAGATTCTGGAAGGCAACCAGGTGTAATAACAATAGCTTACATTGGGGGAGGTCTCTTGGACTCCCCCTGGGCAACAAGTTTAAAGGACCATGCCTGGGAGAGTTTTTTTAGATAGGAACATTATTACCCAAGGGGAGGAGTAATTTTCTCTAAATGTGTGTGTATAAACATATCCATGTAATTTTGAGTAAACATAAAATAGTATGGTAGATCTCTCAAATATTCTTAGTGTTGTCCATCCTTTCTCTCTCTGCCCGTCTGTCTACATTTCTCTTCCCAGTGGCCCCATGCCCAATTTTTCCATTCCCCCCTTCATATTTTCTGTCTCCTGCTATTCCCCTAGATATAGCTACTTCCTCACCCCTCCTCACCCCCATTGTTTCTTCTCACTTCCCTGGCTCCTGTGGTTACTTATTCCACTTTATATACATATATACAAGGGAATTCTACCCTACCATAGAGAAAAACGAGACAATGAAATGTCTAGGTAAATGGATGGACCTGAAAATATATTACACTGTTAGGTGACCCAAACCCAGAAAGACAAACACCACATGTTCTGTCTCATTTGTGGTTCACAGTTCTGGGATTTTGACATAGCAGCAAGATGGCGGCACTGATTTATCTAAGTCAATCTGCATTTCAACCCTTTTAGGTTCATAGTGTTTCAGGAGGGAAGGGGAGGAACTGATGGCATCTGGGACATGAACACAAGTGCCCTTTCTCCCCGTGTTGTCACTGACCTAAAAGTCAGCCCTCCTCGGCCACTTTCTCCAGCCACAGGAGAGCCAATGGGCTGTACGTTCCAGGTCACTGGAAACACTGACATGCTCCTTGTCCCGGTAACTTTAGAGTCTTCCCAGTGTGTCTGTCCCTGCACACAACGGCGATCGCCCGTTGTGATTAGATGGGCAGGCTACTGTCTGAGTAAAAGAATGCTTTATCTTCTAATGCCAAAAGGGATACCCTGGGTACTTGATCTTGGGTGACCAGCATGTGTGTTTGTTTGCTCTGTTTATGCTGATGATTAAAGCAAGGTTTTCGACTCAGGCGACTTCTGAATCATTAAGAGGAAGAGGAAGGTGACTGGGCACAGACCACTTACCTGACTCAGTGCAGATCAATATAACGTTGATCTGTTTGAAAGGGTGCTTAGAAAAACACCCCCCAAGCCACAAACCAGCGCGTGTTCTTTTTCTAAAATAACATCTAACTGAAAGAATGTCTCTCTTGACAAGGTGGAAGAAATGTAAACAGCTAGTTTTGAAGGGGGAATATAAATTTGGAAGTTTTAACCAAAGCCTATTTTGTTAATATGGTGTAGAGCTGTTTCTAGTGAAGGTATATTGGAGCAGGTTAGAGGAAGAATAATCAAGAAGGAAGACATAAGCCCCAGGGTATTGTGACAAGGGCATGATTTAATATCAGTTTGGCCAGTTAACGGAGCCTCCTCACAGCCTCACACACAGCTACTGTTACTAATTAATAATAGAGGAAGGGAAAGAGACTATTGGATAAGGGCAAAAGAGGAAAGATATGATTTCAGTTCCCTTTGGAAAGAGACAAAGAACCGAGAGAGAGGATGGCAGGGGGTAGGGACAGACACCACTAGTGGACAGAGCATGTGGTTCTAGAAGCTGTGTCCTGGTTCTTCTGCATTCCAACGTTGGAACCTTGAATCAATCCTCCAGTTTTCCTGGACACGTTCAGCATCCTTTTCTAAAGGATGTCAGAATCTTTCTGATGTCATCTCTGCAGTTACTAAGTGTACAGTTATGCTATCCAATGGAAGAGCCACTGGCCACATGAGGCTATACAAATTTAAATTATAGGCATATATCATCACACTGGGCTTTATCTTAGTGCACTGTAAATACTGCATTGTTTGTATGTGGTATATGTGTACATGCATGTTTGCATGTGCATGTATGTGTGTGCATGTGTGTGTGCTTGTGCATGCATGTTTATGTGTGTACAATATATGTGTGCATGCATATTCGTGTTTTGCTTGGAGGTGTGCCAGTGTGCTCCCATGTATATGCATGTGTATGTGCTTACATGTGTATGCATATGTATGTGTGCATGTGTGTGAGAGTATATGCATGTGTGCACTTATGTGTATAAATGTTGTGCATATATGTGTATGTGTGTGCGTGTGTATCCATTTGTGTATGTACATGTATGTATGTACCTGTGCACACTTGGGGAGTTGGACACCAGAGGTCAATGGGTGTCTAACTTCCTCAATCTCTTGGGACCTTATTTACTCCAGTACTCGGGGCTCTGTTTTCCCAGCACTGAGATCATCAGCATACCACCACGCCCAGTTTTAACTCGGGTCCTGGGTATTGAACTCAGGTCCTCACACTTGTGCAGCAAGCACTTTACCATCAAGTGGGCCATCTCTCTAGCTCATCTCCACAGAAGGGTTCTAGCAACTCTGACTCTAGCATGGCTACTGGCACCATTTCCTCCAGTAGTTTAACTGAGCACTGCACATTTGTTTTTGCAGGAATTAACTAGGCTGTATGGATTTTTTTAGGCATAAGAGCTTTGTATTCTTATCCTATAAAATAGTATAAACACAAGTTTTATATATATAGTTTGTGGCTAATTTTGTTGCCATATCTTTATTGCAGTATTCCCTTGTATTGCTGTGGCCTTGAACCAAACCCAGTATCTCTGAGGCATGCCTATAATTACAATTAAGCAAAACATTGAATCCCATCCTCAGCAGCATTCGCCACATGTCAAGCATTTAACAGCCACATACACTTAGTGGCAGCCATATTGGACAGCAGTAAAATTTTTCATCATCCTAGAATTGTTGTCCTGGAGCCCACACCACTGTGACGCCAGGACTCATATCTCACCCCTGCCCTTAGGATACAGGCTTCCAACCTGTATCTGAACTGTTCTGTATCTCAGTTTCTTCATCTCCAATGAAGAAAGTGTGTGTGTGTATGTGTGTGTGTGTGTGTGTGTGTGTGTGTGTGTGTGTGTGTGTCCCACCTGGTGCATAGTAAATATCACACAAACTGAAGCTTTTCTCTAGCTGAATACTACCTAAGACACAGACAACATCTGGCACATGGAAGTCAACAGACACTTCCACCTTAGATGAGTACATATAAAAGATCAAGAGTTGGAGACTCTTTTAAGTACTGTGGTTTGCATTTTCGATGTATCACCACTAACTGCTCTGAGTTCAGCCTCACCAAAGGACATTCTCTTCTGGTCTATCTCAACCCTTCATCTTCTTGCAACAGACTATGAAACCCAGGCTTCAGAGAAACATAAAGATGTTTTGGCCCTGTGATGTGTCACAGAGCTGTCTATACTGTTTTGGTTTGGAGATTCCTAACTAAATGAATGGAAAAGATGTGGACCTAAAACCCAGGCAGGGAAAACTGAATTCACAGGTCCTGCTTGTGCCAGCCAAATGCATTAAGCACTTCCAAGATCAGACTCCAAACATGGAGGCTTCTTTGTTGAAATGTTTTTAGTTGTCAAAATACAAGTTGCAGTTTGCCGTGTCTTCCTTCCTACTCCCTTGGCCCTGGAAAAACTTCTTCTGGCAAAGAGAGGGTCAGGAACTTTAGTGTGCCTTTAATTGCAGAGCCCAGTAATGTGAGCTCTTGTGAGCTGGCTCTCCTCGGTAGCCTGCATAGCCTTGTTGTATAGAAGAGGCACGATAGAGCAGGAACAGGCTTGCCTGTCTGGTTTGCCAAGGGCACCTTACACCTGCAACCTCAGTTTCACTCCTTGTGGGACAGGTTGGAGCGTTGTGTTGTGGTTTTAGCAAAGCTACTCCAAGTATCATGAAACATGGTTAGATGCAGAAATATCCCCTGCATACTCACGTGATTTCATGTGCTGCAGACACCATAGTGAGGACTGGAAGCTAGCCAACTGGAGAAGGGATTCTTCCTACATCTGGTTTAAAAAAAAATGGCATGAGGTCACAGTCACCTTGCATGGGGACTTGCACACACAACAGTCGCCCTCACAGCTCTGAAATGAATCTCAGGTAACAGATGAGAGAGTGTCAGAGAAGAGGGCTTGAGATGAGGGAGATCAGAGCCAAATAGAAGAAACCGATGCCTTCAGAAAAGAAAAGTCATGGCAAAATGGAGGGGCATGTGGGGGTCTAGGTGTGGAGACCAGAACTGAAATGTGTCAGTGCCTGGAGTCCATGTGTTTGCTCTATATCCTGTGGAGGACAGCTAGAATCATTAGAGCACCAATGAATGTATACATATTGGTTGTCTCTGGAGACATCAACATGAAGAGAAAGAAAGCCAAGCTTGAAGACGCTAACGTCATGGGGCTGGGGTAAATTCTTTCCTCCCAGTGACATTGCGAACCTGAACTTTGGGCAGCAGTGGAGAGCACAGAGTCAGCTTGCCAAGATGGAGAGGCCTAGAAGCATAACTCCAAAAGCAAGAGGCTCAAGTATCCTCTGGGGTCATAGCCAGGAGCAGGAACATGTGTGTTGCTCTTGGAGCCATCTGTGATTTGTTTTCAAATTAAATACAGATGTCTCTCTGCTTGCTGTGGAGACACATCTCAGCGAGCCTTTCATATGCTAGAAAAACTCTAAGTCAAAACTGCACTGAATGCATCAAGCCTACTGGACTGAACAGCATAACTTTTCAAGACAGGACACCAGAGCACCAGGCTATTTATGTGCAATTGATCATGTGTGAACCAATGCTGCCTAGCAACACTGGAGTATTACACTAAATGTGATGAAGACAGAAGAATGTCAGAATTCAAGGTCAAAAGTATCAGTGTCACTTTTGTAACATCTTAAAACCAAACCACCATAAATTGGAGGTTACTTCTTTTTCATTTTATAGGAATTTATACCAACCACAGAAGTTATGAGTATATAAATCCCTCCTAATCCCACCACCATAGCTCCCCACTTTTAACACAATGGTGCCTTTTGAAAAGGGAACTGGAGCTGGTCACACATTACGGCCAAGTTCCATGCCCTTTGTTGTAGTTGTTTTGATATTATATATCTTGAGGAATCTTTTTATGTTACTTAGAATAATATTTTAATACTTGCTTAATGTTTCATTTTTCTGTGTCTTGGTATGTGTTGAGGGAGATGGGGAGATGAGGGTGTTAGTTGGGGTTTCTATTGCTGTGAAAAAACACCATGATCACAGCAACTCTTATAAAGGAGGCTGGCTTACAGTCCAAAGGTTTGGCCCATTGTCATCATGGCGAGAAGCATGGCAGCAGGCAGGCAGGCAGAGTGCTAAAGAGGTAGCTAAGAATTCTACATCCAGAAGGGCAAGCACCAAGATAAGCCTGTCACATGGGGCCTGGTTGAGCATCTGAGACCTCACAGCCCATGGCCAGTGAGACACACTTCCTCCAACAAGGCCACACCTCCTAATAGTGCCACTCCCTATGAGCCTATGGGGGCTATTTTCTTTCAAGCTACCACAGAGCCAGAGCAGTATACTCACGTGTGTGACTGAGACATTTCCATGAAGGTCAAAGGACAACCTAGGGTGTTAGTCGTCATTTTCTGCCTAGTGAGAATGTCTATGTCAAGCTAACTGGCCCATGGGTTTCTGAGGCAGATTCTCCCATCTCCTGTCTCTCAAAGAAGACTCTAAAAGCTAGAAATAAACAACTTCCCTAAAATGCAATGTACATTTTAGTTCTTCGAAAATATATTAAATTCCCAAACTGTCAAAGCATCCTGCTATTTTCTCCCAGATGAAAAAGAATGAAGCAATCTACAGGCTTGTAAAATGCCTTCTCTTTTATACTAAATACACTTGATTTATCAGGTTTTCTCCACAAAGTCTGGGTAAAAACCCAAAATTTCCACAGCTCTGTGTGAGATTTCTACTCAAAATATAATTCTAAATTTAGCTGAATTTTAATATTTTAATATTAATGTTTTTATATTCTAATCCTGTATAGATTTATTCAGGCTGCTTTCGACTTAATTAATATAAAAAGGTAAAAGTCATATAGAGATAATTCATTCATAATTAGGTATAATTGTTTCCATATAATTGTATTTTTCAAAAGGATTTGTGGAAGCCAAAGAAAAGAGAATTTTTTTTTCACTTGTAAAATCTGGGGCTTAAGCCAGATGACTTCTACTGTTCTGTGCTCTCTGACTTGATACAGAGAGTAATTAGCAAAGACAGTAGCTTTAGGCTGCAAAAGTTGTCTCAAAATAGCAGAGATTGCCACAAACTTCTATAAGAGATTATGTCTTTTATGAGGACATAAATCTATGCTCAATACTTCATTGTGTACTGTAGCAAAAACAATCATGTGGGAAAACAAAGATTTGCAATTTACCTCCTTTGCATGAGTTCCTGCTCAAGTCACTGGAGATTTGACAAGAGAGATGCCTTCAATTCACAGTCAATAAGAAGAAGGCAGATAATAAAAATACTGACATTTAAGTAAGTGTCAAAACGGGATAATTTATTTGAAATGGAGAGGTTGGTAGGTAGATAGAAGAGAGGATGGATAGATGGATGGATGGATAGATAGATAGATAGATAGATAGATAGATAGATGATAGATAGATAGATAGATAGATAGATAGATAGATAGATGATAGATAGATAGATAGATAGATAGATAGAATGATAGGTAATAGAGTACACTTTTAGCTTAGGTAGAGTTTAAATCACTACAAAAAATAAAAATGCATATCAGCAGAAGTTGAAATACTGAGAACCATGACTCATAGCAAGATATTCCAGAGACAAGAAATAAGACTCAGAGGCTAAAGATATGGCTCAGTGGTTAAAAGCACTGGCTGCTTTTCCAAAGGTTCTGAGTTCAATTCCCAGCAACCACATGGTGGCTTACAACCATCTGTAATGAGATCTAGTGCCCTCTTCTGGCATGCAGGTGTACATGCAGATAGAACACTGCAATACAGAAAATAAATAAACCTTAATAACAAATAAAATAAAAGAAAGAAAGAAGGCTCAGTACATATTAGAAACTGGAATTCACTGTGGTTAAACCAAGAGATGAACTCAGAAATAAGGCAGACACCAGACTATATAGCGCTCTGAAGGCCATGATGAGAACTTTTGTTTTTGGTGAGTTGGTGATATGAAGTCAGTGAAAATGCTTCAGAAGAGATCTTAGCCCTCAGGTGCTCGACCATCTACAGGAGACCAAGAATGTATATTGAGCAGGAAGTTCCATAGGAAATCAGAAAACAGGGAGGTTGAGGGGTTAACCAAGCACATAACGACAGATGAGTTATGACATGTGTCCCAGAGGAACATGGAGGCTGGAGTCAACAAGAAATGGTGGGGATAAATCATGAAAGGGTAACAAAGCAGGGGAGAGCATTCTTGTCCCAAAGAGAGACCTACTAGCATCAGCCTTGATAAGACCTGAGACCTGCTAGAGTCAACCTGCAGTCACCTCACACCTGCTCCCCAGTCAGCCCAGAAACTCTGCAAGGGACAGGCCACTGCATTTTCCTGGCTTTATCTTTGCACCTTGGGCACACAATACCAGGTGTTTCATGAATATTTATAGAAACCCACTGAGTCCAGGAAAGTAAACAGTGTGTATGGAGACCAATAGAAGCCAGGAGCAGCATAGGGCTGGGTGTGGAAGAGCCAGCCTTTGCTGAGAATTGAAATTCACAGAGCATAAATAATTTAAGATTCATTTATCTGTTTATTGTTGGATCACCAAAAAAAAAAAAAAAAAAAAAACCAGAATCTGGATCTGTCTCGTTGAAATTATCTTGCTTCATTCAAGTACTAGGGCTTTTTTAAATCCTATTTAATTACAACATATCAAACTGCAACATTCAAAGTATCTACAGTAGACAGAGAGAGCAAAAGTCGTTTCCACTGTGAACCAAACTTGGAGACACAAAGTCAGTCATCCAAATTACAGTTGTTGACTGGGGAGAGATATTCTATTTAGAATCCTCAGGCTGTGCAGCCACAGGAATATATCTACTTGTTGCAGTAAATATTAAAATGGTTTTGTAGCTACCAGTCCTGCGGAGTCTCATACCACAGGAGCTCTCACTCCAGGAGCCACCCCAGTGTGGAGCGCCCAGACTCTGTCACACAATCCGCAAGCCGCCCCCTCCATGTGGTTCCCTTCCCAGTGTAAGGAAAAGATGACGGGGCACCAATGAAAGGAAAAGTCACTGAAAGGAAAAGTCACAGGGCGCCAATGTTGTGAAAAGATGACGTCCCGGGTTGTCCCAGGTTTCGGCATCAATGTTAGGGGAAGGATGAAGAGAGTTGGGGGGATATGGCCCATGGAGGTGCAGCAAGGCCTGGGGGCAAGGGAGATGCCTCTGAGGGGCCCATGTTGGGAATCCCTTCCTCCTGAGGGACCAGCCACATAACGGTATAGTACAGAATAGAGTTTATTTAGGTCATGGGAGAGTTAAGAGGATAGTAGAGGCAGAGAGAGAGAGAGAGAGAGAGAGAGAGAGAGAGAGAGAAGTAGAGGCTGGCCATGAGCACATAGAGGGAGAGGGGGGAAGGGAAGGGGAAGAGAAGGGATGGGGTTGGAGAGCAAGAGAGCCAGGAGGAGGGGGCAAGCAGCCCCTTTTATAGTGTCAGGTCACTGGGGCGGAGCATACCTGGCTACTGCCAGGTAATTGAGAAGTGGGGTTTACAGAATCCCAACATCCAGAAGGTTCACTTCGCCTGCCCAGTTGCTTCTGTCCTTAGTTATCCATGACCACTCCCGCATGTTGTTCTCACTCACTTTTCTTTGGCTTGTTGTTGCCAAGCTTTGCAAGTGGGCACAGGCATGCGTGCACACACACACACACACACACACACACACACACACCAACTCCACAGGCATTGTGCATTCCGCCACTGCATCCTCTTTGAAGTCACTTAAGACACCACACCAAAGAACAGACCAAAATACTCTGATCCAATTGGTATGATATAATTTGCCCACCTGGATAAGTCAAATGATCCTGTGCAATTCCATCCCTTATAAAATATTCATAACAACCTTATCCATGTAGAGATGGGCAGAAAGAAACACTCACATCTACTTCCATGTCACCGCCTCTTGAATCTCCCACTTTCTCCTTCTCTCCTGCCTTACCGAAACTTTGTCCCCACCCAACTATCTCCTGTCCAATCATGCATCGCCTTGACATCAACCTACATCTACTTATGGGTTTTCTCCAAGCATCCACAGAAGAGTCAGTCTCCTCCCTTCTCTTGGCCCCTATAAGCAATCAGAAACCCACTTAGCTCAGTAAGGCAAACAGTGTGGATTGGGAACGGTTTGAAGTTTTGGGAGCTAAGGAAATAGCTCAGTTGGTAAACGGCTCTTCTCGAAAGGATCTGAATTTGAGCACCCACACAACAACACCAAAAAACAAACAAACAAATAAACATGCCTGGCGTGGTGACACATAAGCCCAACACTGGGAAAGCAGAGACAGGTGGGTCCCGGGGGTTTACTGACCTACCAGCCTAGCCTACTTGACAAGTTCCAAGTTTTAGACCAATAAGAGCCCTGGTTTAAAACAAGCAAACAAAACAAAACATAAACACAATGTGGCTCGCATTTGAGGAACGGCAGCTGGCACTGTCCTCTAGCCTATGGCATATGTCACTTCCAGGGTGACCTCTGTCCTGCACAGGCACACTTGTCCTCTAAAGTAGTAGCCCTTTGTCCTTTCTCTTCCACAAACAGTGCCTGATGACACTCAGAATGATCCAGAATTTGAAATATTGCCGTAGATTAACCCAACCTATAGTAAAATTAGATTTGCCTGAGGCTATGGTCGTAGAATGGTCCTGCCTCACAACTAAGACAATTAGGAAAATACCCAAATCTGCATACAGTGTGGGCCAAGGAAAACATCAAGGAATCCACGTTGCGATGGCTAAAGTCCCTATGACATTATCTAAAAGTAAAAACCATGGCAGCATCCAGCATTCTTGTCCTGTCAAAGAGCAGAAAACTACTATAACAGTGTTGAAGACACAAGCACATGAGCAGGAAGCTAACTAACTATGAAGCGTAATCGGGTAATAAAATGAGGGGAGAAGGGGGGGAGCACATGGCCAGCTTAGTGAATGGATGCTCCACATTCTCAAACCTGACACAAGATTAGCATCACACAGGGAAGGAAATACTACTCCATCCACCTTCCTGAGGAAGGAGCAGAAGGGAGTAAAATACTCTGCATAGGCAAGGGAAGTGCCACTATCTATCTGGTGGGTAGTCTCAGGAGTCACCTCACATCCAAACTCTGGAAACAGCCTTGTCAACATGCCTAACAAGGGTACTTTTGAGAGAGGATTGTGTCCAATTTAAGGACAAAGTTTTGGAGAAAATATAGAAAGGACTGGACCAGTTCAGTTTTAGGAAGAGGGAGGAGAGAGAAGATGCCAAGTCGCCAAACAGTGAGAGGAAGTTTGGAAAGAAGAGCCTAGAAAAGTGGCTCTTTTGCATGTCAGATGGAAAGCTCTCCCTCATCCCCTTAGAAGTGCATGTCCTGATCCAAGGAATTTGTAACTGTTACTTTAAATAATAAGGTGAAATTTGCAGGAATTTGCAGGGAGAGCTTGAGGTGGGCTCATAGAGTGGCCATGATATGCATACAAGGTCATCATAAGAAAGGGGCAGAGCTAGCTGAAATGGATTTTGACAGTAATCACTGTGCCAGTGAGGATGAGACTGGAGGATTCAGGGAGGTTCGGGCCAGACTGGGCTACCCGCTGAGAGTTGGAGATACGGTTTAGTAGAACAATACTTGTCAGGCATGCTCAGTGTCCTGAATCAGACACTGAGTGAGGAAGGAGGGGGAGGGAGAAGAAGAGAGGAGCAGGGAATTTGGAGAGATGATGTGCTTCTGGCTTTGACGGTGGAAGGGCCACAAATCAAGAAACGCAGGTGACCGCTAAGTGCTCCAAGATGGAAGGAGCCTGAAGCAGACAGACTGCCCGCTAGACTCCTGAAGACTCAGAACTGTAAAATGACAGCCTTGGACTATTTCAAGTCATTGAGTACATGTGAGTGTCAAGAGGAACTCACGAACTGGGTTCCACTGAGTTTGTGATTACCTTTCTCTGTTTTGTTGGTGCATACCTTTCTGCGACGTCTACCCTTCCTCAGAGTCTTGGGAGTCCAGTTGGTGTTTCTGACTTGGCGTGAGGACATGCTGAGATGGGCATGCAGCCCAAGTGGGTATACGCTGGCTCTGAAGCTCGGCATGATTTGAGGTGACACATGGTATAAAAGTGTGATCTGAATGACTGTCTACCACAAACACCCTCTGATCCCTTTATTTCAAAATGGCCACTGAAAATCTCATGAGTGCGTTGTGGGCATCACCGGAAAATGTACTTTGGAAATTACAGAATTACATTAACAAGTGAGTAACTGTATCAGGCAGGTGGGGGTGGATTAGATACTGGATTGGCTTACACAGTATGGGGTACATAATACAGCAATAGCCATTAGTACTCTATTGAAGCTGAGAATCAGGTTTCCAGTTGGGCTCTGAGCTTGGACACTCCCTGGAGGGTCTGTGGTATTGAGTCCAAGTTGAAGGGTCAAAGAAGCTTTGGTCAGATTCTGTCACAAGAAAAAAGAAAGGAAGAATGAAAGGAAAGAAGGAAGGAAGGAGTGGGAGGGAAGGATAGAAGAAGAGTGGGAGAGGTAAGGAGTGGGAGAGGTGAGGAGGAGAGGAGAGGAAAAGATAGAATGAGAGGAAATTTGGAGACAGAGAGGAGCCATGTGAAGAAGCCACCTACTAGAAATCCTGGTCTAATGAGTGGATCCAGCCACACTGGGCTGGAAGGGGCTGCTGAGATCAAACATGTAGCCTCTTTCTCACCCATTCTCCTGATCTCTTGCTGGCTCTCCCCCAGTCAGTCCAGCCAGACAGCAAGGGAGTTTTCAATAGGTTCATTACCAGCCTGTTTTTCAGCTGTCAGGGCAATGAGAAGATCCAGAGGACAGCCTGTGGCTCTGGAGCCCTTTGTGTAAATTTCTGCTCTTCTACACCTTATGGTAATTGATGTGTGTCATAACTATTTTTAGGTATATGATAGGACTTCACTAAACACTTCTGCAATACTATTATAATGTAAATTCCTAAATTCATCACACTGGGATGTAAGATTAAGTGACTTCCTGTGTAGTTTGTCTCTGCATAAAGGGTCTTCCAGGAAAATAGGAGACATTGTTCATTTCTAGATTCTAGCTACCATCTGCACAGTGACTAATTCATGCTGTGTAAGAGCTCTAAGACCCTGAAGCTGGTGTCAGTGGGAGGGGAAGGTGATGTCAGACTGTGGCCATGTGCAGGGATGTGTGGCCCAACAGAAGCCTGAAACCTGGGGAAGGCAATGGTGGGAGAGCGGTCTCAGACGGTCAGGTATCTGAGGAGAGACTGCAGTCTCCGCCTCACTGCCAAAAGGCCAGATTTCTAACCAAGCTTTTTGCTCCTCCTAAAAGAGGCCAGGGTTTCTCTTGTAGCATTAGGATAACATCGTCCACCCGAGAGTACTGACGAACAGGGCAAAATGGGAAACTTGTAAGTGTCTCGAGCCGATAAGCTTTTAGTTTAAGCCGGCCATTAAAGGAAATCGATGATTCGGTCTTTCTGGAATTCGTTGTGGATGCTCAGGAGTGAGCACAGCAGACTCTCTTTCAGTTTGGAGGTCCTCTATAGACAGGTTTCTGCTTATTCTTGGGTTGCAGTTTGTGGGGGTAAAGAAGCAGAAATTCGATTCAGAAGAAAAATACAGATGTGGTGGTATACACTACAGCTATAGTCCCATGGTTTGGGAGTGAAGACAGTGGGCTACCCTTGGTGTGTGTGGTGAGTTTGAAACCCACCTGCGCTACATGAGACCTAATTTTGAAAATAAGTACATAAGGAAAACTCCATTACTGTGCCCTTTACGTAGCAGAACTACATCTGTCACATTGTCCTTTAGAAGAACACTGTGACTCTTTTAGAGAATCCATCCCACCCACCAACGTTGAGCTTGGTCAGATGACACTTTTAGCTAATAGAGCGTAATTGAAAATGCCAGAAGAGGCATATCTCGTTTCCACGGGAACAGGATATGTCAGGGGCAGATGTTTCCTTCAGTCTGACTCTTGGTATAAGATGACTCTGCAGCGTAGACTCAGTCTCGATTTATTCAAAATCCACAGTTCTGAATAGATTCCCAGAAGGAGCCAAGAGGCAGTGTGTAATCGATTCAAATCTGGAGCTGCTTGTCATCGCTGCAGACGTCGATTGATCTATCGGCAACTTGTAGAAACAGAGGGAGAAACTGAAAAGAATGAACAGGAAGTGGTACTAGCTCTTCTTCAGGGCGGCCCAGGGAAGCTGCAGCCATTCAAATCCCTTTTAAAGGAATTCCAAGCAAAACAAATTCAGTTGTTTCTGAGATTCTACGAACAAAAAAAAGGAGGTAGCACATTGTTAAGTAACACGGTAGATGATCAGGAAAACTTTTCGTGTGAGTTTGATGAATTAAGCACCTAGCAAAGCTATACTAGGAATATTGACAGTTAGAAAATCAGAAACCCAGCCCTAAAACTGATTGTACATTCAGATGAACCTGTCAGGAGCCAACACAGTGTAATTTAGGATCGACTTGTTCATATTCATATATGTGAACATGTGTGTGAGTACATAAGCAAGCACACGCATACACACGCAGAGACACACACATACATGGCCAGAGTAGCCAAAAATATTTCTCATATAATCTAGCAATGTGGACACAAAACTTTAATACCAGTACAGAAGACAGAAGAGAGATAGAAGGGCAGGGAGATCACTTAGTTTGAGACCAACGTGATCTACAAAGTGAATCCCAAGTCAGCCAAAGGCTAAGAAGTAGTAAACCCTGTCTCAAAAAAACAAAACAGATACCAACAACAACAACAAAATTTTCCTTACCAGTCTCTTTTAGACTAAAATCAATCAATCAATCAATCAATCAATCAATCAATCCACTATAATAAGGTCTGGTGTGCCCAATCTGAACATAACTGTCTTAAAAGTTCTAACTCATGGGGCTGCTGAGACAGCTCAGCAGTTATGAGCACTCTGCTTTTCCAGAGGTCCTGAGTTCAATTCCCAGCAACCGCTTAGTGACTCATGACCATCTTCAAGGGGATTTGATGCCCTCTTCTGGCATGCAGGTGTACATGCAGCAGAGTATCCATACATTATAGGAAGGAAGAGATAAATAAACAAAATTTAAAAGAAGAGAGATACTCTGTAAAACAAACATTATAATATATGAGGAGGTACTTTTGGTCACACAATATATTAAGGATGTATAGTCTAAGGAAATGTCCAAATGTCAATTGCCTTCTAAAACGTGAAGGTACATCCCAGAAACAGATTAGCCCTTGTCTTTACAGCTACAGAATGAAATACTGCCAACAACAGAAGACAATAGAACTCAGGGCAGCTACACTAGGGCATCATTGGTGGGGCTAAGCAGACTCTAAGAGTCTAATACCACAACCCAGTATCTGGCCATCCAGTATAGTCATAGCAACCGAAAGGCAAGTCTCTCTACAGCAGGGATAAAAATCAAAGAACCACGGCTGGTGGGCGTGTCAGGGAGAGGTAAGCAACCAAAGCAAAGCTCTCAGTATAGAACATACTGCCAAGATGGCGAAAGAGCCATGTAGCCATAGGTACCAAGGTCAGAAGTGACCATGAGTTCAGGGTCAGAAAGAAAATGCAGATGGACCCGCCATGCCCTAAGTACCTACAGAGGCGTTTGCATGTTGGGTGGTAAGAGCCAAGGCCGTGAGCGGACCTATAGAAGTGTTTCTCTGGTTTTAGTGAGCATCAGAGCCAGGAAGGGCACCTACTGGGACTTCTGGGGTTTTTTGTACTGAAACAAAAGACTGATAGAGATGTGTGAGTAACACCAGAAGCAGAGGCTGATTGGTAAGAATTTCCTTCTAAGAGGAAGTGGGGCAAAACCAAGAGACAGGCTCCATGGCCCCTGGTCCTATGGGTTTGGTCCTCATAGGTCGTTGTTTATCTGGACTTTATCTAGTGTATGTCAACCTTAATGGGGAAGACCCTCCAGTCTTCCTGTCTGCCAACCACTTTTTCCATATGCTCATTTAAAATCACATGTAGTGTGTGTGCATGCATGTGTGTGTGTGTGTGTGTGTGTTGTGCATGAGTCCCTGCACATGCATGTGTGTGGAAGTCAGAACAAGTGGGGGGTCAGTTCTTTCCTACTATCAGGTAAGTCTGGAAACTGGAGTCTTTAGACTTGGCAGACACTTTGTGGCCATCCTATGACCTCACTGTCCCCTAATCCCCTTGCCATCATGAAGAAACAGGGGATGAGAAAGCTGGTTTCTGCAGGTGTGGCTGCACAAGGCCACTTGAGTCCCTTGAGCAAATAACATTCTCAACATGCTGTTGCGCAGTCTACAACCAGGAGAAACCTGAGAAGTTCCTACAGAAAACGTACCGAATGGGGACTGGGATGCGGGCCAAGGGCTCTCAGAGAGCACCCAGGGAGGGGAGCATGGGACAGAGGACAGAGTTGACAATATGCATCATCACCAAAGGCTTCATGCTCTGTTGCCTTCTTCACCATAGCTGTGAGCTAGGTGCCAACGTGGTCCCATTCTAGAGATGGCAGAACCGGAGGGCAAAGCTGAAATTGGAAAGCTAAGGCTGCATCATTAGTCAGGGGACAGACCTCAGCCTCTTGCAGAATCTGTGAGGCTGGAAGGTCAGCCCTAGACCCGGAAATAGAGAAGTCCAAGGGGTCTCAGAAGGGGTCTTTAGACCTACAGGTTGCTTACCAACCAGGCAGGTTTCACTCCAAACCAGAAGAGCATTTGGCTCGAGGACATTGCTTAGAAGATCTCTGTATCCAATAGCTGTCCGAGGCCAGCCGCTCAAAGGGGCAGACTCTGTCATCAGTGACTCCGCTTCCCAGATGTGCCCCCAGAGATGGTCACGAAAGGATTTACATAATCTCTACCATTTGGGAAAGCTGGGTGAGAATGGGGATTTGGCTCTTTACTGTTTTGCTAGCTTACTTTTTCTTTCTCTCTTAGTCACTAAACTAACCTATCACCTGTTTATCAAGCAAACTTCTGAACCAAAATCAGTTTTGCCCTGAAACAAACCTGCTTTTAGCATCATCAGGCTTGGAGTCACAAACAGGCAAACTGTAAGCCTTAGTTATAGCAGTGAAGTATTTTCAGAACATCCAATTCAAGTGCTGGGGAAAGCACAACACGCCTTTATTGCTCATCTTGGAAAGACCACAGCAGTGAAGCTTCAAAAACAACAACAACTCTCTCTGATTAGCATAATCTGTGCTTAATGAATATGTATATTGTCAATAGTCACCTAGAAGCTCTCCTTCTCTTGTACATTTCCTTCTCTCCTACCAAGAAAGGAAACATCCCTAAACCCCTGTTTGTAGCAAGCGTGAGCTCAGAGGAAGCGTCTGAAGGGAACTGAGCCAGGAAGAAATTAAGAAATTCTTACCACCCTCACCCTTTGTTCTACTTAATTATCCACATTTTTTCTGACAATGTCTTGCAACCAAGTGCACGGAAAGCAAATAGAGCCTGTTGCCTCCCTGCCGAGCCCGGTCTGTTTCTCTAATGTTCTTTTGACAGTTTCCGATACAGGGCTGACAAGACAGTCTCCCAGGGAACAAGCGCAGGCTGGGCAGCATATGCAACCCTGGCAAAGGGGGGCAGCCAAGAGACCTCACCAACCTACCCAGGACAGGATAAGGCAGGAAACAGGAAGGACCTGCTGACTATCCCCCTGTGGCAAATTACATCATTATGCCTGGCCTGGGGCATTGGACCTCAGCCTTATTTTTGTTTGTTTGTTTGTTTGCAAAAGATTCTGAAGATGAAAACACACACCTACACCCCTCCCCAAAGGCCTGAGAATGGGTGTCAGCTTCACCGATAGTGACTGACTCATACAGAGCCTACCAAACTCTCCAGGAACAGCTGTACCCCCACTTCACACTGTGTTAAAGTCTTTTACACACATTATACACCATACCCCTTACACTTCTGTCCAGCCCACTGCTAGCAAAAGGGCTGATAATACTTTAATTAAATGTACAATGCAGAAGAACCAGCCACCAAGGTAACAGCTTATAAAGTCTCTTCCTAGTGCAGCCTCAACGGTGGTTCTCAACCTGTGGGTCGCAACCGTTTTAGGGTCAACCTTTTTGCAAGGGTTGTCTGAGGCCATCCAAAAACATATTATCATTCATAACAGTGGCAACCTCAGTTATGAGATAGCAACACAATTAGTTTTTTGATTGTGTTGTGGGGGTTACCACACTATGAGGAACTGTATTAAAGGGTCACGGCAGTAAAAGGGTTGAAAAGAATAGATTATTCCGTACACTTCAAGACCGAAGCAGGCTGATCAGTAATTAAAGTACTCCCTACAGCCTGAAAAAAATGAGGGGTGTCAGGGGTGTCTGCTTGGAAGGAGTACTTTCGTAATTAGGGAAAGTTTCCTTGCGTGTAATTCCCTGACGTATGATTCACACTGGAAGGTTAGTGACAGCCACCCTGCGTGTCATTTCTACTGTGTGATCTCTGCCATGCAAGTAAAGGGTCATATAAATCCACGTTGCGCACATGAGGGTCATCCTGGCTAAAGTCAAGGCCTGTTCAAAGCGTGGGCTCACCTATCGGTCACCTGGCTCCAGGCTGCTGTTCTGTGGTGTTAGGTCACAGCGCTCTGCAGCCAACAGTTTGGGTAGTAACTACAGTTCCTCCCTGAACTGTGCTTGTGAAAATTCCCCAAAAGGGATGCGTTCCACCTCTGGGTCTCTTATTAATGGCCGTCCTTCCATGGTAAACTTTGCGCAGCAGCTGCAGTAGCAGGGTAGAGAAGCTACAATCTCATGGTGCTCACTGAATGAGGTCCTCCAGTGGCCTCGCACTGCCTTTAGAGACAGTCTCATACCACAGATCTTTCACCAGACTGACCCGGTGCATTTTCACCAGGTTAAGTCAGTACCCAGGCCCTGGCCCTGCAAGAGGAAATGCCAAGCTCTGGCCCCACCCTTGAAGAAGGTGGTGACCTTGGACAGGGGCTTGTGCCTTCCTTACCCTCCATTGTTCCCTCTGCACATTTGCAGCTACAGTTAAGTTGTTGTTGTGACTCATCTAACTCATGCACAGCACCCAGATCTTCCTCTTCACACTGCCCAGGATGTCCATCCATGATGCCGGGCGTAACCAGACCCTCCACTTAATCAAGAGCCAATGCCGTGTCTCCAGAGGACTTCCAACCTCTTAACTTAGTTTAAGTTATTCTTTATTTTTGATAATTTCACACAGGAGTACTACATTTACATAATATATATGCACATATATACATATAAATACACACACACACACACACACACACACACACACACACACATGACCTACTGAGTCCATTTAGTGTTGCTTATATGTGTATATTTAGGCGAGCATCTAGGGGGTTGCCTCTGGAGAACACTGATTCTTTTCTCTCCCAGCAGCCATTGCTTGTCTGCAGATCTTTCTCTAAGGGTGGGGCCTTGTGAAATTTCCCACATCCACATTGGCATGTCAACTGGTGTGGTCACCCTGTTTTCATTCTATTGGTCTGCTAAGGCTGCCACAGAAGCACGCCACTGACCAGGAGCACAGCCACCGACTCAGATTATATACAAAAACAACCTTCACATGGCGACCCTAGACAAAGGCATAACAGGCCTTCTTATAGGGAACCCCGGAACTCTCTAAAAGGATTAGGTAATCTAAAATTTCACCAGTGGATGTTAGGGGGTCACAGGTGGTCAGTGGCCTGCCTTCCTATGTCATGAATGTTCAACCATATGATGAAATAATGTGCAGTGGCCCATTCTGAGAATAGATATTTCCCCATTTTTGTGGTTATCCCTCAGTCTGTTCTTTGGGAGGGGTTTATAGTCTTGTTCTGTATTTTATGGTCTGTTCCTAGAGTCGGTGTCTTATGACCTGGATTCTGGAACTTATCGTCTGTTCCTAAAGCCTTACGTACCTTACAGCCTTTTTTGAAATCAGGCCTAGTCCTTAACTTGGAGACAAATGGGATTTATGTTGTTCTTTAAAGGCGAGTAGCATATAAACTCAAAAGTGTCATTAAGAAGAAGATTTCTGTTGTATGAGGGAGAGGCCAACCAGAGGCATCTGGAAGGGTCCGGGGCAGGGAGAGCAGGGCATTAATTAAACATGGTCAACAGGCTGTGCATGGTCATGGGGGTGGGAGGAGAGGACAAAAAAAAAAAAAAGCATCAGGAGTGGCAAGCAGAATAGAGCCCAGCCAAAACAGCAGGGTTATAAAGAGAAGGAGGCGGGGCGGAGCCCATGAGCTGGAATATTTAGAGAAGACCAAGGATGCAAACACAGGCTCTGCAATGGGTGCTTGTAAGGCTGAGGAACCCTGAGGAACGCATGCGCTTTGATGTGCTAAAGGCACCACAGATGGACATTTGTCTCTCCTACCAATTCTAAGGACATGGCTCCTTTGGATGAGGGGAACTGGCTTCACAAGTTCCTGAGGAATGCTGGCTTGTATTCAGAACTTGGGCCTGATAGAGCGGGAGCATGGTACAGACACTAGGCTCCGGGAGTAAATTAAACCGGAAGGGTTGTCACCCAAATCCTGTGAAGTAATCGAGTGCATTTTATCTGATTCCCCTAATTAGCCAGTGTTTGCAAAGCCTTTGGGAAGAGATCTGCACAAAGTTAAGTGCTAAGTAGTATTAATTAATATCAGTAATCTGGGTGTTGTGACACACAGCTGCAATCACAGCACTCAGGACAAGGATGCAGGAGAACTTCCAACTCCCACACCAGCCACACTACCTAGCAACACCCAGATTCAAAACTAATAGCAGTTGTGGGTTACGTCAGCAGGAACCTTTCATAAACAGCCGAGGCTTACCAGTGAAGGGCTTGGACTCAAACATACTTCAAAATGCCTTTCTAGAATTTTATAAAGTTCTGAATTCCCAAGAAATACAGAGTGGGCGGGGCTCTCCTACATCAGTGCTCTCCCATAGCAAACAGCAATGAAGAAGATGCCCACAGACTTGCCTCCAGGCCAATCTAATGGAGGCATGTTCTCCATTAAGGTGGTCTCTTCCCAGAAGACCCAATTTGTGTCAAGATGGCCAACACAGATAACCAACATGTTGAGTGAACAGTCACTGAAGATGTTCATTCTCAACCGACAACTCTTAGAAGGAGCTTCATGTGACTGTCCTGACCCCACGAGCAACACTGCTGGGGGAACCTCAGTCTTCTCAGAGGGTGAGCAATCCTCTTAAGCTCCAAATGTATCAAATTACAACCCTCATTTAACCTATTCTGGAGTTGCTTTCCCGGAAGCTTCAGCACCCTTATACTTTAAGGCCATCCAAAATATCTCGTGTGCTGACGCATCAAGCAGACTTTTAAGTTCACTACTAAGGCTCAGATCACCATTGCTAAGGTGCTTGTATTCAAAAACACCATGTGACGTCTTCCAGAGATGTATGACACCACCCTGTGTATTTCCACTGTTAGCCATATCCCCCACCCTGGCCTTGAATGTCAGCAGAATTCCTCACCACACAATCCTCCAAAGCACAGAAAACCTTTTCTGATTTGTTTGAAAGCCAAAGTCAAAACAGCTTATGAGTGGCATGCCTATGGCCGCTCTTAAAAAGCTTAGATCTAATTTTACGTTCTTTGAGTTAGTTTTTTTTTTTTTTTTTTGGTTTGTTTGTTTGTTTGTTTTACAAATGAGAATATTAATCAAATCTTTCCAGAGCCAAGTAAGAAGTAGGCAGGAGTTGAGGCAACTGAATGTTTCCTTTGACCCAATTATGGTCCTCAACTCCTTACAGTCATGCTCTGACCTACATTAACACCAAGCAAATTACTTTGTTACTGAAGTTGTAGACTCAGAGCCTAGGTCCTGGCAGCCCTAATGAACTGGATTCATCCATAGGTATGGTGGCTTGGATGAGAAATGTCCCTCCTAGGCTCATGTATTTGAGCATTTGATTCCCAGCTGGCAGTACTATGTGGGACAGTTATAGAACTTGTAGGGGGTGGAGCCTTGTTGGAGGAAGTCCATCAATAGGCTCTGAGATGTTAGAGCCTGGCTGTGCTTCCTCTCAGGTGATTCCATCAGCTTCCTGTCTGTGAGTGAAAGCATGTTCAACCAGTTTCCTGTTCCTTCTGCCATGCTTCTCCTGCCTGATGCCAGACCTCCCACCGTGATGGACTCTGCCCTCTGGAACCAAAAGCCAAAGATAACCCTCTCATTCTTGGGTTGCTTTTGTCAGGATATCGTATCACAGCAACAGAAAACTCAGGAACACAATGGACAAGCATAGAGACAAACTAATGGCTATGCCAGAGAAGCAGAGTTATTCAGTATGGCAATGCCAAGACGAAAAACAAAAGGGTTGAGTGAGTCCTTCTTCCGAGCCCATCTTCAGGGTCCTCACATGAGATTTGGGTTTAGACAGAGGGCTATTTAAAGATATTTATAGCTAAGCCAAAGGCCTATTTTAAAGATATGTATAGCTAAGAAGCCTCATCAATGTGTGGTCCCAACGTCATCTGGCCCTCAGTCTCTCCTGCGAGGTGGTCAGACACGTCCTGAGAACTGTGTGAAATATCTTTCTGGTAGACACACTCTCCCTAGAGCAGACACCAGAGTTCCAAACTTGTCCTTCTCCCAGCAAGAGATTCCTGGAGAAAATCAAATTCTTTGAGCAGTTGAAATTTACAGATGGAGACACACCAGTCTCCTCAGAAGCCCTTCCTATACACCCCTGACCTGCTGAGACTGATTACCAAGAAAGAAAATGGCCAGCACCCAGTAGTAGAATAAGCCAGGCTCTGAGATGATTGTGAGACACGGGACAAGCTTCCGGGGGTCACATAGGGACTGGAAGGGGACTCAGAAGGGAGAACACATGTTATAAACACAAAGGACAGTCTCTTTCCGGTTCAATGTCAAGTGTCTCTCTCCAAGTCACGGTTTGTTCCCACAGTTCTTATCTTCTTCCTCTTGTTTCTCCTGCAGACGTTCATGCGCGAGACAAGACTGCTGTGGCTCCCACTGGGCCTTTCTTAGAAGAACTGCTCTATGAGTTCCAGGATCATCCGCTAAGGATCCCATAGTCCTTTTCTAACCGCAAACCTTCACTGCAACCCTACTATTAAAGATGAGTGGCTTTCTGGCCTCAATGGACCCCCGGCGGGTACAGTGGGGGGCTGCCTGGTACGCAGTGCACTCTCGGATCCTGCGCACCAAGCCGGTGGAGTCCATGCTGGAGGGCACTGGGGCCACCTCAGCGCATGGTACCAAGCTAGCCCAGGTGCTCACCACTGTAGACCTTATCTCTCTTGGAGTCGGCAGCTGTGTGGGCACCGGCATGTATGTGGTGTCCGGCCTGGTGGCCAAGGAGATGGCAGGACCTGGGGTCATCGTTTCGTTCATCATCGCTGCTGTTGCGTCAATATTATCAGGTACGCGTCCAGGGAAGGGGTCCCACAGCGAGGTTATTCCGCGCCCTGGTTGCCGCTCACCCCACTCTTACAGAGTATTTATTACTACTTTTATTTATTTTAAGTGTTGTGGGGGCGTATGCCACAGTCCGTGTGTGGAGGCGAAAGGACAATCTATGTGGGTCAGTTCTGTCCTGACACCGTGGGTCTGGGGAACCCATGCTGACAGTATGATTGGCAAACCTCTAAGCCATCTCCCTAGCCCCTTTTAGAATAGTTAGTAATGAGCTAGACCTGGGGGCAGTGGGACGGCTCGTCTGCTTTTTTGGTCTCCAGTGCTAGGTAGAGCGGAGACTAGGTTTTGGCCTGATTGTAAAGGTTCCATTTTCTGTGGGGTTTTTTTGTTTGTTTGTTTGTTTGTTTGTTTGTTTGTTTTTGTTTTTTTGTTTTTTCAGTACAAGCAACTATTCTGGTGCCCACTTTTCTGATCTCCCAGCTTCTCACTCCATCCTGTTCTAGTGCCTCTGTTTCCGTTTTAATGTTCCCTTCCCTTGGAAGACGGGTTGGGTCTCCTGGGGGAGAGACATAACACACGGCTAGTGTAGAATAATAGTAAAGGCTGTGCAGAGTATCAAGACAAGCAAGTCAACTGCTCTGATGGGACTGGGGTTTGATGAGCCTCAAGCTGGCAATGGGAATCGAGGGGAAGGAAGCCAAGATTGGAAATTTAGTGACGTTATAGTGATAACACAGGGCCTGCCTCCACAGACTCAGTGAACCTGTCACCTACAGGAGCCCAAAAGCCACTACTCTCCCCGACCCAGGATCAAACAACTCTTTCAAAAGCAGAATCCTGGGACCTACATGTTGGTGATTTGTGATTTGTGGGAAGACTCTCCAGTTGTCTTTCTTCCTTTCCTTCTTTTTAGTATCTTCCCAGAGTTAGGCCAACAGACAACAAGAAAGAAAGAAAGAAAGAAAGAAAGAAAGAAAGAAAGAAAGAAAGAAAGAAAGAAAGAAAGAAAGAAAGAAAGAAAGAAAGAAAGAAAGAAAGAAAGAAAATAAGAAAAGAAAGAAGGGAAGAAGGAAGGGAAGAAAGAAAGAGATAGAAAGAAGGAAGGAAAGAAAGAAAGAAAGAGAAAGAGGGAGGGAGGAAGAGAGAGAGGAAGGGAGGGAGGAAGAGAGAGAAGGAAGGGAGGGAGGGAGACAGAAAGAAAGAACAAAAGGAAGGAAGGAAGAAATGAAGGAAGGAAGGAAGAGGGGGAAGGGAGAGAGAAAGAAAGGACAAAAGAAAGAAGAGGAAGAAAGAAAGAAAGAAAGGAAGGAAGGAAGGAAGGAAGGAAGGAAAGCAAGGAAGGAAGGGAGGGGAGGGAGGGAGAAGAAGGAGGGAAGGAAAAGGATGGTTCCTTCTGTGACTTGTGCCCAGCATCACAAGAAAAGCCCTATAGTACCATCCTTCCCTATTAGATATTAATATTTAGCCTCCACCCATAAAGGAGCAAGATAAACTACAAACTCACAAGTATACTGGCTCTTATCTGACACTTTTCACTTAGTAAGAAAAGCTCCACTGGGACCAATCTCACCATGAGCTCTTCATATTCCCCTGTCCTGGAATCATTCTTTCTTCTGCATGAAAATAATAAACTGGGTTCATGCAGACTAAAGGACTTCTGTTCCTTTAAACTGAAATGAACTTCTCAGGTGAATGACTTACCTGGCTACTTGAAACTAGTACGGTGACTGCAATTCTTCCCAGGTTTTATTGACAGTCATTACTCGCCACAGACTCAAGAGTTCTGAAATAATTATCACGGTAGAGCTGACTAGAGATGGCAGAAGAGAACAGCACCTTGCTAGGGGGATATCCTGCTGTATGATGTAATAGAATACCTTAACCAGAAGCAACCCAAGGTAGAAGCAGGTTTATCTCAGTTCTCAGTCCTGTGGGTTAAGTCACAATGACAGATGCCTGCAACAGCTGGCCACAGGCAGGAGCAGGAAGAAATGAAGCATTGGGATCCACTTGCCTGCTTGGTAGCGCTCTGCCATGTTAGTCTTCTCTAATGTTCAACAGCTCAGGAGCCTCCACCAAGGAGATGCTGTACACCCACAGTGGGCTGGGTCTTTCCACATCAAATAACTTAATGAAGATGATCCCCATGGACACACCCACAAACTCACCCAACCTCTCATTAAGACTCTTCCCGGGTGACACGGGGACATAGAACAGCCTTCCAGTTAACGAGCACTACAGTTTTCCCCAGACCCCGTTCTAGTTGGTTACAGTCCCCGGGACTCAGGTGACTGCACATACAAATCATTCTTCACATGAAAGCCGTTGCATCCTGGCCTCAGTGATCACGGAACTATAGAATATCTACTCCTTCATTGCTGAGATGGGGAGCACAGAATTCACCCAGCTGGTATTGTGGTGGAGCCAGTCTGCACCAGTGTCTGCAGCCCTGGTAGGCTACATCTTCTTCCAACATTACAACCAGTGACATCAAATTGTACACCTGAAGTCAGATGTGGTGGGACTTGAGCTTCTGCTGCTGTTTGCCACAGGGTTAGTTGTTAAACATTCCCCAGCCTAGTCCTGGCTCGGCTCCGTCACAGCTGCCATTCAGCAGCTTGTCCTCACCGCTGCACCAGGCTCCAGAAGAAAAACGCCTGTCTCTCTCCTCATCTCTCCAGATGGTCCCATCCATAGCATCTCTCCTCGCTCAATGACTGACTCATCCTTCTGCTGAGACCAGCCACAATCCTTCAGAGCCTCAGCCAGAGCCAAAACCAAAATAGCTTGTGCCGATATTATGAGACTTACAGTGGGTCTCTCCAGTCAGGTCAGGCACTGCTGTGCATTTGGGGCACAAATGTCCCCTCCTTCCTATCTCATTCCCCTCCCCGTCTCATCCCCAGGTCACTTAGAGTTTAACCAACCTTTCCCTGCTTCTCCGTACCACGACAGTCCAGTTCCTTTCCATCCCTGCCCTTGTTAAAATTTGTCTCTCCTCCTCTCTTGGCTGTAATTAAAAGTCTACTCAGCACCAGGAAGCCCAGTCTCTACTTTATGTGTTTATCTCCAGTAATAGTTACTGATGGGTGATAAGAAGGAGTACAGAGGATGTTGGAATAACAGAATTCAGCTTATCCCAAGCAAAGCGGAAGAAGGAGATGAAGTGCGCTGATTCAGGGAAAGCAAATTGCGCATGCGCAGAAATGCCAGGGGTTCACTGGTTACAAAAATTCACAGCCACGCCCACTGTTTTGTATGCTAACGGACATTAGTGATGATAAGTAAATACGGAAAAGTGGTGAGATCAGTGGAAACTGCAGATTTCAGTGAAGTCAGGGAAATACTGGAATAAAAATACAGAGTTCGGGTAAAGGCAGGAAGTGACGTCAGAGAGAGAGAGACGTGTGAAATCCGAGGTTATAGAACCAGTAAGGCTGAGTTTAGTCGTGGAACCTGGTTAAACTATTAAGTATCTGGGAGACTTGAAGCAAGCACTGTAACTTCTCTACGCCTTAGTTTCCCTATTGTGAAAATAAAAATATCTTATCTGTTGATGTGAGATCTAAATGAGCTCTCTACCGAGTACTGGTACAAAGCCTAGCACACAGCACTGAATAAGCTGTTCCTGCTGTCACACATAGTGTTTCTATTATTCTATTTTCATTGTTTTAACTAAATGCCAGAATCTAGCTAATGTATAAAGAAAAAGAAATGGTTGGTTAGTTTACAGTTTTGGGGTGTCATGGGCACAGCACTGTTTGACTGTAGCACTTCTTGGTCAAGGCCAGTGTAGGCTACATGAAGCCATGTCTAAATTCTTTTTCTGCATATTCTAGATGCAAATATTTCATTAAATGTGCAATTTTGTTTCATTGAAACAGAGTCTTATATAGGCCTTGACAGGTCTGGAACTCATGATGCAACTAGGCTGGCCTTGAACTCACAGAGCGGTACCTGCCTTTGCATTCCCAAAGTATTCGGATTAAAACCACAGTCACACCTGACTTTACATATAAAGCTTTGTAAATGTTTTCTCCTAGTTTGTGGCTCTTCCTTTAATTTCTGTCTTTTTATATTTTAAAATACTGATGTCCAAACTATATGTCCTGAAATTCTAATTCAGCTGGGACTGGGTGGGGTGCCCTGGGGCTGGTACTTCCTTAAGATCCCCTAAGAGCATCTAACACACAGCTAGACTGGGAACCGCTGTGCAATAGGAGGCAGGACTTACCTGCCACATCTATGGCCCATATGGAACAGAAGCTTGCTAACAGGAGTCTCTCATACAGCAGGCAGACTCTCCTCTAGGGAAACATTTTGGCCATGTAGCTCCATTTTCCATGCTGCACAACCCTTTGTGAAACATGAAACAGACGAGACTCTGAAGATACTTTCTCTCCAACTGAACAAGACCCACAGGTCCACTAACTTCCCCAGATCTTTTCCCAGCTCCACTCTGACGTGGTTGCTTCCCTCTGGCCTATCCCAGGTGGTGGACCATTTATCAGAGGAAACAGCTTGTGCCCAACCTCTCCTTTTTTGTCCAGCGGCCTTATCTGCTCTTTGATAGCTCCACAAGCCCTGTGTCCTGCCAAGCCTGCCAAGCCCCTTTAATAGGATGTTTTGATAAAAAGCATGAGGTTTTTTTTTCACCTGGTTCTTACCTACATCTCTGTGAAGAGTGAGTGAACGCAGGGTGGCTTGTGCATTTTCTCTAATTTACTTGGATGCAGATGAAACAAAGCCGAGTTAATGTGCTCACAACGTCTGGCCACTCAAAGTCCCAAGAGACACTCATGAGTCCAAGAAGGGGAAGAGCATCTGTCGTGGCGGGTTTTCCTCTAGGTTTATGTATAGTTTCCTTTTTAGTATAATTAAAACTGAACTCGTGGGACTGGGGAGACAGCTCGGGCGGTCAATCCCTAACACTTGCCAAGTTGAGGTTAGATGTCACTCTGCAGGTGTGGAAAAGTTCAATGACACAAGCAGATACATGTTTTAGTCACACTGTGGAGACACAATGAGGGTAGAGAATCAGATGTGCTATAATGGTTAGACATATGAGAGACTACAGAGTCCCGAACTCTGACAGTGAAAGTCAAAATGAAGCTTAAATGCAGAGGGTTTGGATGGGTAAAGGACCACGAGCAAGAGGAGGACACACTCCTTCTGCCCATGAAAAGACATGTCATGGACGAGTGTTTTGAGATAACATGAGAATGGTCCATTTGATAGCAGAAAGTGAGGGTCAAGATTAAAAACCAGCATGGAGGACCACACAGAACCCCTGTGTGTGCTGAGCTCATGTGTGGACACAGCATCCTTGTCCCCTCACCCACCCACTCTGGAGGCCAGCTTCGGTCAGAGCCACAGTCAGAACCCCCTGCCAGTCCCACGGCTCTTTGGTACAAGAAGCAGAACTGAGACTGGAAACAGTAAGACCCAAAGCTCTTTCTTCTCAGGAGGCCACCTTTGAATTCTGAAAGCCAGATACCTTCTCACTGGAAACGGATTGACTACTTGATGCCGGATCTCTGATTTTTTTTTAAGATAATTAAAAATCCATCTCAGGCCATCAGGATGGCTTAGTAGGTAGACACCTGCCACCTCTGAGCTTGATGACCTGAGGTTTATCCTTGGGATCCACGTGGTAGAAAGAGAAAGCCAACTCCTACAAGTTGTCCTCTGACATCTGTTCAGGCACCATGGCACACTCATGTGCCAAAAGAGACAGACAGAGAGACAGACGGATGTTGACTTAAAGCCCAAGATACCAATTATATTTTTCTTAGCATGTTAGCATATGGCCAGGCATTAGGCCTGGGCAGGCATGTCTGACCTGTAGCACATAAGCCACGTGTGCTGAGTGTAATAATGAATGTGTTCCAGCACAAGACACGAACATGAGGGGGTTTTGCAATTTTTTTGTAACTCAGTGATACAGTCCTTAAGCATGAATTTTACATGGCGACATTGTGACCCAATGTCAAAGGCTGGACACACCTACACAATGCCGTGTAGTATGTGCCTCCCCTCAGCCTTACGAGTTTCAGCACCTCCACCTGTCCTCAGGTGCACCTGTCCTGATGGAACTCCTGGAGGGAGAGGACACGAGGGAACACGACGAGCCCTAACTGAGTGTCGGTCTCTCCAACCTTGCTGACCTGCTCCCGGAGCCATTCTTTCCGGGGTTCTGATATGGTCTCCCAGAACTACAGGCTGCTGTGTCATGGCCAACGAAAGATGTAAGGAGTCAAAATAGAGAGAGACATGGCTGCCTATATATATACAGATTCTGATGAGTTCTAACTTCATTTTTTTTGGGGGGGGGGCACAACAAACCATTTAGCTCCTCCAGGGAAAAATAGACTAGGGGTGAACCCGGAGGACTGGTGCTTGGTGACCCCATTTCTGTTTCTCTTAACCATACGAGGATGGGGGAAGTATGCTTTTAAGCAAGTGGTAAGGCAATGTGTGAGCAAATGCATACCTACCCTCAGAGCTGGGGCTGACCAGCTCCC
The DNA here is from genome assembly GCF_963924665.1 of Micromys minutus. NCBI lineage: Eukaryota > Metazoa > Chordata > Mammalia > Rodentia > Muridae > Micromys > Micromys minutus. The sequence goes on from NC_137984.1 coordinate 28,925,744, forward strand.
CACAATAGTCTCCAAATACACAGCTGGGATCTTAATAAGGCAGCAGCCAGCCCAGTACATGTGGGTCTCTGAAGGCGGAAGCCTGCTAAGACCCCTGATGAATGTCAGCCTTCTTTCTTACTGCTATGTCTATTGGACAAATGTGCAGCAGATGCAATGCAACCTCCTACCAGGTATATTAGTGGCTCCAGTTTATGGTCACCATAGTAATTAAACTCTTGAAGACTTTTAATATGATATGCCTGGTGTCAGCTATGTGACGATTACCGAGAGAGAGAGAGAGAGAGAGAGAGAGAGAGAGAGAGAGAGAGAGAGAGAGAGAGAACAACAGCAAAACTTCACAGTGCTGAGATGGATCATATATATGTAAAGGCACGGGTTCTCAAGCCTGGTGACCTGAGTCCCACCCCTGCTGGGAGTACAGAATCAGTTCCCACAGACTGACCTCTGACCTCCTATCACCTGTTGGCAGCAAAAAGGAAGGTGCTTGAAGTTCAAGGCACTCTGCTGTAGAGGCTGGATTGACAGCCTTGGAGGAAGATTGCTAGGTGCTGGTTCAGAGAAGATATGTGCATCTCAATAGAAATTTGCACATTTCTCGGATGCCTTATAGCAAAACCCAGTTTCCTCCTGGAAACCTTGGGCTCCTTTTACATCTTCCACAGACTGTGGAAGAGTGGACAGTCCAGGGGCAGACAGACACTGACTCTGCATCCAGCCTGGTGAGATCTGCCACCGAACATAGAAAGGAAAACTCTGAGTCAAAGCCTGTCTGACATCTATGCAGAAAAGCAAGAGATTGTCTGTGAAGCAATTCTGAACACTGCCAAAGCCAACCAGGTCTAGGTTGGCCTCACAACCCATGTATATCAGCAAGTTCAGTAATTGTCTTCTGCGAGACTAAGGGAAAATAAAGTGGGTCCCACGCAAGGTGTTAGGCGAGCACACAGATCAGCAAGGCACGGCACCGCCAAAATGACCATGGGAAAGCCAATGATTAAGAGTGAATGCCGAGCCCTGGCCCTCACCTCGGTGGCCTGAACTTTGTATCCTGTGTCTAGCCGGCTGACCACAGCAGCTCAGAGGCTTTGATGGTGCCAGTCTATCAGCTTCAAACACTGCCCCACTCCTTTTGCCCAGGGATGGGAGTTAAGGGGCCACAACCACCCAAGGGAATCAGAGAGCTTCCAGCAAATTCCATTTGCATGATGCAGGAAGTGAGAACATCAAAAGGAAAGAAAAAAGACCAGTGGGCAGAGCGTTAAATGGCTACTCATGGGTGGAGATGAATTAAGGAAGCAACAGAGAGAAAGGAACAGATGCACGGCAGTGGGTGGGAAGGAAGGAAGGATTTCACACTAGCAAGCAGGACACGGGCACGTGCAAGCCATAAAGACTGACGGAAGGCTGCCTTCGGCAGGGGGATGGCGGTTTCTGGGTTCTGGTGGAAGCAAACACACCACAGGGTTAACGATGGCATTCATATGGAGAAGAAGAGAAAGTGGCAAGAAACTGAATGGGCCCTCTGTCTGCCTTCCTCCTGGTCATAGGCTTGACTGTGCTGTACAAAAAAAAATGTGGTTGTACCATGGGTTGCTGGTGCTGTGTGATATGCCACACTACTGGCCATTTCCACAGATCTAGAGGAATGGTCCCATTCAAAGTAACTAAACATAAACATGATCCATAATTTAAGAGAGAGAGAGAGAGAGGGAGAAAGAGAGAGAGAGAGAGCACACTCCTTCAGAGGACACACGGAGTATTAAAGTCAAATAGAAAGCCGTTGCAGCAACCAGTGACCGCATGCAGAATTTGCTTAAATCATGCAGCCCCGAGGCTAATGGTTCTTGGCTTTTTAGCCCAAAAACCATATCTTGAGTTGGCACACTTTAGTTAGCAAGAACAGTTAGCAAAAAACAGGAGTACAGAATGCAGAAAAGGTTAGTACAATTAAGGACTTTCCCTGTTGCATCCTGGGACTGTCGACTTGATCTGTCTTTGTTCCTGTTTGACAGACATTGTCCAGGAGCCTGTTACATTTATATGCACACATAGAAAATCTGTCTTTAGATTCTATTTACTCTTTCTATTTTAGAAGACACTCACTGAAAAAATATTGACTGTATTCATATATCTTGAGATATTGACTTTAAGTGACCCAGCATGTAATTTTATATTTTAATCTGTATATGTGTGAATGTGTGTATAGGTATCTGTGTGGGTTCAAGTGTACATTTGTGTATATACATAGAGGTCAAAGGGCAACCTCCAGTAGCATTTCTCAAGCCTTCACACACACATACACACACACAAACACACACACACACACACACACACACACACACACATTAGATAGGGTCTCCACCTGGTCTGAAACTCACCAAACAGGTGAGGCTGGCTGACCAGTGAGTCCCACCCCCATTACTGGGACCATAACTATTTTTAAGCTATTGTATTGAGTTCTTATGCCTCTACCTACCTTCTGACCTTTATTCCACCCTAATCCCTTCCAACCCCCCAACACTAGGTTGGAGGAAAGAAGGTTAAAGGGAAAGCGAGTGTAGACCTCTATAAGTTACTTCTTACTGATTGGGGGCTTTGGTGCCATTGCTGTTGAATTTAGCTGAGGCTATCTAATCAAAAAACAATCTATCAGTTCCTGTAGGTAAGACTTTTGAAGAGAAGAACCCTGACCTATGTCTGTCGCTTGTGCCAGAAACCCTGTGGCCACTATCCACAAGGACTCCATCCTTCAAAGTACACAAATGGGCATGTGTCGGCGCTTGCAGTCGAAACCACAATAAATAAAAGGGTACTTATACTTCCTAGAGCTCCAAGGAGAAGAGAAAGGAACGTAGGCCTAGGGAGATGGCTCAGCAGCTGGCATTGCTTACCTGTTCTTGCAGAAGATCCTGGTTTGGTTCCCAGCACCTGCATCAGACGGCTCACAGCCTGTATCTCCAGTTCCAGGGACTCTGGGGCCTCCTTCTGGACTCCATGAGTTCATGCACATGTGCACATCAACTCATTCAGGCACACACATAAACGAGTCGTTTTATCGACAGGGAAGAGAGAAAGCATTGGGTAAGGGAAGCAGTCGTGGTAGATGGAAGTAAGATCTGTAACAAACCCCCACACCCACATCATTCTCCCACAAGACCCATAAACGGAGGGTCCCTGACCCATGCAGCCCCTCGCTGCATGCTGTCGCAATGTGAAGGAAGTTGGAAACTCAACAAGATCCAAGTTGAGACGTGACTGTGCACTGCTCTCCTTAGACACCTGTTGAGAAGGTTCCTCCCTGATGCTGGTGGTCTCACCTGCTCGTCACAAGCACTGAAGTCCAAGAGGAGGACCCACTGCCCAGAGGCAGTGGCGGGCAAACCCACAAGGTCAGCCGTGAGTTCAAGGTCATCCTGGTCAACATAGTGAGTCCCAGAACAGCCAGAGCTACATAGACACACTATGTGGTGTCTTAAAGGGGAAGGGAGATGGGGGGAGAGGAGAGAGAGGGAACCCTCTGCTCCTCAAGAGGGAGTGTTGAAAGTACTTGGGGAGAGAATAGGAAGCTGTCACCACCTCAGTTCCCGCTCTCTGTCCTTTCTGCCAAAGGTCTTTGCAGCCCAATTACCAGAGTCACCTTGAGAAAGAGAGACCGTTCTCACAAATGATTAGCAAAAAGAGGGAGATAATTTCTTGTGGAAGGCATGGAGTAGAACAAACGGTATCTATTAAAGACACAAACCCCAGGAAGAAAAGTGTCCAGCTTCTGTTTCAGAAGCGCACTGAGCAGACAGTTGAATGATTCCCAATCGTCCTGACAGTGCTGAGTCCCTGAAACCATTAGCCAGCAACGCTTGTGTGTGTGTCTTAACCTTCCCCTGATGCAAATGCTCCTGCACCAACACCCCAAGAGGTGCTGCTGGCCAAAACATCCCCTCACCTGTAAATAGAAGCTATAGAGTCATGAAGGGTTCCCTGCCTTATACCAGGGACCATATATGTGTCCATCCAAGACCAAAAGCAACCTATACAATAGGCACCATTGCCATTCTTCAGGTGGACAACTGAGGCCCAGAAAGGACCAACTGGGGTCAAATAATTGGCCCAGGGAACAGCTAAACCTCACAGCATTAGACACAGCCATTCCGCCATTAGATACAACCAGCTAGGCCCCGCATATGCCATGATGACTGACCATAGCACAAGCAAACCACAAAAAAAAAAAAAAAAAAACTTGAACTCATCATAAGGTGGAAACTATACCTCTGGTGATCTCGGAAATATTCTCACAGATGGCGATTCCAAGGAAAAAGAGTAAGCGTGTAGGCTATCCCTGCATTTACTGAACAAATTATCCCACTTAACAGCATTTAGGAGTCAGCTCTCTGTAGGATAGCCTATTTCCTTCTCATTTAAATGTCTGTATATTGGAGCTGTAGTTTGGGCGTGTGGGGGGCTCTCCTTTCCCTACCCAACTTTAACTAGAGTCCTGTGGGGTTCAGTAACTGATGGTGTCAGGCTTTTCCTGATCAATGGCGCTGGCTGTCCCTGAACACAGGCCGTTACTGTCCGTCTGGGCCCTGCTGTGGCCAAGAAATCGTAAGTCTCTGCTGTGACACAGAGAGGGTGACGTACTCCCAGACAAATTGCTTCTCTTCCAGACACATTTGTAAAAACCCTGGGTTTCTGTGACAGGCAGCCGGCAAGCAAGGTTGCTCAGGTTAGAGCTGATGATGGGGAGGTGGGAGGGAGGTCCAGCCCACACATCCCACCCTAAAAAGAAAACCCGAAACTTTTCGGGCTAGCTAAGCGTCTCGGGAGGAAGGCATAAGGGCAAATTTATGTGGATTAGCTGCATGTAACCTGAGGCTAGAAAAGTCCAGGAACCTGCTCCTCAGGGGACACAGCTGGGATGGAGACACTTGGGCATCTGGAATTCAATTGTCACAGTGAAAACAGATGTCCGGTAATTTCTCATCATATCTCAGACCTAATTACATTTCAGAAGGACTAACCACCTGGTCATATATGCGAGATAGCTCAGCCCACTAAAAACTTGGGAGAGAAACAGACGTTTTATGAAAGCAAGAAAGCAGGTGGCGTCGATCTCAGCAAAATGCCGTTTTTGGAGAAAACATTTTCAAAGCCAAGCCTGGGGCTCAGTAGCACACCACACTAGGGTGATCCAGTGTGGTCCTTCCCGAGGCTGAGGATTCGTAGATAATTAACACTAAGCCAGAACGGGATGGAGAGGAGAGGAACCACTAACTCATCTGACAGCCAATCCCAACCCCCAAGAGCAGCCCAACAGAGCCTCAGACTGAAGAGCTAGAAAAATATTTCATTAAACATTTCCACTCATGGGCCAGCAAGATGGCTCTTTGAGTAAAGGCTTTTACTACTGAGCCCAACAATCTGAGTTCAGTCCTGCAGTACCAAATAGAGGAAGATGGGAACTGACTTCTGAAAGTTGTGCTCGGGCCTACAAATACACACACACACATACACACACACACACACACACACACACACACACACACACACGCGCGCGCGCGCACGCGCGTTTAAGGCCATTTCAAAAATCCTATTCTAATTTCAAGCAAAAATTTGTTTAAAAAATTTTTGTAAATTGTTCACCAACTCAGAGGCAACTTGTAAAATTAAACATTCTATCATTCTATGGAATGGATGTTCTTGGTTGGATATTTTATTGCTCTACAATACAAATAATCTTCAACAATTTCGGAGGTAGTATATTAAATTTTTTTGGCTTTTCCAGACAAGGCTTTTCTGTGTAGCCCTGGCTGTCCCTGGCTGTCCCTGGCTGTCCTGAACTTACTCTGTTGATCAGGCTAGCCTCAAACTCAGAGATCCACCTGTCTCTGCTTCCCAAGCTCTGGGATTAAAGGCAGGAGCCACTACCACCCAGCATGTATTTTGATTTTCTAAGTGTCAATCAGTGCTAAAAACATTGTCTCATGCCAATATGCAGTATGTTTAAGGAAATTTTGGAAATGCTATCCTAATTTCAAGTGAAGTTTTATTTAACTTTTTTTTTTTACAAACTGGCCATCAACTCAGAAACAATTTGGAAAACCATACATTCTAACACATCATAATTCAAAGTTATATTAATTTGATATTTAGATGCTAAGGAATGACAGCAGGGAGATATTTTAATTTTTTTCTCTGTCATTAAACTATTGTTTCTGTAAAGAGAGAAAATTTTATGTACAAGTAAATGTGGCATCATAGTTCATAACTGTCTTAGGGTTTTCGGTGTTGTAATAAAACACCATGACCATAAGCAGTTTGGGGAGGTAAGTGTTTACTTCAGCTTGTGGTTTCATATCTGCCTATCATTGAAGAAAATCAGGGCAGGAACTAAAGCAGGGCAGGACTGTGGAGACAGGGTTGGGTAGAGAGGCCATGGAAGAGTGCTGCTTACCAACTTGCTCCCAGCATTTGCTTGGCCTGATTTCTTAAACAATCCAGGATTGGCAGCCTAGGAATGACACCACCCACAATGGACTGAGCTCTCCCTTATTCATTATCAGTCAGAAAAAATGCACCATAGTCTTTCCTACAGGCCAATCTAGTGGGGTCACTTTCTCAACTGAGGTCCCTTGTTTCCAAATGACTATAGTTTGTGGTGAGTTAACATAAAGTTAGCTAGCACAATGGCAAATAGTGGCCTTGAGTCCAAGTGTTCGAGATCACAATAGTTGGCTTTGTGTGGCATTTCCATGTGTTTATATGTACAATGCACATGTTGTGTGTTCAGAACCAAGGCTAAAATGAAGTCAGACCGTGCAACACACGTGAGCATAGCCAGAAACACTCTGGTTCCAATGCACCTTTGATTTAGAATTAATTTGAAATCACTGAACATGTAGAAAACTTTTATGTTTGTCAATTTTCTCATTCCATTATGTAGCCTGCCTAGTCATCTTTAACTGTCACATTGACACAACCTAGAGTCAATGGAAAAGGCATGTCATTGGGGGGAGGGTTGTCTTTACAGTCAATTGATGTAGGAAGGCCCAGTCCACTATGGGGAGCATCATTCCCTAGGCAAATAGTCATTGGCTGCATATGAAACCATGAATGAACCAGCAAGCAGCATTCCTACTTGGTTTCTTCTTCAAGTTCCTGCCCTCATTTCTCTCAATGATAGACTGTAACCTGTAAGATGAAATAAACCCATTTCTCTCCTAAGTTGTTTTTAGCCATGGTGTTTTATCTCAGAAACAGATAGAATGCAATTCTGTATAGGGCTATGGTACAGTTTAAGGAGCTGTGAAACAGAGTATAAAGGTCCACCAAAGGAGGGGATTGCATTTCTCTTGTTCACCTTTTATCTCAACTCTAGCATAGATAGGCAGAGATGTTACTTTCCAAGTGACTTGGGTAAATTAAATGAGTGAATTGGAAAGCTATCAAGATTAATTATTAAAATTTGGTCATTTTATCATCAGCTTTATCATCAAGTGAACATGTAACTTCATTTCTGTATTCAATTACATCCTCTCAAACCCAACGACCTTGATGAGCAATTGACATCAGGAATATTCTTTATAGGTTCCTGTGATTAAAATCTGGTGGTGCTATTTGAAAGGTTGTGGAACCATTGAGAAAGAAGGCATTGCTGGTGGACAGAGGTGGTGGGCCACTGGAGACAGACAGGCCTTTGGATGTTGTAGCAGAACATGCTGCCTCCGAAGCTCTCTGCTTCCTGGTCCTCTGAGATGAGAAAAAGCTGTGCCTCAAGCTCCCATCAGCACAGATAGAGCTGCCTCATCCACCATGAAGACCAGGCTTAGCCCTCCAAAGCACCAAAGGTGCATCTCATAAATACTCAGCAACATGCAACCAGCCCTGCATTAAACTTCTTCCCAAGTTAAGCAGACATTTCAGGGTCAGGAAATCTGTGTTACTTGCAGGTTACTTGCACCTATGAGAGTATTTGTGCACCTAACAGTTTTCTTTAATGGGATGTAGAAAGAAATTAAGTTTTTGTTTCTTACTTTCTTATTTTTGATGATTTTAGTCATATATATAATATATAAATGCCATAATGATCTCCCAATCCCCTCTTTTTATTTCTCCACATTGATTGACTTCCTTTCTCTCATCTAGTTCCCTTTTGTTTCCATGCTGTGTGTGCGTGTGCATGTGCATGTGAGTGTGCATATGAGTGTGTGTGTTCGTGTCCCTGACTTTAATTAGGATTGTCATATGAGCGTGGAGAGGGAACTATTGAATGAAGTATAGACAATCTATTGGTGGCTACACCACTGAAGAAAAGCATTCTGCCCCTCCAGAATCCATTAACTCCCAATAGTTTCCAGGGAGGTGTGAGGACTCATTAGCCCCCCCATCATCTGTGATGGTGTTGACAGGCCCATCTTGTGCAGAAGCCATAGGTTCAAGGCTATCTACTGGAGCATCAGCAACCAATAGAGATCACACCCGTTAAAAAAAAAAAAAAAACTGGTTTCTTCTCCCTCTCTTCCAGTAGCCATAAAGTGAAAATGGCTCTCACTTAGGGTTGGTGCCTCATAACCGTCCTGGTGGTGGTGGAATGGTTGGTCTTGTGCAGAGCTTGTGGATGTAATGGCCCTGTCCTGTCCTTATTCTGGCTCTTACATTCTTCAATGATATTCTCTGAGCCTTGTTCAACTGGGGGCTGTATGCTAATTTCCTTCATTAATAACTATGTCTTCATCTGTGCACTTTTGTCTCTTCCTTAGCTACAGTGCAGCATCTCCACAGCTAGCTTAAGTATCACTCTCAACGGAAGAGCATCTTCTGTAATGTGTAAAACTAAAAGGAAGATGTCAGTGTGCAGTCTACCCACTGTCATCAGTGGGATCAGCCTGGGGTAGCCTGCACTCGGGGCTTCCCACCTAAAGAACATAATAGACATGTGCAGCAACTGAGCATTTTTCTAAACAAAGTTCACTTCTCATTAGTTCAAGAGAATTTGTTCCCATTGCCTTCCCAAGTACAGTGGTCAAAAAGGGTCTAAAAGCCAGACAGCATAATGCGTACCTATAATCCCAGCACTTGGGAGGAGGAGGGCAATGGGATTATCATTAGAGGATAGCCTGCTCTACATAGAGTCAAAGGCCAGCCAGAACTACTAGTCTGGTTAGCTTTTATTGTCAATGCTATCCAGCTGAGAGTCACCTGGGAAGAGAGGGTTGAGAGATTGTCCAGTCCAGACTGTCCTGCAGGGATTTCATGGTTGTTATAAAGACGGCAGCTCACTGTGGGTAGCGCCAACTGAGCAAGTGTTCTTCATGTTTCCTGCCCTAACGTTCCTGCCTCGAGTCCTTTCCTGGCCTCTCATCAACATAGAATGTGACCTGGGTCAGCCTTCCTTCTGGTCAGAGTGTTCCATCCCAGTAACAGAAACCAGTGTCGAATTGCTGCACCATGGAACTCCTCCCTCGAAAGGTCCAAAGAAACAGGCGACCAAACTATGTTTCTTAGGAGGCAAGAATGGCTTGGGATTGTGTCACATACACACTGGCCACTCAACAATATTTTAGTCACCGATAGCCACTCGAATGACTTTAGTCCTGTAAGACCTTTATGGAGCTGAAATGTTGCTGCTGATTAAGCCATGGAACTGCTGTAATCCTGCTATGCCTACTGCACAAAACATACAGCTGTGTACAGGATATAATATGGGATAAGGATAATAAATGCCTCCATTCCTGGCTTTTGGTTCATGGTGCACTCTTTTTATCAGTATATTAAGGTTTACTCTCACTTATAAAAACAAAAGTTTGCAGTGAGTCAGCATGCCGCATCACACGGGCAATGCATATAGTAACATTCACTGTGTCTCTCTGCCTTCTAGCATTTTCTCCTGTACTTCATTTATTCATCATGGCCCTCAGAGTAATAAGCTGTATAATACATATTTATTTACTTATATGAATCTGCATGGCATTATATTGGTTTATAGCCTAGGTATATAGCAAGCTATTCCAACTAGGTTTGTACAAGCACACCTCGGTACTCTCATAGCAAGGAAATTGCCCAATAACACATTTTATAGACCATGTCCCCATCATTTGGTAATGCGTGGCTATACATAAATTTCTGAGTATTGGTACTTATAGGGCAGAAATTCGTAATATCTTATATTCTTTAAGATATAAAAACATTCTTAAAAGTGTCAGGCACCAAGAAGTTAGCTAATCTCCAGAAGCCCCCCCCCCCACCTGTTTTCTTTGTCCCTTTGCAGGTGTGTGCTATGCAGAGTTCGGAGTTCGAGTCCCCAAGACCACAGGATCTGCCTACACCTACAGCTACGTCACTGTTGGGGAGTTCGTGGCATTTTTCATTGGCTGGAACTTGATCCTGGAGTACCTGATTGGCACTGCAGCTGGAGCCAGTGCTCTGAGCAGTATGTTCGACTCCCTGGCAAACCACACCATCAGCCGCTGGATGGTGGACACCGTGGGAACTCTCAACGGCCTGGGTGAGATCGCACGCTCCCTTCCCCCTAACATGCAAATCATGAGCCAGAGGAATCAATTCCCCTTTAAGAACACAGCTTGGAGGCTGTCGCTTGCCACCAGATTTTCATCCTGATGCCTGGCACATCCTTCCATAGTCACAGGATTCATACCGATAGTTGCTTATGTGGTCAATTTGAAACATGGAGTTCGAGTTAGAGAGAGAGAGAGAGAGAGAGAGAGAGAGAGAGACAGAGACAGAGACAGAGACAGAGAGACAGAGAGAGAGAAAGAGACAGAGACAGACAGACAGAGAGACAGAGAGAGAGAAAGAGACAGAGACAGACAGACAGAGAGAGAGAGAGAGAAAATAAATTCAATTTTCTTTCAAATCATTTGACTTCAGTGCACTTACCTTACAAACTACTTAACAAAAATGCTGATCAGGGCTGAAGAGATGGCTCAGTGGTTAAGAACACTTGCTGTTTTTCCAGAGGTCCTGAGTTTAGTTCCCAGTATCCATTTTAGGTGGCTCACAGCCTCCCATAACTCAGTTTCAGGGTATCCAAGGGCTATGTTCTCTACCTGAAGTCATGAGCACAGACTTACTAACAGGCACACAGAAGAGAGAGAGAGAGATAGAGGGGGGAGGGAGAGACAGAGACACGGAGAGACACAGAGAGAATTACAAATAACAAAAATAAATCTTTCCTTTAAACTGCTGCTCACCCCAATGCCACAGTAACAAGCATAAAGATCATGGCTGCATTCGGAATTCATAGCATTTTAATCCTGAAATGACCCAGAATCAGCCATTCATCTCACTCCCTCTTGCAGATGAGACAATGTGCCCAAGGTTTCTCGGTGGGCTGCCAGCAAACTTGCAGCTGGAATCCAGGTTCCCTGGCTGCTGAGGCAATGCCTCTTCCTCTCTGTAGAGGGCAGGAGTCCCCTGGGCAATGGATGGCCTGGAGCCACCAGGACCTGTGCATCAGCAGGACCTGTGTGTGCCCCAGGCATTTTCCCTCAGCAACCTCACGCAGCAAATGAGGAGCCACCAATATGGCTCTCAAATACCCACATCTTAAAACACTCGAATAAAGAAAAGAGTGTGAGACTGGGATGGAAACCATACAGATTACTAAGCTTAACATACTGAAGAGTTTTCGACTATGTTAGCCCTCTCTATGTGCTTCAAATGTCCCAAGATGCTCCTGACTGTCCATGTGTGTGCCATGCCTCCACGGATACACTGTGACCGTTACACGTCCTGGATTTCCATCTATGGCACCAAATCACCTTATCTGTGTCCCAAACATCCTCATGGAGCCCAACAGTCACATGTTGTGTGTACAGAAAAAGAAAGGCAGATAGACAACTAACCACCACTCTAAGGGGTATAACAACCCAGATGCAAAGGGGTAAACTGAGTCCACAGAGCACCTTCTCTTTAGACAATATTAACCGTGTCTTCCTCCTCTAGGGAAAGGGGAAGAATCGTACCCAGACCTTCTGGCTCTGGTGATTGCAGTCATTGTGACCATCATTGTAGCTCTGGGGGTGAAGAACTCTGTGGGCTTCAACAACGTCCTCAATGTGCTGAACCTGGCAGTGTGGGTGTTCATCATGATTGCAGGCCTCTTCTTCATCAATGGCAAACACTGGGCTGAAGGCCAGTTCCTGCCCCACGGCTGGTCAGGGGTGAGTTTACTCTGAGAGGCTGAGAGAGCCTTCTATACCGGGAATAGTTTAAGACACTTTTTGAAGAAAACATGCTTTTTTAATTGGCATGCTCTGAAGAAGTATCTCAATTTCCTAGCCGTTTCTCTGAGATCTCAGTCCACACAGGTAAGGGTGACAGCTTTGAAGGGGTGCTCTCTCAGCCTGCCTACCTCCATGAAAAGTGTTGCATGCCCTGCCTCATCACAATAATCTTGGGTGGGAAATCCTCACAAGTGGGACTAACGGATGAAAACACCTGCACCCAAAGAGATGCAGTGACTTCCTGTTGAGCGCAGCGTGAGGCAGAATCAGAACCCCAAGCCAGAAAAGTACTGGACCGGAAGACTGTAGAACAACTCAGTTCTGCTAAGAGAGACAGCCATGCACCAAAAGAGAAAAATCAGTAGAGAAAGCCAGAAGACAGCATGTGTAGGAAAGGCTACGTTTGTCTCAGGGGGACATCATTTATAATCAGACTCCAACATCCAACCCGGGGAAGTCAGTCCCACTGGGGTCTGAGAGCAGCAGGGTAGGCTCAGAGTGACATCTCTAAGTCCTAAGAGGCACAGAGTCTAGCTAGTGTAGTCAGGGTAAGGCAAGAGGGTGAACTGGACAGAAAGGACACCTTAGATCACCTCCCTAGGGCCTGCTGATGATAAATCTGTAAGTCAGGGGTGGCAAGTTCTTTATATTAAAAAGTGGTTCTAAGTCTCTCCTCACTTTGTCCTACATTGGAACTGAAAAAAAATTATCTTGTGCATTTATTGGTAAAAATCATCAAACTTGGTTTGACGGTGGAACATAAATTAGAAATTTTCCCGTTGGAAGGATCTGAGACGTTCCCAGATCCATCCCTTCAATTCACATGTGAATGACTATCCGGAGGTCCAGAGAGAGGTTGGCCTGGTCCTTTGGTAAAGTGCAGGACTCTTCAATTTGCTTTTGTTAGCTTCGCTTAGACTGGTTTTCCTCCAAGATGTCCAGGGATCAGAACTCACTCTTGGAGAACACCCAAAATAACTTCTGTTTATTCTGAGCTATGTCATGCTACTCGGGGCAGAGAAATAAGCAAGTCACTTAAGCTGACACCGAGTATGCCGCTCTTCTGTAGGCGATCCATGGAGCCTCTCAAGGAGGACAAAGACGCACTGTTGAATCCCGAGTCTGCACTGTCTTAGGATACA